>NW_020271335.1:9659646-10259646 GCF_002803265.2 Melanaphis sacchari
CTACTACTACTACTACTACTACTACTACTACTACTACTACTACTACTACTACTACTACTACTACTACTAATAATAATAATAATAATAACAATAACAATAAAATAGAGTTTAGATTTAAAGAAAATATAAATAAGAAAAAAAAACATTTATTAACAAACAATTATACATTTACCTATTGAGAACACGTTTTACTCTAAACGTTAAATAAGTAATCCGATAAATGCTAAATTAACTTTACTAATTACTTTATAGATACGTCTATCAGTAATAATGAAGCATATAAACTAAAGGTATTTTAAATATTACATCGACTACGGGTCGTCTTTGCTAGATTTTGTTAATTTGTACCGTAAATATACATAAACATAAACATATTATATTATTATTTTTTTTTTTTTAGTAAATCAACCCTAAGGTTGGTTTTGCAATTTTCCGAAATTTCTCCATTCATCTCTATTTTCAGCTAGCCTCTTCAGCTCCTTATAGTTTGCTAGACCCGCATCGGAAATCATCCTTTTGATATAAGACGTTGAATATAGAACCCTGAGTCTGATGATACACTCGGCTAAAATTCTAGTAAAAATAATAGGTAACCGGATAGAACATAAAATTGAAAGGCAATTAAGTAATGATCAATTCGGATTTAGAAGAAACAAGGGTACTAGAGAATCGATATTAAGCCTAAGGACATTAATTGAAAAACAGATCGAATTTAACAACGATACATTTACCGCATTTATCGATCTGGAAAAGGCATTTAACACAGTTCCCTGGAAAGAACTTTTTAAGACATTGGAAGAAATAGACATTGATTATAGAGACAGACAATTAATATACAACATAAACAAAGAGCAATTATATTATTATGACCAATTAATAATTAAAACAAAAAAGTGCACAATAATGTATAATAAAATGTACGATTCCGATACGACAGCGGATTGACAAGAACATCGATACGACAAGGAATCAAAATAAAAGATAACGAATTTGATTAATAATAATTAATAATAATTCAAAAATATTAAATTGCTTGATGGAGGAAAAATAGAGCGAAGAGAAGTGAAGGTCGCGGCGTCGTGTTGATTATTCCGCAATAGCCAATAATAACAACACGACTGTGCGCCGAGATGAGTTTTTGGCGCCGACAGCGATATTAACTTATAAGTTAATACAAATAATATATGATATAAATATATACTATTATAATACCAAATAAAATATTAATAATATAGTAATGAAATGTTTTCGGCAAGAATTAAATTAACGTACCTTAATACTAAGTACCTACTAACAGTAAAATAAATTACTTTACGATATTAAAAAACTTATTATCATGAAATATACTAAGTGGTGATTTTGTCTATAAAATTATATATTTATCATTGAATTCAAATTTAATATCCATTAGAGCGACTCACTTGACGCCTACTGGTTAGTAGGCTGTATTCACTTGTACACATTTTATAATCTAAAAATTAATTATGTGCCAATAGAGTACTATATTTTTATTATTGAATGTTTTTATGAAACATGGATAATGATAAAAGTTTTGAAATACAAATATCATTATCTACACAATGATGAATCAACAAGAAACTTAGTAGAATACACAAAGTTAATACCATAGAATGAGTCGATTACAATAAGGATATTTCAATATTAATACATTTGCCGTGTACGTATTAACTATTAAATATTATAATTGTAATTAATAAATAATAAGTAGAATAATTTTAAATTATATTTTATTTTTTACTATGTAAGTAAATTATATTATCTCAATATTTGATACACCGAAATTTCTTTTAAATTAAATATTTGAACTTAAATTTATTTTATACATTGTTTAATCTGGTTGTCATTAATTATATTTCAATGTTGAAACTATAAATTACTTTATTAACTACTCTAATTTTAGTCACTATTATTTATGACTTAAAATAATTTTTACTTAATTTTTATATACAAATAATCTAGACGGATATTAATGAGTTAATAAGTTCAGTTAAGCTTCGCTTAAATTACTTTTAAGTTTTAATTAAGTTATAAAATTAGTTCCTTTTTTTTTTATAGTAACTTATAATTTAACAAGTTTAATATTTTAATTTATATTCAGTCACTATTCAATCAACTTATTACGGATAGATTAAAATATTTTATAGTAATTAGTTATTAAAAATGTACATCCAAATTATGCATGGATTCGGAAATAAAATATTGGATAGTCATTGAATTTATTGTTAACTAGGTACTTAACTGAATACAAGGTCTAATCTCACTTCTTAAAGTTGGTTGCAGGTAAAAATAGCTTTATAATTTACTATCTTTTATGATAAAATTATGTAATAATGTTGTCAATTACTAAATTAAATGTTTTTCATAAAGTTTATAAGTTTACCTTTTGTATTTAGATACGAGTAATATATAAATATATATTAGAATTATGTACTTAAATTTAATACAATATACTTATATACCTACTTTATGTTTAATTTATCTAACAACAAGCTTCAAATAGTCTAAAGATAATACTAAAAAGTCAACATGTGATGTAAAGATATTTGTCTTTAGTCAAAGAAATCGAACATTGATATTTTTAAGTTTTTATTTAAGGTTTCACTCAGTTATAGTTTATCATTATTATTGTTAGTAATAACATTATATTATTATAATATTTATACTTAAGTATAAAATTTAAATATATAAAAAAAAAAAAAAAATCTTATCTGGGAATTTGAAAATATTTTTTATCTTACATAATATAGGTTAGGATACATAATATATTTTAACTTTTAACATTTTATGCATAGCCGCATAAGACAATAATGTGTTTATAGCCAGTAATATATGATTACTAACGTTTGTTTACCTCAAATTAGGTGATCTTGATGGGCCTCACAGATTGTTTTATATTGAAATGAACAAAATGGTCTTTCTAACAATAAAATTGTTTAAAAACTGTTTTATGTGGAGTTCAACAAAAGGCATCGTATTTAGTGTTTTATTCATATGAAATTTAGTCTTTTTAGTTACCATTAAAAAAAAAAACACATATTTATTTTGCCATAATACCCTTTCTAACTTTGAAGTGCCTTGAATTAATTATAGGTATATTGTTTTTATTTTCAAAGGCTGTTCATTCGATTTTCTTCCAAAAACTCAAATAAAATAAAAAAAGGTAATGAAATAATAATATTAATTTATTATTTTTTTTTTTTTATCTACAATTATCAAGTATTTAGATTTAATAGAAGAACAAAAATAGTACTACTTTCATTTTCAGAATCTGGTCTTAAAGTTTCGCAATAAGATGGTTGTTTTTGAGTTTCTACTTGCATTTTTATAATTATTATCTGAAACATTCATTAAAAAAGTGATTGATTTTTGGTTATTAGAGTAGAGCTTAATGTCTAATTATATATTTCGATCGAGTAAAATTTATAAATTATTAACAAAGGCCAATTTGATACTGGTTTAAATCATAAAAATTAAACAATGTATTATATATAGAGAGCATATAAAGAATTGGGCTATTGGAGTATTTTTGATTTTACTTTTAAATTTTTTTGTTTCTATCATGATAATGGGTCGTCGAGTGTAAATAGTGACCGAGAAAAATTAGTTGAATTTAGTCAAGTATTTTATTATATATTCTAGCGAGATGCATAGACAAGTAAATATCTGCATTCAACGGAAGGTATAAGCAATAACTAGGTCCATTTTAAAGATAGACATTGAAAATGATTTGCAACTAACATAGATATAACCAAACATTTTCATTATAAGACCATCATAATGCTATGAAATCATATTAATAAAAATGAATTAACAAATTAGTGTGTCTAAATTGCTTGAAATATTAAATTCATAATTTTACTACTGAAAAGCATTAGGAAAATTGAATGGTCATAAGTTACTCCGATATCCTCTAATGGGCCTTTTTTTTTAGGACATACGAATAGATAGTCTTTTTACAGACTTAAAGTGTTGCTCCATCGCCACGAAATTCTGAAGGATTGTTTTACTTTATAGTTTTGAAGAATATATTTAGCCGTGGCTTGTGAATCCCATCTAGTTTATTTATTCATTAATTTGTAATGCTTAAAATTAATAATTGTTTAGTATATCTATTATTCATATCAGCTTGTTATATACTTCTAACGGATTGTAAAAGTTTATCTATGCAGCCGGTCATTAAATAGTAAATATTATTATTTCTGTTTAAAACTATTGGCATATCATAGAAACATTATGAGATAATAAAATATACGTTTTGTGGTATTACTTTGCAATAAAAATATTTAATGCTAGTGCATAGTGGTCATAACTAAAAACTACTGATATTAGTTATTAAGAATTATTCTTAGACTAATGACTAAGACAAACAAATGGCGCGACTATCTATGGAGTATTGCAAAAAAGAATATTAATAAAACTTTCAAGAATTTAGATACCTACTTTGACATAATATTTTAATACTATGAATTATAAATAAAAAATAAAAATAATAATTTAAAACCATTGATTGAAAACAAATTTTAAGTAGTGTTATACGCTAGGGTTGGTGTAATTTTCCATTTTAGAAAGAAAAAACAAACGTGGAATAGTCAGTTTGCTGTATAAAATGTTTTGTCTTGATAAATCATTATAATATTATGTAATACGAAAAAGTATGGTATATGCTGAAGTTGTAATAAGCTTCAGTTAGTACAAATTGTTAAATTTTAAGGATTTGATTAATTGTAAACAAATGAATAAGCATTGACGTTTATCAAAAAAAAAAAATAAATAAAAAATAAAAAATAAATAAATATTCCAAGATTATTTTAGTAACATAATTAATATATGTTAAGTTCAGATGACTATATAAAATCTAGCAGAGAGTAAAGTAGATTTCAAGCTCTTTAAAGATCCAGAAGCTTCTTGATCTATACCATAAATTGGTTCAGTCCGTTTAGTAAAAAAATTAGTCACCAGTGACGTTAGTTTTATAATAAATTATTTTGAAAATAGTATAGTAAAAAATCAGTCATTAAGAGCATTATGTTTGCGGTATCAGTTTTAAGACTGAATCCGTCATTTACTACTTTATACGCCATCTATGGCAGATTCACATCCAAATATAGTCCCTATCAGTGTAAATCTAAAATTTAAATAAAATTCTTAACAGTTTTATAACTACTGAAAAAAAATCAAAATAAAATAAATTCATAAATAAATAAATTATTTAGTGTACTACCATTAATTAAATATTTTATATATTGATTATTGATAGTTAGGAATTTAGGATATCATTTAAATTCAATGAAATAATCTAAAAAAATAATCTGCTTTTAGTACAATATTCGTCAGAGTTTCATGGTATTTACCATTATAAATTTATTTTACTTTAAACTTGTAATTGTTTTAATATAAATATTTATGTTTATAAACATTGATGTTATTACACACTTACCTATTTAATTTAATCATACATTTTCTTATTTATTTGAAAAAATCTATACTACTCTACCGTTCGCACTCAAGTTTTCTCTAAGGTTTTGCTACTTTAGTCTTATTTTTAGATCAACAAAAATTTTACTTCCTCTTTAATTATTATTTTAAATGATTATTTTAATATAACTAATTACTTAGTATTAAAATATAAACGTACTATGATAAACACGCATATTTTAATTACCATTTAGTCTTAATTATAATGTTCGTGTTATAGTAACTAGAAGGATAACATAAAATCCATAATATTCTTAAAAGTAATTCTATAAATTACGAAAAACCATCGTTTATTACTTTATAGTAAAAATAACTTTATGTATACAATAAGATGGCTACAGGTAAATAATATAAGATATAAATTTGTTATAAATACAATTTAAGTTTTAAAATTGTATTTAGTTTTAAATTTTTATTCTTTTCAGTTAGCTTTAAAATATTAAAATAGAATAGTGCATACATATAAAACAACATATCTGTATAATTATATACTTATTTACCGTCAAACCAAGGGCTAATTGTGATTTTATTGGTTTCAGTTGATGCAAATTAAAGATTAGTTCAAACAGTTTTAATACCACGATTTATACCATAAAAAAAAAACTTATAAAATGAATTCAAAATTTAAACTAATCTAGGTAGATATACACTATACCGACTACATTATGAAATTGTTTATACATGATTAACGACAGTCCAAAATAATTAAATATTATAATAATTTTAATAATATATAGTTTAAATAAAATATGCATAACTTATTGGCAAGTATAAAATATAATTTAAATTAAATTGTGTTTGATTGTTAAAGTAATAAATAACAGTTTTAAATTTTAAATTTACAAATTAAATTACGCCACAGATAACTAATATAAAAATGTAAACAAATAAAGTTCTAAATTATAATTACAACAGGAAATTAACAGTTATCCCACGCAAATAACTCGGAATATTTAGAGTATTTGGGTCAAATGTCGAGGTTAATTTTTGAATATGAATTGCAGAACCTTTATAATTTTTTTCCAGAAAGTAACTAACCTGTTCGACTTTAAAAAGGTTTATATTATTTATAACCCATCATAGGATTTTTGTCGACAAATCATCTAGTCGCGAGCATATCATTTTATCTATAATTTAGATATTGTAATATAGACGACGATAATATAAAACGACGCGATCTAATATGAAACAACTATAATAATATGACGCGCGACGATATTACACCGCGACCAATTCATTACGCCAAAATTACCGCGCCCAACTTACTTCGACCGAATTATATGGAACCGCATTTTATATTCTTATATTTAATAATCTTGATAATTTTTATTTTAAAAGTAAGTTTATGTACAATGTATATACTATACGATATGTACTATATACTGTATAATGTGTGTTATACTTAGTTATTTGAATTAAAAATGTGTAAATTATTATTTTGTACTAATAAGTAATAACATGACAACCGATCGTTTCATCTTCTAATTCAAAGCGTGTATAATAATTTATATAAGTTTATTAATATGGTGAAAAATCCATTAAATTAATTTTTGCCAAAAAAAAATCGAGTACATTATTTGATTGATTATTACAGTATCATATTATTAATATTAATTATTAAGCCGGTGCGATGATACTAACGCTATACATGATATGACTACTATTATAGTATACCTAATTAATATTGTGTAAACGTTTTTTTAAAAATTAAATTTCAAATGTAAAAAAATAATATACTTAATTACAATTAATATTTGTTTAATAAGTAATAACTAATAACAATAAAAAATAAATACTGTGTTAAGAAAAATCGTTATTGTCATCAATACCTATTTTAAATAATTGTAAAATACTTGTGTGGGCTTATGTAAATATTTTTTTTAATTTTAATGAAAATAACTTAAAATAAATCTTATATTAAATTTTCAAGTTTTAGGTATTCGAATTAAAAATGTTATGAATTTTGAGTGAGGTACAAATTACAAAATTATTTGCACATTTCATCATTTTTTTTAACTTAAACTTTTATAATATAATGGTGAATTTTTGTTTTTGATATTTTTCTAATTCTTGCATACAACTTATGAGAAATCTTGAATTTAATTTTTAAGATTATATAGGACTAAATTAATTTTAATCAATTTTTCTATTATGGTACATAAATCGGAAAAAATTTTAACAGTCTAATATTTTGTAGAACACCGTTCATAAAAAGAGCTACAATATTTTGAAAATTGTTTTGCGTTTTGAAAACATCGAGTTTCAATGATAATTGACCGATACCTTACTATTTCGGTTATGATGCGGTGTGATTAAATGCACAGCTTAATAATTGTATTTAATCAATTAAGATTTAAAAATTGATATTTTCGTTGTGACGAAAACTTGCAGGAAGATTTCCGAGGAAACATAAAAAACATGGTCTACAATAATTTTATTCAAACAAGAATACTATAGCATTCAGATTAATAATATCACTTGTCGATATCTAGCGGACGTCGCGATGAATTTTCGCTGTATTTACTTACCCAAGTTTATCCTACTTAGTGTTCACCTACTTTTAGAATTTTTCAACAATAGCAAGTGATTAATATACCGTGTTTTCTGGTTGTTACCTGTTACAAAAGTTAAAAATTATTATAGGTACATATACTCCCTAGCATACTAATTATTTATAATGAAATACACAAATATATTTTTTAATTTCCATTTATTCCTAATTATAATGCTCATGATTACAAGCAAGATAATGCAAAACCCATAAAAAAATAGTTAATCCTGCGTACCTACCTATATCTAGCGTTCATCGACAACGATTTTTTATTCGCTCGATAGTAACATTTAAACACTATCAGGTACCACAATCTAAGGGTACCTATATAATAAAACGAACGTCATTGTATTTGATAAAGTGGAAATTTTAAGAGCATAGCGTGAGAACGAGCCATGCGACCCACACCATCGAAAATAGGGTCATCAAGACCGCCTCGAGTTAATATATACATATGTATTATATTGATATACACAGAGTATGTATATTTGTTGTTATTATTATACGTACATTTTTAACATTTATATCGTTTTCGAATAAACGTTTTAAATTTTAAGTGGAGTAATGAATTTTTCGGTTTTTCAACGATGTAGGTATGCGTTTTTCGTGTTTGGAAACACAACTTTTTATATCCAAAAAGTATGCTTAAATATTCAATATGAAAGGTATAGTGATTTTTCACACTAAAATATAAATCTATTCATCGGAGTTATAGATAAGAATTTATTGGAAAGAATGATAGTGATTATTAACTAGGTACATAAGCGGATTACACTAGGTTTCTATATTTTTATTCTATTAGTACCTATACCTTCATAAATAGTGAAGGGTTGTAGGGATCACTAATAATTTGATATATAGCTGCGTAATCTACATCAATTATTAAAATCATTATTATTTTTTTTTTTAATATAGGTACACAGAAAAAAATATATTGATTGCATTTTAAATTTATTGTTTTCATGGAAGGTAAGTATTTTAAATTTTTTTTTTTTTTTTATAATTTTTATTAATTAAAGTTTTACTGACGTAAGTCATCCTAACTTATTGTTATTGAGTTACATTTTTTTTTTTAGCATTTTGAATATTGATAACAATTAGTAAAATAATAAATAAATTATTAATAAAAAACTATTGACTAGATTTTAAATTATTTACAGACAGAAGAAAATTAAATTAAATTAAATTAATAAGTAAATATTTATAGTTATAATTATAATAACAGGTCGTGTGGGTGACCTCGTTTGAGTCAGCGTATAATAGGTGGGTCCCTTAGTTTATAAAATTTCGCACTGTGAGCTGAATTGATGTGGTCGAAAAAGTTAATTGATAATTTTTTAATGTACTCAGTTATTGTGGGTATCTGAAAGTCTTTGTGGAGTGCATCGTTACGTACAAACAATGGAGCAATAGAAATGGTTCTCAATACCTTTGATTGGAAACCTGTATTTTGTGTATGTGACCATGTGGGTTTTTACACAATTTCCCCACACAGGGACTGCGTATTTTAAAATCTAAAATAAATATTTGGAAATATATTTTTATTTGATTATATACTAGTGCTTGTTGAAATTGTATGTTGTAGAGAGCACATAATTTTATGAATTTTATGTTTTTGTTTAGTAAAAGTATAAACAAAATAATAATTATTCATATTAAGCATAATTCAGTGGCGCCAAAGTAAAAAAAAAAATATGTAGGACAAACATTTAAAACAAACTTCTATCCACCACACATTCGGTTGTTTAAGCTACCAAAATAAATTTACTCACCCATCACCAATTTTATATGTAGGATAATAATTGTCCTCCATTAACATAGGGTTTGGCGCCACTGAAGCATATTCTATGTCAATGAATGATTTTTTAGTGTAAATATTTAACGTTTAGTTATGTAAGAAGTAACTAACGGCTAACCACTCTAACTACTTGTACATTAACATAGTCAATTAATTAAGAATCAAAAAAAAAAAAATAGCTCATGGACGTCGAATTCATGAACAGCCAAACGAACGATGACAACTATTGTCAACAATCGGTTACATATCTGCATATACCTAATGAAGTAATGATTGATAACAATGAATCATGATTATGGTAAACATATTAATTATATATATGTATGAAATAACTACATATTAATAAGAATTAATAGCTTTAAATCTAACAAAAAACTCACCAAACACAGAAAAAAATGTAACGTTTGAATCGGTTCATCCGTTTTTGAATTTAGTCTATTGAATAATGTGTCTATGTACTGTCATTTCGGAATTTCATCGCAAATCAATCCATTGTGGTTGTTTGAACACATTAAAATCGAACGTTTTCAACATTTTACCAAAATGTTTTAAAATACTCGTACATAGTTATATTTGTCATTACAGATAATATTAATAACTAATTTCATCTTTAAATTCTGGTTTAACCTTATTCAAACGATTTAAACTTTTTGAACTTTTTATAAACGATTTTAATTAATTATTTTTATCTTAACTTACTAGCTTCAAAAATTTAAATTATATTATTAATTTTGTATAATATAAAATTATATTATTTAAATTATCACTCGCTATAGTGGTAGTTCATAATAACTGTACAAATGTATTTTTAAATATTTGTAAAACCATAAAGTAATAAACTATAATCATTTAAAGGTTTAAATAGCGTGTACCTAAGAGTGGTATTTATCATTTCCTGATTTTCATGTAATATTTGGACAAGTGTAGTCACAAATATTGACAACAGTGTCATAATAATAAATACCAATGATATTGCTCTCAAGCACGCTCATCAAAAATGTTATATGCTTATATTATAAACCTACCTATAATTTAGTCTACGGGTCTCCAAACTACGGCTCATAAATAAGTTTTAACCGACTCCCAAAGGACCGTAAATATCTAAAAATATGTTTAATATTCTAAGTTGTTATCGTGCACACGTATCAATTATGACCTGTATCGGCTGTACTATAATTATTTATAAGCTGAACGATTACATTTAAACAGTGAGAGAGATTAAGTATTAGTGACGATATCAATCAAAAACGTCAGTTTAGTATTACCTCTACACCTACGTCTGCAGTGAATTTATTATAATAATTATTCGCTTTATCTGATAATTTAAAATGCTATGTTTTTAATGAGAAGTGGTCTTTGCGGATTATTTGGTCATTTTTTCAGATAACAAAATAATATGTTTAAATAAAAAAAAGTATTTCTGTACTTAAGGAGTACAATATTTGAAGACATTATCAAACAAAACATTTGACAACTTTTCCAAAAATATGATTGATTTGCAATATAACAATGTATTAAAAATCAAATATCGCGAAGAGACAAGTTGGTTTTATAAATTTCTTCCAGATACATATATCCAAATTTAAAAAAAGATGCAATTTAACAATGTATGTAGGTAATATGTGTATGCTACAACTTATTTGTGAGAACAAACTTTTTCAAAAATGAAATACATTAAATCAAAATATAGATCAGCCATATCTGACAAACAATTAGAGTCAATTTTGGTCAATATTGGAATCAGCAACATTGAACCTTAATTCGATAAAATATTAGCAGAAAAACAACAATTTCATACTTTTTATCATTAAAAAAAAAAAAATTATTAATAATAATACTAAGTATATTATTAGAATTGTTTTTTAATATACTCATAAGTATATTATATTACATTTCTATAAAATTAAAAATTGTATGAGTTCATACATTTTTACCTACTAAGAGTTTTTGATACTTTATGTGGTCCTCGAATAAAAAAGTTTAGAGACCCCTGTTATAGTCAATCAAAACAATCGTTTCGACGCACGTATTCAAATTTAAAACTTTTATATGTAAAACTCAAGGTTTATGTTGAAATGTTCAGATAACGTGAGCAAAATATAGTACTATTATACTACACATTTGTGTTTGTGTGTGTTTATGTACATAATAAATAATGGCAAGGGCGTGGGCGTTGCACGACAGGAAACGACCAAACCGACCCTTCCAAGCAAGACTTTGATTTTTGGCCATTCTGCCAAAATGCGCGTTCCAAGCAGGGTCTTGGTTGCGGCATGTGCGATTATTACATTGTCCTGTTGCGATGCCTTTGTAGCACCGAGGGCCAAACGAGGTGTAGTTCCCGGTAACGCGGCCTCCAGGCCTAAAGGTATGTAAATAATACATAAATTATTTTTTACTTTGAAACAAAATATATTATTATTAGCAGTATTATATACATCATTAATAATTATACTGTTGCTGCAATACCACATTGCATCGATAGAGAACTTAAACATTTTCAAAGGATATTAAATTTATAAGATTTGGTCAGTCCCAATTAGTGAATGAGATTCGAGATTAGTGATCTCGCCACCACCACTGATCCGACGAAGTTGAAGTTAATGAGGTCCTTAGTCTCCGAATGTAATTATCTTACCATTGATACGTATTTATATCTTATAACAGTGGTGATCAACCTTTTTTTCACTGAGTTATATTTCTTGGCTGGCCAAGTGATTGTTTTTCCACTGATTTTGAAAACACGATTTTCGGAATCGATTTTCTGTTTTTTTTTTTTTTAACATTATAAATTACAAACACATAGCACAATAACAAGAAATAACTAATTTGATATTTAGTGAATAGCAGTGGCGTATTTAGATTTTTGTCATGGGGGGGGGGGAATATGACTTTATAAATGAAGATACCAATGAAAATATTGTACAATATATTATAACATTTTAATCCTTGCAAATTTAATCAATTATTGATAAAAAAATAATAATAATAATACTTAATAATTTTTAAAATAATATGATGACTATAATTATTTGTGTGTATACATCCTATGGGGGGATTTATCCCCTTGATTCCCCCTCCCCCATAAATCATAAATACACCACTGGTGAATAATAAAAAATAAAATAAATAATATATATTTTAATAAATAATGACTAAAGTCAGTGGTGTGTTTATAGAGTAGCCCGACTAGGCCCGGGCCTACCCAATTTTTATTTGACTGTTTGGTTTTTTTTTTGTCACAAGTAAAAATAAAAATGTTATTATTAATATTAATAAAAAAATTATTAATTTAGACATTGCTACGCGCATAGGCTAAATTTAGTATTAGTCGATGCAGACTATGTATATTAGATGAATTAGTTAGTCTTCTTGAAGCAATTTATGTATTTCAGAGTTCATCAACCATACGTCATAATGTGTTTATGAAATCATAATTGAAATGTACAAATGTTATGAAATTGCTTAAACATTGTGAAACCATATGCGTGTCAAAGTATAAAGGAGTACATTTAAAAATAAATAGATTTCAAAGTGTTATTGACGCTTTACAAAAGTGTGCATTAAGCAATAAAAAAAGAGAAGCTATTGAAGCTAAAGGTATCTTAAATCAATTTTGTTAGTTTGAAATCCTATTAATGTTGTTTTACATGGATGACATTTTAGGAATTGTTAATCATTTATCTATTTATTTACAAAAATCTAATTTAAATATTATTAAGTGTTTAAAATTGATTAAGTCAACTATTATAGAACTTTCCAATATAAAAACTAAAGAAAAATTCGATATATTTTTCAAGTAAATTTAAATTGCTGCCAAAACTGCAAATATTATATCACTAGATATAACTGATTTAAATACAAACAGAAAATCAAATTTACCTTTAAAATGTAGTGATAGTCATGTTCTAGTCAAGATTAATTATAAGAAAAATGAAACACTAGCTACGTACTACGTACAAGTACTAATAATAAAATTGTTGCATTTAGACAACAATACTTTGAGATAGGTAATTGATTAAATTTTTAGTGAATTAGTTAATAGATTTGAAAAAAATACTAATTTTCTTATGACTATATTGATGCGTGTGATCCCAATTCTACTAACTTCATGGATATAACAAAATTACAGTATCTAGGTGAGCTATGTGGAGAAAACTCTATCACAATAGAACAAATCTAATCACAGTCAAAATTGGTAAAAACTATGTTCAGTGAAGCTGTTGATATTAGTGATGTTCATAAAGAACTCACAAGTTTGGAACCAGCATTCAATGGAATAAAAAAAATAATAACTAGAATTTTGGTTATTCCTGTGTTAAGAACAGAAGTAGATAGAAGTTTTTCAACCATGCGCAGGTTTAAGACATATTTAAGATTAACAATGATCACTGAATGTCTTTATAATACTGCAATATTATCAATTGAAAGATAATTAAGTAGTCCATTGATAAATGATCCAAGTATTGTGATTGATGAGTTTGCAAAAACAAGAAAAAAAGACAAATGTCTTTTATTTTATAAATTAATATTATTTTTTATTTTAACTTTATAATTTTGTTAATTTTTAAGTTGTTTTTTCTTAAATGTCTATAATAATTAAATCTGAATTTATGTTACTTTTGACATTTTAATTAATATAATTAAAAATTGTTTGCTTTTTTAGTATTCTTAAAATACAAAAATAAATCATGTTACAAAAAAGGTAACTCAAAATTGGAAACCCAAAAATTCATTACTCATACCCCATATGATAGGACAAATTTTTTCCAATAGTTATAAACACATTACAGAACAAAATGGGCCTACCCAATTATTTTGTGCTAGACACATCATTGACTAAAGTCTTCATAAAAAACAATAAATATGATGTTATTTATATTTATAAACAACGTACAACAATAAAGTTGCAACACAAAGTTATGTCTAATAACAATGTAATTATTAATAATAAAAAATGGAAAACATTCATTTATATTAAATTTTACATACATTACATATTATTCTATATTCATTTTTAAATTTTATGTAAGTACATAATTTAACTTTGGTTTCAGACACTATTCGAAAGTCTGAGTGTCGTACGGATTATAATTGCAAGGCATGGCCAAAGACGTCATGCGGCAAGGATCCGGTGGACGGTCAACGGCGGTGTCTTTGCGCAGACCAAACGCATCCGATTAATGATGATTGCATAACGTCTCCACAAGGTAATGACAAGTTTGTTTTATTAAAAAGTAATGTTTAAGTATACTAGCTATGTAAAATTTATCGATAACGGTTTACAGAGGTGGGAATGCCTTGTGAGCGGGACATCCAATGCATCCAGCTGGCCCACTGTACATACAACATAAGTGAATCGCACACAGACATAAAGATATGTCAGTGTAGAGAAGAGTTTGCCGACGACGACGGGACATGTAGTAGTGAGTGGAACGTTTGGAAATAAATAACACAGAATTAATTTAATATGGTTTATTTCACTACAATAAAATGTATTAAATTATATTTGCAGGTGGTGTTCGAGCAATGGTATCCATATGTTTGGCGATTTTAGTTGCTGTTGTCTTGCAAAATAACCACAATCAAATAGCTTAGAGTTTATTGCAAAAAAAACCACAATAGTAAATTAATCAGCATTGAATAAAACACAATACTTTTCTTCTTTTATGATTTTTGGTAAAGAGTGGCTGACAATGTATTACCAACAGCTCCTCCAAACTGGAATGACGGAGTTGGTATAGTGTGAACAACTCGAAATGCTTAAAGGAAAAATAATTATTTTCTTTATTCTTTATTAATAAATAAAACTAATAGTCAATACTTCTTACCATCGCCAAATTGTTCATTTAATTCTAATTGTGTCCAATTACAACTAACAATTAAAAACATTCCATTAGGTTGTAATAAGTCGATAATATTTTCTTTGTATTTGGTTCTCTTTTCTTTACTTTCATCGTCCATACTAATAACATCATAAGTACCTTTATCCAAAACCAATGAAAATGTCGGTAATGTTTTTACATCATCAGTCAAAAAGTCAAATTCCTTTAGTGTTATATTATCTATTTTTTGATTTTTAACTATTGAATTTGCTAATTTTACTGCAGGTGCTGAATAATCTATGCCATACAGATTGGAAAATCCTAATTTAGCCTGATAACAATTGTTATTTTTTAATTACACCAATTATTACACATATTTATAACAAAATAAAAATATAATTACTAATTGAGTTAAAAGTAAAGCATTTCCACATCCAACATCTAAAATGGGATCTTCTTGACTAATTTTACAGTTTGATTGTATACACCTATAAAAAATAAATAAATATATTTTGAATAAATAATTTATTTTTTTAATCTATGAAAACAAAATCTGGTTATATATATTTTAACATTAATTTATTAAAATGTATTAGTTATTATAGGTAATTAATTAGTTTATATATATGCTTTGTATTAATTAAAATATAGATGACTAAACATACACAATCTAAAATGGAAAATCTGCTATCCTCTTAACTCTAGTATTTATATAATCAATGTGAATAATCTTTATCCTAATTTCTTTTCTACACATTTATAATTCTCATTACTTAATGTTTAAGATTCTTTTGAAATACAAAAATCATAAATTTCATAGAAAACATACAAAATTTAGTAGCTTATTTAGAATAATATTATAAAATAAGAAACTAAGATAAAATGTTAATCTATTGAACATTGAATATGTTTAAAATTAAAATAAATGAGGTAATTTAAGCTTAAGTAAATTACACTAAATATGAAAAATATGAAAAAATGTATGTTTTGAAAACAAAATAGTAATAATTCAGTTTGAAATTTACAGGTTGAATAACTTATAACTTAAAATTTTGAAGAATGTTATATTTAGGATTGAATAAATTAACAATACTGTGAATGTGAAAAATACTGAAAAAATTATTTGTGATCTAGAAATTTAAATTAATTTATCTTTCTAGATATTTTTAAATTTATGTGGAATGTAAATTATTTTAAAGAAAATTTAAGGACGATAGTAAAAATCGCTCTCTTGAAATTATGATTTTAATAAAATAAAACATGTAAGTTTTTTGTTAAATTATTTATAACTGAAGTTAACATAAATATGAAAAAGATGTTTTATAATTTTAAATGTTAACAATTATAATATAATTAACACTTAGATTAGATGGAAAAATATGCCAATACCTACTTAAGAATAGGTATTGAGTCGTTAAATTAAGAAAAAAAGATAAAATTAATATTTAATTATTGACAATTTATACGTCAGAAATAGCTTTCTATTTATTTAATTTACTTTTAAAATATAATCAGGGCATATTAGTTTGCTATTTAATGAGAAATTTTTGGGGGTTAAGAAAAGATTGGAATCTTTCAATCTTGCAATTATTTTGTTTTTTATATCATTTTAAAATCCTAAATCATATAGTTTATTATTTTTAAAAACTTTATTAAACAAACTTTATTAAATTAGATTTTGTCCAAAAGTAATTAAAGTCTTATTCAAAGCTTGTGTTCAATGATTGAGGTAAATTTAGTTTTGAGACTTAATAGATTTGGCATCACAAATATCTCCATAATGTATTATTATAATGTATATGTAATGATACCTAGGTATTTAATAATTTTAAATGGTCATTTAAAGATATCATTTTTTTTATTGCCATTTTTATATATTAACAGACAACATCTTTAAATTAATGATATTCATCAAATATCAATAATTTAGTAATTTTTTTTTGTTCAATTTTTCTGCATTTAACATTTAGACCTATACTTACTTAATCATCTTTAGTCCTATACTATGGCCAAACCATTCGGCACCAGGGTCGCCAAAGTTTTTGAAATTGTCCAATTCTACATTGTAAGTATCATTCCAACTGAAATTTTAAAGAATATAATATAGATACTTATTTATTTTTATACCTACATATTATAAAGTTTGGAACTGTAAAACTATTATTTTTTGGTAGCACTGTAAATTGATAATGTCATAGTTACCATAATCATTAAGACACAGAATAATGTAAACAAAGCAATATTTTCATGTATTCATTATTATTCTATCAATTTAAAATGAAACAATTTCATTAATAATTAATTTCAATAAAAAATAAATAATATAGTAGATATTTAAATTACAGTGGGTTCTTAATTATTAATTAAGCACAAAAATTATGGCTCGCATGCCAAAGGAACAAAGGGAAATATCAAAAAATGAAGAAGTACTACAAATGAAGTATGAGGAAAATAACAAAATAACAAAAAAATTTATGGATGAAATCAATGAAATGAAAAGTAAGATGGATGATTATGATAAGCATAGTATACCAGATGTTAAACATAAATCAAAACCAATTAGATCTTCAGAATTTAATACATTTATGAAAATTATTGACAATGGTGATACTATTGAAGAATTTAAAACTGTTACTAGTAAAGAAATAACTATTAAAAATTATGTGCTACAAAAAGAAATTGATCGTTTAAACAATGAGCTAGTGAAAAAAGATGATTTAAATGATCATTTACAAGAAGAAAACAAAAAACTGACTGAAGAAAAAAATAAAAATGTTCATCAAATATTATTACTCAAAGAAAAAATAAGGAAACATGATAAAGAAGTTGAAACTTTAACGGGAACATTGAAAACTAGAGATTCTGAGGTGAACAGAATACTGAAAGAAATAGGATGCATAGAAAGAAAATTTAAACATGAACAAATCATGCATGAGAAACAAAAATCAGTTTTTATAAAAACCTCAGATGAGAATAAACAACTAAAAGAAACTGTAAAAAAACTGGAAGCTACTCATAAAGATGCTGAAGAAAAGTATATAAAAGCATTATCAAAGAATGATGATATTTTGGCAAAATGTGTTAGAGAAAAAGATGTGTTAATTACAGGATTCAGAAAACAATTGGAATTAATAGATTCATTGAAGAGACAACATGTTAGAACTAAGTTACAAGAAGAAATAAATATTTTAGAAAATGAATTTAGCAAACTTTTAGAGGGTAAATAAAATTATTTAATAGATAACAAAAATTCACTTACTATTCCTCTGTAGCCAAGTTAGGTTTGTTTTGAGAATTATTCTCATTGACGTTCATTTTTAAATACAAATATAAATTAAGAATCTAAGAAATAACAAAAATATTCATTGTTTACACTTAATTTAATCAATTTTCTATTTATAATGTTAGTTATTTAACTATATCATTATAAGATTAATTTTAAATCTAAGACGATGTTTTTGAAAATAAATTGTAACTTGTAAAAAATTGTTATCAGTAAATGTGTAGTTTTTTTTTATCTGTAAAATAATATTAAGAATTGTGCATGATTTTGTTTATAGATGGCGCACTAAGAATAACAATATTATAATGTATTAAAAATTAAAATAAAAATTGTATAAAAATACAAAATATTCATCTAGGTATATTATTTATATTTATACAAACAATAAATATATCTATATTTTGTAATTACATTAAAATGGTAAGCAAAACATAGCTGAATTATCTATTTAAGTACCAATGAATAAAAAATGAATTACACACAAGTAAATTAACTTTCTTATTCGTGTAATAGTCAAAAGTTGTCTTTGATTTTTTACACTATATAATATATTCCACATTTAAATGTTAATGAAATGACAAAAAAAAAAAGGTGGATAAATGGATACTGTTCTGCTGTACAGTAGATGTTTGCATAGATGTATTTAATATTTAATAAATATTTAACAATGAATTTATAAATAGACTGATTGAACATAGATAAATCATTCTTTTATTTGATTTATTGAATGTATATTTTACTTCTAGGAACACAAAGAAGAATTTATAATATAATTAATATGGCTATGGTATTTAAGTGTATAATCTATAGTTAAACCAAGGTATTTTAACTTTTTCATATTTTCGAGCTCAACACATTAAGAATCACACGCACTGCTTAAAATTAAACTAAATTGTAAAGAATAGACTTCTAAACTGCAGTTTTTATTTAAAATATTAAACTCTATCTGTTAAAACAAAATATATTTTGATTTGAATAACTTTAGTTTTAATTTATTCTTACTAAACCAAATGTAAATATTCCTAAAAGCTTTATTTACTTCATAGTATAAAGTATTCGTAGTTGACGCTGATAATTAAATAATGATATAGTATTATTGTGTTTCAATTTTCGTTTGATTTCCCAATTACCTCATAAATGATAATATTCTTAACTTGTTTAAAATATCAGACTGAGTATTTTGTAATTTATTTTGATAATATAATTTTTTTTGATTTCCTTATTATCAAGTTCAACATATTTTTATGATTCAAACAAATTGATCAATATTCATTTTATTTATTTTTTAATTATTACAAGAATTACTGTTATGAGAATTTATAATAGATAAAAATTAAAACAGTAACATAATTATTAGTTATTTCATATCTTAATATATTTGAGTTTATTTAATTAATTTCTATGTTTTTAATATATAATATGATCAATACAAGTTTTAGAAGACTTAGTAATTCTGGTAAAATTATTTATACATGTTGTATATTAAATTTTAGCCCTAATATTTATATAATCACTGTTAATATTTGAATTTTTCATTATTACTATATTAATATTACCCATTTGCCATTTATAACATTTAAATATGTATTCTTTGCTTATGATAAGAACAAATTTATAATTTTGATGAAAATTTCTAAATTATATATATATATATACGTAATATTTAGTATGACAATTTATAATCAATGCTATTATTAATAAATAATGATACATATTAATTTATTTGATTTCATTTTAAAAAGTATTAAATTATTATTTTGTATTTAGGTACTTGTTTTTAAATTCGTAGTAAAATTAGAGATTTTTTAATCAAAACTGTGATACAGTCACTTTTATTTAGTTTTTCTAATTTTATTGGATAATTGTTTTATAACCATTCTAATTAAATTCATATTCATTCAACAGCCATGTTTCACATAAAACAATAATACTAAAAAAGGTTTTTATTGAGTTTAGTAACATTTTAAAGTTATTGAAATGAGTATTATTTATTTGAAAAATTTATAATTTATTACTAATTAAGAATTTATCAGTTATATAATCCATAAAACTGGAATTCATATTTTTTACATTTAAATGTGTTTATGTTTAACAAGTTTTTATTCATATAAATTATAAGATTTTAATATTATATGAGTATAAATGCATGAACATAAATGTACAATAATTATAAGTTTTCAACATTTTGATAATATTTGATTTTCGATAGGTTTTTTTTATTTTTTAGATGCGACAAATTTGTTTTTTTTTTATCTTTTGCGGCAGATCTGGTCTGAGTAATAAGTGTTTTCTTTGATTTTGTAAGACGTTCATTGATAAGAATCTTTTCGTTCGACCAAACTAACAAGTTATTCATTGTTAATTTTTTATATTTTACATCACAAATTAAATTTTTCCATATTATTAAGTGTTGCTAATTTTACCAGTATGATTTTTTATGAAATAAAAGAGTTAATTTTAAAAGTTTAAAGTTTTTCTAATTCCGTATTAGAGTTTTTCAACAATAGAAATAAACATTTATTTTCATCAACTATTAATATATCATTATAATCTTAAAATTTTTAATTCATTCACAATGTTATCAATAATTGATAAAGCAATTATTGCTTTCTAAAATCATTAAATTTTGAAATTATAAAGGATACCGAACTTATTATAGTTTCTCAATATTTTTTTCTATTTATTTTCATTTTCAGTATTTTATTTTCAATTATAATACATTTAACCTATGCTATATTTTTTTTAATATTATAAGTAGTTGTAAATTAATAGTACATTTTTTTCCCGTTATATTGGGGTTGACTAGAACCTTTTTCCAAACATTCAGTACCGCACAATTCTACATTAAGCTTACACAAAATCATATATAAGCTCTGCTGCACCGGGGGACATTTCATCGCCATCGTGCTAAACGTAACCAAGTGTAAAAACATGTTTAAATTTATTTTTGCATCCTTATAAATGCATAAAAAAAGTATCCAAGTGATTTAATAAATAGTAAAGGAACCACTTAACTCATAATTTTGTCCTTTAGTATTAATCGAATAAGTAAAACCTGACAATCACTTGGTCATTCTTTTTATGAGTTCTAATAGTAATCTTTTTGTTCAAGTGCCGAGTTGATCACTTTTTGTAGCTTTATTTTTATATGTAAAAAATATGCTTGTTTATACTTTGCATGATTGACTTAATATTTGTGAACTAGTTCATTCTAATAGGTATAATAAAAAATGTTCGAGTTACTCAGTTCAAGAATTAAAATACTACTGATTTTCATGAATTAAAATTTTAAAAGATTAACGAGATTGATAATAAAAAGTAAAAAGTTGTTCAACTGATACACAAGGTATTGAAGTTAATTGATTAAAAATTAAGGTTTTAAAATATGAGAAAATTGAGTTTACAAGTGTTATTGTACAGTTTAAATATAATTATTCAGATGAAGAGTTTAAAAGAATATATGTATCTGTGGAAGGGATAGTCTATAGACCAATAAACATCCTGTTAATTGTAAACAATTAAAAGACAAATCAAGACCAATTTCAACTTTGAAAAAAAAAATCTCATGAAGTTGTATAAGACTCAAGCCATTTTAGTAGAATTTTACGAGTGGTATCAAAGTATTCCGACGTGTACAAAACAAAAGGGTACAATAATAACTTCTGAATTTAAAAATGATTTTTATTAATACATTTATTTTAAGACTGATTATTGTAAAATAAGAAACTACAGCTAGTTTAGTTAAAAATTTACTAGTAAGTTATATTTTAGGTAAAGTATACATTTTTTTTAAAATCTAAATAATATTATAAAAATATGATCTGTTTTTATTTTTAAATTAAAAATGTTGTTTATTAGTATTAATATTATTTATTGTGATACACAAAATTCTTGTTATTGGTTAGGTAGCTAAAACATTTAGATTATAATCGTTTTTTTAATGTATTTAAAGTTTTTTTTTTTTAAAGGAGATGTACAATTTTTATGTGACTAAAAAGTATAAATTTATGTATTTAATTATATTTTTAATATAAATAAAGTTTTTTATTTTAAAGATTTAAATAAAATATTCGTTTAATTGATCTTATATTTTAACAAAATATGTAATAATTAAGTTAATCATATTTTTTTACTTGGTCACTTTTAAAAGTGTACTAGTGAAACATTTTTAAATAGTCACTTTTTACTATTAATTTAAGTTGGTAAATTACGATTTACTAATTAAAGTAATATTATTAATTTAAAACTTTTATATAATGATGTTAAGTATATTATTTTAGTTTTACAGTTTTATTTATACCAGGTTTGTAAATATTTGTTAAGTCTTGTGCTTTTAAATGGACGTTAAATATTCAAACTAGCTTTTCTCAAAACTATAAAACAACACTTGGTCACTTTTGGTATATGATAGCGACGATTTTAGAAATCATCGTGAGAACTATTTATGTTAGAACTTGTAGATTCAAAATGATAAAACTCAGTTACCAGTATTCAAAAGGTTTAATTTGTTAGAATCTTTTTTTACTTGAACAATATTAATCATTGTAATACATTTATATAGTAAACTATTTACTAAAATAGTTAAAGGTACATAAAAATTTATTTATCCATGATAATCTATATCATTCAAGGTACTTTTGATATGATATTTAATTTTCTCGATACTAGATAAATTAATAAAACTATGCATATCATACTGTCAGTTTAGGTGCCTATAAAAATGATCTTATGCCTTAAAATTATTGTAAAAAACTTAATTAATTGTGAACCTAACTACAATAAATTTAAAAAAACATAAGGTAATTAAATATATTTAAGTATAAAAGTGTACGAATATAATATAACATAATAAAACTGCACATATATATCTGCAATTTATCTAATCATTGACTCAGACACTCTGCAATAATGTATCAAGTTTTTCAATCTATTTCAAAAAAAAAAAAAAAAATTATATCGCTTTAAGATTATGAATTTTTAAAATTGCATTTTTATTTATATAGCCGCCATAAAAACAGAACCTTGTGTACATAATTTAGAGCACAACATAATATAGTGATTTTGTGTACAGGGCAAACAAAATGTCGCCATTCGCCGAAACGATGGTCGCATAAGTTACGAGTTATACTAAAGTTTTTTATTTTACTGTTGTAAAGTTTTTATTTTATACATTTTATACATTCTAAACATTGTTTATTCCCCTTATAGAAAGAACCGAAGCATTAGATGTGCTACATGCACGTATAGCTGTCCTGTTAACACGTTCGAATGAATTATCATTGGTCGAGGCGTTTTGAATACGGATGGAGAATATATATAATAATAAAAATCCCCAATCGGACTGTCCAAGTTTTTTTTTTTTTTTTTTTGGTTTTCCTCCTATACTCAAGGGTTTCGTACAAACCTCCGCATACCCCCGACTGATATATAACAACGTGTATGAAATATTTTATTGCGCTTCAAAACTGATATATACAATTTTATCCTGACGCCTTCGCATGTGAATACGATATCCACCCCTTTTTCGCCCTTTACCGACCCTACTCCTGTCTTTTCTTTCCTTATTTTTACCCTACGGTAATCCCCCAAGATGTACGAAACTACAAAATATTGATGCCATCGCTGGACCCTTAGAATATTCAATTGAAATTGAGGCGTAAACATGTCCTCACTGTACAATATCGTACTGTACTGTAGTTGTATATACAAACTGATAGACGAAGTATGATCTTTATTTTATTTTTATTTTTATTACATACTTGAATGGAAAAATATATAATGATGAATATCAAATGAATATAAAATATAAAAATATTTGTAGTGATTTTTTTCTTTCAAGATATTGCAGAAAACTATGACTGATATATAATAGGTGTAATACTATATTAAATACATAATAGGATATACAGATATTATAAATAAATCTGCTCATATTTTCTATATTAAAAAAAAAATGCATTTAGCTAAAATATAATATTTTTTTATTGAAGGATCAGACTGTGATGCCTATAGATATAACGGTTACAACATTTTTTCTGAAAAGTTTTTCTTAAAAAACTTTCGTTTGCACTGTTATCATTATATAATTTATAATTTATAGGTAACTATATATACACACGCCCATTTTAATTGACGATAAAATTTTATTTTATTAGCGTAGATGAGCGATTAGTCAAAACACCGGTCAATAATTCCATTTAATTAGAGACAGGAAATTAAAACGAGTTTAATTCCATTTTCTCCATTTCATTATACGATTAACTATACTAGAATTATTATATAACATGTGTTATACATAAATTATGCCGCAATAATGCAAGGTAAACTGTTTTCTATTAAATATTAAATTATCACTTACCAATAAGTCCTCAATTTAGGTATATTTATTTCAATCCCATCAATGAATAAAAAATATAATATTTGTTTGTTTTGAGAAATGCATAAAAAAACAAATTAATAGTTAGGTATAAAAATTAAACACCGGTAAAATGAAATATAATTATTTACATCAGTTTTTTATCGCTTTTTTATTTCTATAGGTTTTACAATAATTGTTAATCTTGTATAACAATTATGTTAAAATCATATTTATAATACGATTATATTATATCATTAGTACGCATTTATTTAAATATACATACGAATATTAAATTATGTTCTTAATTTGTTTAAGTTAAAGTTTATAATATCTCTCTAGATGCGAATTTAAAATATGATTAACTTTAAGATATTCTAGCTTTTTTATGTATAGGTAAATGATAAATATATCACATGAAACTTTTCTGAAATGCATATACTTTATTTTTTAATGGAAAAACTGCTGTAAACCATTTAATTTAAATGGTTCAATATAATTTATTGTTATGTTTATTTATGGCGGTTGCTTGACATTGGTTAGAAAAGGTATAACTTTATATATTTTAATTATAATTTTGTTACGTAGTAAACGAGAGTAATCGCGCATTTGAAAAGTACAAATTTCCCTAAAAAATAAAATGTATTAAATTAAATTAAAATGTTATATGTACTTGTTTTGTATGTAAAATGTAATTATATAACATTCTGTTTACTATACTGGTTATTATATTATACCTAGTGGCTTGGCGTGGCGCGTTGGCTGCTTCCAGTTGCGGAATGCCACTGGGAGTAAGTAACGGCCACAGCTACTAGCTCTCGGATGGGTGACCATTCGGGATCATAGTGGTTAAAAACCTTGCCACACATACACGAGTTTGCTATCAACCGTATCAATCGTAAAAAATACAACCTACCGAACCAACCTTACTTAAAAAAAAACCCAATGGCCTTAGTAGCCGCGGGTCAACTATAAAAAAAAAAAAAAAAAATATATTATACCTAACGACGTAACAATATCTTAATATTTTAGTAGTAGTCATGTATATATGTAAAAGTACACCAGTTACATTTATATTTATATAAGTTATCAAAACTATTTAAAAATAAAAAATGTTTTATTTTTTAGATATGAGTACAATGGTTGCTTATGAAATTCATGTCATTAAATAATATCATAACATGAGTTGTATTGGTGAGTACCATAATCCTTAAAAATATTTTAATTTAAATTATTTCCAGTATTTTGGTAGTTATAGTAAGGAAGTATTACCAGGTACTACAATTATTATTTATTTTTAAGGCAGAGTACAAAAAAAAAAAAAAAGTCTATTGGTAATTTTCTAAAAAATTTTTGTAGAATTTGATTCAAAATATGATTTATTCCCAGTCTTATGAGTTAAAAATAAATGATAAAATTGATAGATTGAAATAAATGTTCCCGTAAATACTAAATAGGTACGTATAATATACACATATTATAATTTTGATTAGTATTTCTAAAATTTTAAGCGTATACAATAAATGGCTACAATACCTGGTTTAATGTAATATAAAGTTTATCTATAATAGCTGTAACTTTGAGTCTATTTCTAGAAAATATACAAAATTTAAAAATCAATAGATATAACATAGCTGCAGAGGTATAACTTAAAGAATGCCTTATAAAATGACATTCATCGGCGACATAGTGAAAATGTTTTTTTTTTTCTTTTTTGGGGTATTCAATTCAGAATTTAATAAATCCCTTACAATGAAATGATATTTCCTATTTCGCATCCGACATGCTGGCCACAACGGTATTACGAAACACACCGTTTTACGACTTGATCAGATGTTTTCAATATTTCGTCCGAGTTACGACTACAGGTAACCGTAAAACTGTATTGCCCCTATATGTTCTTTTTTTCCACTATAAAAACTCGTAATTCCACAATTCATTTTTCTTTTTTGGTTCCCCGCACACCACTCGCCAAAGTCATGCTTTTTCCACACACACCAGAAAATTTAAATTATTACGACGCGTATGTAAGTACATGGGCGTGGTTTTTATTATACTTTGTACAAGAAAGGGTCCCGAGGGTCATACCTTTTCGCTTATCGAAAACAAATCAAGCTGACCACATGTGCCTCGAGCACCCTCTTTTTGATCCGCAGTGTACGCATAATGTTATATTATATAATATATCCATGCAGACGTTGTCCATTTTTCACTACTCCCGTCTCACTATGACTGTATGTTTAAATGTACGCTATATATAGTTACCTATACACAGTATAATATTTTCAAAGTGTTGGACAGGATTTGATTCCGTGGTTATCAATACTTATAAAATCAATTTCGATCTTATTATTTACTACATTTTATGAATAAATCGTTATTATGTACACTATAGTTTATTATGTGTTTAATCTACTATTTAAATAAATATTCGTTAATATATATTAATTCTACGTATAAATCGATTGATATTTAATTTTTAATTTTTATAATTAAAGTTAAGCCATTTTATCAATAAAACATTTCGCAAACAATTTTATATTCATGTACAAACATTGACATATATGATATATCGGCTTTATAATTGTTTTTAGATTTATAACCAAAGCTTTAAGATACCTTTTATAAAAATGAAAGACATCATAAATTTATCATATTTTTTTTAGTATTATTTTAACGAAAAATTACAATTGTAAAAAAAAGATGTTTATATTTAGAAAATTAAATATTACAAATACTTATTTAAAAATTTAGCAAACGCCTGTATGAGAAATATTGTATCTTTAAATTGTTGTTATCTACATATTTTATAAACATTGTCTCATCACTGAATTCGCATTAGAATTAGTTATAGGTAATAATCGATCTCTTCTGCATTAATGTGTTTTAATGAAATTTTTTGTATAATTTCGTACGCAACAATTAATAATAACATGGGACTGATTGAAATAATATACCATACATTTATCAAACTGATGACTGTTTATTACACATATTTGATATTATATCATGTGAGATTTGTTCTGGGAAATTTTAAAGACAATATTTTACTTTAAAACTTTTCTAATATTCTTTCTCGAGTACTTTAATGCATACTGACGTAAACAGCAAATAAAATAGGTGGATATTTATAGTATATACTTTATTGTTTAAACTTTAAAGCTTCAAATGAATAACTATAACATTATGATAGTCTATGTAATAGGACATATGTGATCATTTATAATGATATATATGTTGTTTTATAATTATTTTTGTAAATCATATACATGAGTCATTTAGTAGGTATAGCTTGAAAACATTTTATTGTTAATATTGTAAAATAATTTAACAACTAACAATAATTTTTATGTTTTTTCAATGTATTGTTTACATATTTAAAATGGCCACGGTAATAAGAGATAACATACTCACCAGGGGATTTAATAGACAATACGTTTTTGTTGATTTACTTTATGCTTATAGTATAATTTATCTATAAATTATAATATAGATAAGTAACTAAATAGTATAGGTATACTTGCTTATTAATTTGTATTTACTTATTAGACAAATTGGTGGGCAAGACTGGTTGTCTGTAGTTTGTAGAAAACTAAGACCTAATCGTTTAGTCATTCGATAAATATATACATATATTATATAGAATTAAAATTTTTTAATGTATAAAAGTGGTCGTTTTATCTTTTCTTAAAACTGTCACTAAATGTAACTAAAAATTACAAATATTAACAATTTAGTACAAATTATTTTTATAACTATTATAATAAATTAATTTTTTTGCCTAAATTATATAGTATATGATGACGGATGAAATATTTATAATACAATAATTTCATCCCAAGGTCCGAGATATTTTTTTTTTTTAGGTTTTCTAATAATATTTTAGATATAGGTAACTGTATTAAAAATTAATATTACAGTAAATTTATTTCCTTGAGGTAAAATTTCACTTAAAGTTACATTTTAATTTAAATTTAAAATGTTTCTACATATGTTGTATTATCAACCAGTTATTACAACCATATATTATATAAAAGTAACAGGTTATATTATTGTAAAACATTGGGCTGTGTATATTATCTATGGTTAGATATTCTTTGAAAACAAAAATGATATAATAAATTTAATTAAATTAAAAAAAAATTATTAGCATTTTCCTATTCATTAATGGAATGTCAGAAAAATTCTATTATTATTCATCTATTTCAAATAATAATAAAAAATAAATAATTATCTGCATCTTCAAATAAAGACTTGGAGATAAAACTGTAGCGATTATAAAATCTATGTAGGTAATAAGTATATTATTTAATTTTCATGTATGATGTATATTATTATGCACTTTTAAACTTAAATATACGTGTGATTTATTTATAAGTTGAACTAGTCGTTAAAAATAATATTATTAACACATATTAAATTATATATAATGTTAAATGAGGGTTTTTTTTTATTGTAAAAATATATTTTGCTTTAAATGTTTTAATGCGAAGTGGCATAATATATAGCTATTTGTCTAGGTTGATTATTAAATCTATACTTTTGAATTAAAAAAAAATTATGACAATCTACCGTTGGTAAGTTACATTAAAGTGTTTAAATGTATTTATTTTACTTTTGTTCAATAACTTGGGTGTTGTCACCATGTGCGACAAAATATCAATTACACTAAAAATTGGCATAGTAGCATAATAACGCTGTAAATGTTTTCAAAATAAACGAGATTGTTTATAGTTTAGAAGACTAATGGAGTGTAAAAAAAGAACGTCCCCTCTTTTCTCGTTATTACACTAAAAGTAACTTAATTTGCAAAGGGATGACGGGAGTTTTTTCTTTCGAAAAGTAAATGCAGAGTTTGAGGAGGTGGATAGGTTAAAAAAAAACATTATTAGGGCGTATAATTTATTACTGTACTTGTAACACGTTTAATATAGAAATCAAAAAAAGTTATGAAAACCTTTGCCAATATCGAAGCCATTTGTATATAAGCAGGGGTGGTTCTTTTAAGTTATCAAGGATATAAAAAAAAAACAAAAAGAAATAATAAAATTGGCTGCTTTTGCGACAGTCTTATCGGTATAAAAAAAGTTTTGTATTAAAAAGTTAGCATCCAATAAACAATGTAGAAAGAACGGCGTAAATTGATGTTTTTTAATTTTCCGTTTTAATACAATATCCCTGCCAGAAGATTTCTTCTCTCTGTTTTTTCCATTTGTTTTTTTTTTATTTTTATATTGAACAATATTTTTTATTTAGAAGAACAAAAACTGAAACACAAATGGTCTTTGAATTTGTTTATACTATTGATATGCATTTACAATATTTAACAGTATAAAATATAAAAATGATCGTTATGATATTAATGCAATGTACATTTTTTATTTTTTTAATCAACATTTTCATTTATGTTGAAAAGAAACATCGTAGTATACCTTATCTATGTTCTAACAACTGTGTTCATTAATTATTTAGAATAATGCGTGGATTGCTGTTTTCTAAGTATATAATACCAAAAATGTAATATGTTATATATACCTACTGCCTAGTTGACCTACAATAAAGTGTGTAGTTTCATATTGTCTCTTCCCTCTCTTTTATATTGACGTATTTCGAAATACATAAGGGGTAAATTATTTGTTTGGTTCATTATATCGTATCCGTTATGACACACTATATTTGTAGGTATCTTCGCATAAAGGCAGACAGATGTTTTTGACGCCAAATTAGGGCAAACAAAATTACCATTTAGGGGATCTGCACTCATACATATAGGTATTCATCTTGTAATCGTATTCTGTATGTATTTTCGATATATATTATTGCATCGTTATGAGTATTATTGCGATATCAAATATTATGTAAGTACACAGTTAAATCTATAATCGTAGGTACACCGTATATTATTGTTACTATTATTATCTGTGAAAATATTAATGGCAAACATATGTATTATCGTAAAATTTTTTTGTTGAGCCGTTTTGGAAATATAATAACTGTATCTTTGAAGATACACTATTAAAATGTCCTCATATTATATATGTAGGTATTTATAGCAAGATACGTTTATAAAATCAAGATGAAATATGGAATAGGTTCTAGTATGATTTAAAAAACATTGATTAATTTTTATTTTCATAATCTTTATTTTATTTTGAAAAACTATAGCAAATTATAAATACTTAGTTAATTTTTATTTTAAATGTAACTATTTTTTAATTACAGAATATTTTAGACCATATATATTTTTAAATAACTAAAAATAGAAAATAAACCATAAACATTTACATATTATAATGATGACTATAACAAAAATCTTTATAATAATGTTACAATCAGTAATAGTATCAGATAATATAAAATAATAGTATCTATATTAATGTTATACACTTTAATATACCCACATAAGTAATAGTGTTGGGAATTTTAAAACATAACTACTGAAATAATGAATAATACATTTTGTTAAAAATGATTTTGCTATATAATCGATTTATATTTTATATTATTATATTTTGATGGGAAACAAGAATATAATAGATTTCAGAATTATAGTGTATAATATTTAATTAATTTTACAATGATTCTATTATAAATCTATATTTTTTAAATTTAAAATCTATTTAATGTATTTAATTAATTAAAATTAAACGTGATACATATACATTTCTAGTATCATAAAACAGTATTGAAACAATTATTTCTAAAACGAAGAAGTATTTTTATAATATTCTGTGTATAACGCATAAAAATATAGATATCTTATAAATAATATTTATTATTTTAGTTATAGTTTATATAGATATAAAAATTGTTTCCCGAATAAATTTTTTTAGCTCTATTCTAAAGAAACAATTTTAATTTAATTTTTACAATAACACTGTTAGTTTCCTAAATAAAAATATTTAGGTTTACGGCTCTAGAAAAAATTTATAATTTTTTTCTTCTTAAGTTTCTATTGTATTATATTGAATAGAAAAATTTGACTCGGTGAAATATATTGCAATTATACATATCAGAAAAATAATAAATGATAAAAATGCACTAATAATTAATTTTGTATATTATACATCTCACCTTATTTAAATATAACTATATAATGTTAAATTTATCTACAAAAGTACATGTGATCTATAGTATATTAAATTAATTTTGAACGATATATAGTATAGATAATTACGTATATACCTCCTAAAATATTAGTGTTGTATATAATATTCTTTATTGGTAAAATATATTTTAATCATTTAATTAGAATAGATGTAGCTTGTAAAATCATCTATATTTTGGGTTTTTTTTTTTTAGTAGTTTTTTAATCCGTTTCCCATGTAGTAGATTTATATGATATTTATACGTTCGATTAGATTTATGAGTGAACTGTGGCAAATGCTAACGAACTAAAATTTATAATTTTTGTTAATCTATTCAAAGCCATAAAAATGATATATGGTCTAAGTAAAAAACAAGTTAAATGATTTTTATCGCACGTAGTTATTATAAATATATAACACATATATTATATTATATATATATTACGGTCACATCATATCGGATATTGCAGTTATGAAATCAAAAACAGTTATTAGAATAAAAATCAAATTTGAAAAATGTAGGGGACATTGTTAAATTAGTGACTTTTGAATCTCCACTATTTAGTAATGGTATATTATATAACATGAATACAATAGTTTGGCACGTCAATGATAACACACAAAGGTTGGAGGGATCCACCCTCTATATAATATTTTTTAATTAACAAGAGAATACTTCATGGTGTATTAAAGGATTTATTATTAGTTGAGATTACTTTAATATAATATACATTACATTATATTTTGATTTAAACGGTCATTTTAAAATTATATAATCCTGCTAATTTCATTAACATAATAATATTTTGAAAATACTAAACTCTGTAGGGTTTTAATAATTAATTACAACATATATTTATAAACTATAACTGTAATACTACTATTACTTATCTATAATGTATGTACAGGTACTATGTAGTATAGCGTAGTACATATTTTTATTAATATGGCGTAAAAATATTAATGTTTAAGTTTTTCCTTGCTGAAACTCACTCGAATAATGTAATATTTAATCTCTGTACTTTGTAGATTTACCACTACCTATATGTAGAAATGTGAAATCAAGTTAAATAAAATTGTTTTATTTTTTATCATTATCATTTATGATGATTTATGAAGTTTGTGAAATTGTATATACATATTAAACATGTTACTACCTATTGTGATATCGATTTTATAATAGCAACAAACACATTATTAATATTAAATATGAATATTATTTCTTAATGTGAAGTGTAAATATATATGTAACATTAATATAATACGAAGCACGTAGTCGTATGAAAAGGGGAATAATGAAAAATGACTGACGAATTTTTGTGATGATTGTATAATGTATATATATACTATGTACGCTTGACTTGTTTTTAGGAGGGGTGTAATCTTTGAAATCTAATTCATTCAGTTTTAACGTTCGTACAGTCATATACGGAATATATCAAAACATCTCCATTGAGTAAATATAGGTACCATATTAAAAAAAAAAAAAATTACACACATAGTTTACAATTACTGCAAATACTTATAGGTATATTTGCCTACATTTAATATATATATATAAACGGTTAAATTAAAACACCACTTTTATATTTAAATAAAAATATATATTATATTAATCATTTATATTCGTTATTGGTTTTGTACACTTGATATTACATATTTATAATATATTTTTGTACCTATATCTTTAATATTAATTAAAGATAATGGTTATTATTAAAATGTAAATCTTCAGTTTAAAAAAAAAATCCTAGCTGTTTTATTGGATGCATATCATAATAGATACTTATTATGTAGGAAGTGGTGGCGGATCACACCACCTGCATGCCCATTAGGCATTCTACTTCTATTGTTTACTTTCAGTAAAGTTTAAGAATTATATTTATAAAAATTTATTGAATGCCTATATAGTTAATATTCCGGCAGCGGGGAGGAAAAGTTAGCTTTACATAACTTTAACAACTAGAAACATCCGTATATACGTTTTATATATTAGGTCAGTATGTATTTTGTACATATTATAACATATATATCTATAGCAAATTGATTGCGATTATTTTTATTTATTTATTATTTTAGCTACGATTATTATTAAAGTAATATATTATATTCTTTAATAACATCATAATTTTTCTACATCAGAAGTAGGTACGTATTGATACATATGTAATATATGCAGGTATACAGTGCGTAATACTAGAATATAGTGTGTACCTATCAATAATTATTTACTTAAATTTGTGACTATACGTGTGATCGAGTTTGGGCCATATATTTACATTTTAATGACAAATCATTTTTGGGAACTATAAATCATAATCATTATTGCTGACCTTCACATTGATGGCGATTATACATAAAATGCACGCATCTTATATTATATAACCGCTATAATCTACCTATTACTTGCAGATGAAAATACATGGTTGCAGTTAATAATATGAAATGAAAAATATAATATATTGTAATTATATTCCTATTATAAATATGCATATAGTATCTATACCTAAGACATCCTAATAAGTATATATTTATATTAATTAGCTTGTAACTCATATATATATATATATTTAAATTGGACATTGTTTAATACATATAGGTATATAATATTTATATATATAGACTTTTATCCAAATCTCATGAAATCTAGAATTATTGCAAACTACAGCATCATTTATATAGAAATATAGGTATACGTTCTGTATAATTATATAAATAATGTATAGGTAGGTACCTACTATAATGTAAAAGATAGTGAAACTCGATATAAATATGTATATTTTTTTATCAGAGGGTGATGGAGTAAAGCCAGTTAAGGAAGTCTCGGACTGGGAAACGGATAGCTACAATTTTACATATATCATAAAAACTTAATATGTATCATGCATTGCTGCAAGAGGTGTTACCTTTTTTTTGTTGTTTAAACTGACGACTATACAAGGGAACTGCTTTTGCAGTGTTTCTGCAGCCCATCGGTATCTATATATATATACACGCGGTATATGTCAGACAACGACGAACTCGGGTCGCATCATTAGTCACGTCGTCTAGAGCCGCAAGTCGACCAGCACCGCCGCTGTAGTATAAACGCACCGCTATAAACAATATATATAATAATATTATATAAAATACCGTCAAGTCTTGGTGTCGTCTCAAAGATGCATTTTTTTTATTATATATATGTAGACGTAGGTATATAGGGTGCAAATGCGTATTACACGCGTTTCACATAATATATAGGTTATTATTAGCCGCGATATAGTTTATTAGCGTCATTTATATATATATTGTATACATTATATTATATAGAACAATACCTGCAGTATAATAATTTTATAATGATAAGACATAAAATATTTAATGATCGTAATTAGCTATATATGTAAAAAAAGCCGTAAAAAATTAGATATATAGACTAAAATTGTATACATGTATTATATATAGCGGTGTATACATGCGCGCATATTATATTTTATTATTATTATATATTATAATATATTAATATTAAGTTTTTTTTTAGTTTCGCCATCCACATGCACACACACACGCCTATAGATATACCTATATATTAAAAAATTATAATACGATGATATTCTTTTTGCGGGGCGTGGCTCGGCGACGTGGGGACACACGCAAACCCCTGTTAACCGTAACGAACGAACATCATAATAACAAAGCATTAAAATCGAGTTCGGTTGAGTAGTAATTGATTAACACGGCCGCCGCCGCTGCCGGTCGAAGTGTACGCGGCGGGAACGGCCGAGGCGGCGGTGCCGGTGGGCGGGCACGGCCGACGGTCCAATCTGCGACCCGGTGGGCGGTGCCCACGGCCGGCGCGCGGGGCCAACCCTCCGCTCGGCCACCGACTCTGGGCCCCGAGGTGTACGTGTGCGGCCGCTCACCACACGCATTCATTTATCGTGCGTCGTTTTTTACGGTCGCATCCATCCACCGGTCGGCCGCCGCGGACCACTTTTCGATCTCGCGTATCGCCATAATACATAATATTATCATAAATACGGTTTGTTTGTTGTCGTCGTCGTTGTACGTTGCCGTTCATATTATACTGCACCGTCCGTCGTTGCGTCGTCATCGTCGTTGCGTTTTTACACCGTGATTCGCGTCCGAGTTTGATAATATAATATTATTATTATTTGTTTTGCGTTTCGTTTCGTTTCTTTTTTCTTTTTTTTTTTTTTTTTTATTAATAACCATATAATATCGTCGGTAAATTCGTCACATGAACGTTATTTTTATTCGACTTTATACAATATACAGACGACAATACGCGTTTTAATATATAGACAAAATATCTACAGTTAAAATATATTATAACCCTGCAATATATAGTTTGATAAACGACGCCCCGTACATATACTCACCGCCGTCAAGTCTATCGACAGTCTAGTTGTTTGTATTATACGTATACATAAGAAGAAATCGTTATCGTCATCATGTACTGGTCGGAGAACGCGAACGTCTCGTAGCCCGGATCCGCGCAGAGTGGACGGACGGCGACCTATAATACCTATAGCGTCGCTGCACTCGTCGCCGTTGCCGAACGGTGACTTTTTGAAAATAGTCAGGTGTGTCAAGCATTCACCACGACGGCATCGCCGGGTGCGCAGAGCGGGACGACCAGCGAGGCTGAGGACTCGTCCAGGTTAGTACATTTTTGTATACCTACAATAATATATAAAATATAAGTAGGTACACAATAATTATTAGGCATAATATATAGGTACACGTTTTATGTTTTAAATTATACACACAGCAATGCAATATAGACTCCGTTTTTATTATAACTATTAAATTATTATTTCATACCTATAAATCAGAGCATAATCAACAGCAAATTATTGTGTTGTTGTTTCTGTTTTTAAATTCCGGTTTATTGGAACAACCGCTATTGAGACAAAAAAACACGTGATCGATGTAATAATCCCAATAAAGTAAATTCCGTATAGATATAGGTATCTACTGTATTACCTAATGTGTAAGTTCTATATTATAAATATAGGTTTATGCTAATGCACATTCGTTGGTTGTTGTAGCTTGCGAAATTATGATAAGTAGGTAGGTGCATCATGTATTTTGCTAAAACCCATATTATATATAGAGGCATACCTTTAAGTATTATATGCATCGTAGTTGAATGTTCAAAATTAAAATTCTTCTAAGTAAGTACTTTAAAATTCGTAAATATCCTTATCGAAAAATTATTGTTATAAATTAAAAAAAAATTGAATTAGCTCATCAATATTACACTGACAAAAATGATAAAATACTAATTGTTTTTATTTAATTTTATAGGTAGATAATAATGTATAATCATTTATAAAATGCTTATATAAAGTAAAATTAATAATGCATAAACACCGAATAGTATTACTACTAATCAATTAATTTGTTTAATGAATTTGCCCCACAATAGCAATGTGTAATTGCAATATTATATGTGCTTCTGTTCTCAAAAAATTGTACGTTTTATGGATTATTATCATAAAAAAGTTGTTCTTTAAACAAATGTTTAAAATAAATTTTGATTTTACGATATCTATTCAAAAACATATAATATACATTTCTTATAATATATATATTAGGTATACACTCATTACAGATGATAATATTATTGGTACACATATATATATATATAATATATATATATATACAATGTAAATTATATATTGACAAATTGTACATACATTTAATATAGTGTGTGTGCACGCGGGTGTGTGTATATATATAGGTACGTTATAAAGAATACATTATATTAAAGATATACTTAGAAATGTATGTGAGTATGTGATTATCGTTTTCATTCAAAAAGATATTTTACACTTGGTTACGGAACTCAAATTCTGTATATATATATAATAAATATCCATGATACGTCAAATAATATATATAAATATATATATATGAAACTAGAATAATTTACCACGTCTCGTATATAACTGCAGCAGCCTCAGCGATGAGAATGGAAATTTTCCAGTATTATGAACATTAACAATAATATATTATATTATATGTAGTTTCTACATCGGTAAATACATTTCGGAGGGTCGTGACACGGGATCATTGTGATGTAACGGTCTCCTCGTGGGTTGGACGTGACGACAGCGCCTGTATACATATCACATATATAATATATATAATAGATGTATCTATACAGACACTGCACTATAGTATAAAACCTTTATTCGTACTTAGCATATATAGGTACGCATATATATACAATATAATATTATTATTCTATCATGGTGGCGAGCTGCAGCACGTGTGTACCTACATATAATAATATTGTATTATAGGTATATATCGCGAGGCATCAATATTTTTATAATTATTACAAAACGACAAAAGTGACTTATTTTAACGTGTTAGGCGTTATATTTAAAATAATATACTCATATGAAATATAATGTATATATTATAATACAGTGGTTGTTCTGTTAAAAAGCTTTTTTTTTTCATCAATTTTGACAGAGTGCAATATATAACAACGAAAATTAATTTTACTCAATATTTTAGTGTAATTTTAATAGATTGAACCAAAATTACAGAATTTGCTAAGAAAATAGGTATAGATAAAATAAACAAAAACAATATTGAAAAACGCGTTACATTTAATTGAAATCCCGTGCGTGATTTACTGATGTTATATAATACGTGTGCATTGTATATTGTTCTTTATAGTTATATCGATATAAAATACAATTTATATGGTACACGAATATTTGATACAATTTATAAACCGTAGTTGGTATTGTGTGTTTTTTTTGTCGTACAAATATATAGGTCGTCGTTGGGCTCTACGATGATGTTGTCCCAGCAGCAACATCACCACCATCACCACAACATGCTGTCGCCAATGTTCAACTTTTTGGACGTGCCGTGCAGCAGCAGCCCGCCTTTGGCTGCTCTGCACACCATGACCGAGATGAAGAACGGGTGCACGGCGGGCAACCCACACGGCATCGAGCAGATACTGTCGAGGCCGCCGACCACCGGGGCAGCGGCCGCAATCAGCCACCAGCAACGGGCGTTCAACAGCGTGGCCGGTATCGCGGCCGCCGGCATGGCTGCCGCGGCGTCATACTTTCACAACGGCGGCGTCAAGCACCCGGCCACCACGTTGGCCGACCTCACCACCAGGAACCTCTACTGGCCGGGCTTCCAAGGGCTGGTCAATAACCCGATTGCCTGGAGGGACAGGCTGGCTAGTCGTGAGTACCTCCATCATTGTACATTTATATTATTATAATAGTGTATATACGTTGTATCATGCACGCATCTATATAAATATACATTAAGATAGGTACCTACTTATATCTACTGTTGTGGTGCAATATTCTTTAGATTTCATAAAGATTTGGTCGATATTTTATCTACATATTTTTGATTTCATGATATTTGCATAAGGTCTAGAATAAATATATAATGTTTAAAAATAGTGTGACACATTTTACATGCTTTCAATATAATATTGAAACAGTATATCAATGGTTGGGGAGGAGAATATTCTTCTATCTCATAGAAATACGCATTTAACTACTACAAATTTAAGTATAATAACACACAGAATTGTAATTGATTGGATTCTAAATAAGTGTCTTTTGGTAATGAACATTTCTATTTTTGAGTATAAACTATTTTTACTGTAAAATGTTAAACAGATATTTTTTTTTGAAAATGTTAATACGTTTGTAAAACAAAATTCAAAATAGTTTAACAGTTTTCGGATCATTTAAATGCACCTAGATGTATAATTTTAAAATTATACAACCTTTATATATTCTGAATACCTATTGAAATATTATCATAAGTACATAAAGTTATAAATAATTCAAAAACTTTTTTTCTAGTTTCTTTTTAGATATTTAAAAATTAAAAAAAAAAATCTTAACAGTAATCACTTACAAAAAAGTTTATATCGCCGCAAAACACTTACATTTTCCTTGTAGAAAAGATTTAAGTATTTTAAAATATGGTTCTACAATTGTAAATTTTAGAAATCAGTTTTTGAATAATTGAAAGAATAATAATGTATAGATATTTCAGATTATTAAATATGTTTGGCTAAATTGTTTTTAAAAACCGTTTGTTTAAACATTAGGTATACCTATTATTCGGCGTTATATAGGTAGATACATATATTTAATTCGATGTAAAAATAATTTTCACGGAAAGATATAATTTATAAATGTAAAATATAAAAAATGTCAAACAATAACTTTATACTCGTGTTAAAACGAACCAAATTATATGTTTGAAAAATTTAACAGACATACATTTTTTTTTATATATTTGATATAATATAACATGACATATCCGAGGTTTACTGTTATTTGTATATAGACTAAATAGGTTTACTGCAGCAGTTTATTTTTTATCTATCGAATTTCGCCTTATTATTATAGACGTACACTCACGCAGCACAATACTCACATAAATTTAAAGCATTCGTATGCAATATATATATTTTAAGCGATTCCAAGCTTTCGTATATTATATTCAATAATATACATATGAGAATTATGCGACTGAGTGTGTGTATAATGATATTATATATACATGGACGGGAAAACGGCGTTTTTATTGGCCTATGATTTCGACCGGCTAGTGACAAATGACGTTCGCGCAAATATCGGCAACCGCCGCGGCGGTCAAAAGCGGTAACAGATGTGTGCGATTGCTGCAAACCCCTCGTCCGCTGCCGGCACACCGCGGACACAAAACTTCGTTTTCAGCATAAAAAAAAAAAAAAAAAAATAACCGAGGGGATAAAAACACACATACACACATACAGTCTGCGGTAAAAGCTCTGTATACCCCGCCAACCCACACATATATATATTCGAAAAGGATTATTAGGGGTGCTAAAGTTTCACCATGATGAGCGTATATTTCATCGTATATTTTTGTGTGCATGTGTGTATAAAATAATGTATATCATTATCTTTCGTCACATGCGAGTATAAAATACCTACAGCAGGTTATATATATATATATATATATATATATAGGTACGAGTATTATACGTAATAAGTGCATAGACGGGTTCATCGTACTGACTGTATATATATTATGTAGACCTAGACCTGATATCGGTATACGGAACGGTGTATATTATTATTATAGGTACACACATAAAAATGGACGTTGCACGCGGTCATTATAAAATGTTGGGTTACAAAATTTCATATAGATATGTTTATGTACAGTTGGGTATTTTATGCTAAAATTGCATTTTATTCTGCCACGTTATTTTGGACCGCTTTGGATTAGGTACCTACCCTTTATAATATATTATATTTACGTCAACACGTCGTCACTATATAATACTCGGTTACTCGGCGTGCTATGTGTAGGATATAATATATAATACACTGTCTATATTTGAGTGATATTTAAAATTTTTTTTAATGATCGTAATATTAACAACAAAAAACTGCTATGCATAGCAATATAGCTCCATACATCGTGTATAATAATATAAACGCACTTTTAATACGACGATTGTTGCGTGTGTCTAATTGGCGCACATTATATATATTTATATAGTATATTGTATCGAGCGTTGAGCGCATGCATTATTGTATGTGTGTGTAGGTGTATTTTTTTTTCTATTAAATCGCTTGTCGCGAAACTGACAACAAAGGATCATAAAAAACAATAAATATATAATATTATAGCTGGTATATACCACCGAGTGAGGAGGAATTAATTGGTTTGGTTTATGGGCATATGGGCATAATAATAATAATAACATGTACACATATCTGATACACTCGTACATAATGGCAGGATGACCTTTCTCCTATATTTTTCTTCGCGTTTATACATAAAAGTATTATAAAATATGTATAACGATATCAATATGTACATCAGCCGAGTTTATGTGTTTAGATTATAATAAGTGTAACTACATGTATGCAATATAAATTATTGCAATATAAATACTGCGTAGGCATTTATATATATTTTATATATGATATGTATTATGTGTGCCTACAGCCTACTAATACAGCAGCAGTAGCACAAAAGTACAAAACTCGTATTCTAGTTCTAAAGTCTCGTATATTTTATCGCGAAATCTTCGTATAGGTGTATAGGTTATATATTTTATACAATGGTCGAGGAAGCAAAAAAGGGGGTTGGTTTATTATATTATTTTATATATTATGTTTACTCGTCTTCATGGCTGCGCAAGCATGGTACATGGTACACGGTCGAGGGATTTACAGCCCCCCTTCCCCCTATAATAATAATGTATTATTATTATATATAAATATATTGCAGCGCGCGGCTACGCATTCACCACGGTGCAGTTTATACATGTATAAACTAGCTGCTGTTGCTATATACTGCACACTTATATATATAGGCAATGCAGCAGTTCGCCCTCGAGGGAAAATCCGGCCTGGGGGCTGCAATATGGCCGTCGTATGTATAAGCCATATTAACTGTAGTATATATTGCGTATAGAATATGCGTATATCGGACGTGCGCGAATGTTAGGTATATGTATATACTATATATATACTTCCTTAAAGGGGTGCGACGGCTATATAATGTTTATAATCGTATAATATTTTGTTAGGTATATACTTAATGTAGTATTATAGAGGCATACAGTTTGGTTTTTTAAACGATTTATAAATACAGTATATGCGCGCATATATAATAGAAAATAATATGTTTAATAATTAATAATATATTAGACTCGTAAATACTATAAATAAATATTATTAATAATTGTGTTGCTCGAAAATTGTTATTAGCGCAATAATAAGCAGCTGTATAATTTATGTCATATTATATGTATGATATATACATAAATATATCGTTATAATACACGAGAACACTACGCAATTTTCCGGGCGATTCGTTACGTGTATTATTATGAATAATAATATAATAATAATTTCAACCGTTCGTAGCGTATATATTATTTTTATGGTTCTCGAAAAATTACAATCGGTCATCGCAGTGTAATAGCAAAGTCTGTATAAAAACTATTAAAAAAAAAAAAATAAACATTTTATATCATACACGTTTATAATATTATATTCGTTTGGGTTTATTGCCAATATCATGGCGGAGGCTCAATATTAAAACACATTTCTTTTTAAGACTAGTTTATACTCAAACAACGATGTAGGTATAACATCTAAACACTATTGCTTTTCGAATTCGATCAGAGAAGAGTCTCGAATTTTTTATTATTATTATTATTTTTATAGTTATATATTTATATATAAATACAAATTACTAAATTACTCGTTAGTCTTGTTACCTACTCATTAAATTACGTCCATAATGTTAATGTATTTTAAAGAATATGCAGCAGACTTATGGATGTTATTAGAAAAATAAATACGATTTGATGATACGTATATTTAATACAATAATATGTGACGCGTTTCCGCGGCTTAATAATTAAGATAAATAAATGAAATATTTAATTATAGCCTTCAATAAGCTGAATGCTGCAGAACTTAGTTTTATGTATGTTAATACGTATATATATATACGAGTATTATATACCTTTTAAAGTAATAATTGTAAATGTGATCTGCACTCAAATTCGACATGACTATAGTCATACATAAATTACAAATTACATACTGGGTACATGGAAATAAGTACCTAAATAAATTGTGAAAATTCCAAAAGCCTTTTTATTACTTACTATGATATGTACATCATCAGTTTGTCGCATTTCCTCGCGTAACGGCGGGACTGCATACTAATAATTATACATATATTTATTACAATAATATCTACACATTCAATCATTATTTTTCCTGAATTCACGTTAAACTTACGCACAAATACCTTTTTATTCGTATAATACCGTAAAATTATTATAATATCAATGATATGATGTGAAATAAATTATATTATATAGGTAGTTACACGCGCACACCTGCAAACTTACACGACGAAATTATTGCTCGTCCGGTCCGCACGTGTATGTGTGTGCCTGTATATATACATATAATATGAGAACAATTTTATACAATATAATTTAAAGCTGCGCCGAAGTCTCTCCACGTCGGTGACGGTCCGGCGGAGCTCGCGGCGCAAGCTGTTGCGGCGTGGCGAAAGTGTTATGGCGTGCGGTAATCTCCGGCGGAACTGACCGCCGCTGCCGCCCGCACCACTGCGCGGGCGGGCGTTCGGGCGGTCGGCCGAATTCGCGCGAGTGCTTGCTTGCGCGCGCGCGACTATATATACCTACCCTTATATCCCGCCCGCTGCGCGGTCATCATCCCCCGCGCGTGAATATAGTGCAGGCCCGCGATATCGTATTTTCAATCTACAAACTATTCAATTAGCTTCCGTCACAGTGTCAAACAATGTGGGGGACGACGATATTATATAGCCGCTCCCGCCCTTATCGCCGTCGTAGTAGTAGTAGTAGTCTTCGTCGTCGTCGTCGTCGTTTACGGTACACAACGCGCTGTAATGCATATATATATACATATCTATCGGTCGCCACTGTCGTTTTCCCCTCATTCGCACACCCACCGGACGACGTGTGTGGATGATGGGTAGGAGGTGAATTTTATAAGGGTCAAATTATGTAATGATTTAAAGGGACCGCACCGCAACTTCCACCCTCGTGGTATATACGTATATATATATATATATGAGTGCGCGCCGTATTAAAGCTTAATAATATCGCCGGCCGACCCGAAATCCCGTGTAACGGCATGTGTGCCGTCTCTGAAACGACGTGCACACATACACACACAATCCGCAAGTGCGTATCGTCCATTTAATACGAAGGGATAATTGAAAAGGCTTTTTTTATCAACAATTTTTCGCGCATTCTAGTATAATATTATTTTTTTACTTTTCCTCGCCTTTCAGCCGAAAAAAACGAATTTATTGCCATATAATATGTACGCGCGAATGATACTTTCATTTAGCGAATGTTTTCTTTTTTATTAATATATTTCATTTTATGTATTTAAAATCTCAATAGAGAATCTTCGTTTTGGTATTCAAGTTTTCGTTTAATATTATAATTTCCAGTATGTTTTTATTGCGTAATTTTGTTTATAATATACCGAACTATATTATAAAGTGTTCGTGCAGAAAATTTTAATACAATGTTCAAATTTAATTGTATTGAGATAAAATTCCTTGTCACGATGATGTAAGTGTATTATATACTATATACGCAGTACATCTCTTACAATTAAATCTAATATAACTTAGCTATCTAGTTAGAAATAATAATTATTACTATACCTAACCTAACCTATTTGAAATGTATTTGACTAAGGTAACGGCGGGTACTGAATTTCGGTAGGAAGTACAAAAGTGCAGATGGTATTAAAGACTAAATAGTAGGTATATATAATATAAACATATTTATCCATTATTTACACAAATACCTACACTAACAGATTTTATGATTTTGTTTACAGTGTTAACGATTTTTTAAAAAGCGTGTGACACGTAACTACGACTATGGTTAGAATTTTTTATAGTTATATTATAAGTAAACGTAATAGTTGTATGTCCACTTGCTGTGCGACGGTACAGGGAGCAGTGATATTTTCACGATAAGCAGTCCGTTGCAGCGTTGTGCTAGTTTCTCTTCTTTTCGTTTTATTCATTTCTTGAGAAAAAAAAGTCACAACGATGGGCGTAACGAAGTAATTTTCTGTGTATATATGTATACGTTTATATACGCGCGCGCACGCTCGGGCTTTAGTGCGATGGCGGGCTGTAGCGAAAACCGACGGAATTACATTGAAATGCAGTAAACGGGATTTGGCGGTCCCCGGGCGCCGCCGAGAAATAGATCGTTTATTTGGTTTTTCTTCTTCTCCGCGGATGTGTGCGGAAATATACGATATGATGGCGACGAAGAGGGACGCAAAGACGAAAACAACGTTTTTCGGGGTACACGTGCGCGTGTGTGCGACACCACCGCCGCCGTGGATTGTGTTAACAAAATGAAATTCTCGTTGACACGCTTTCCCGGAACCCTGAATATCATCTGCCGCTCCCATCCCACATATCGCTCGTCTCGTCGAGCGAGTGATAAAAACATAACGCCCCTTTCACTATCGTCCTCCCTAGTGTCGAGCCTTTATTTTCCGACATCCCATAGTACCTTACACGTACGCACGCACACTTGCATCAGGCTGCTTCCCTCGCGGTTTTTCTTCGGCAAAAAAATACGCGTATATATATCATATTCTCACACACACGTATACAATATACGTACACTGTATATAAGCTATTTATTTTCTCCACACGCGTTCGTTTTAAACGTATTTTATGTTGTTGGGTTGCTGTTCCTTTTATTATATTACTTTTGCTCGTTGTTTTAAACGATATATATATATAATACATATACGTAAGTGGTGTGTGTGTGTGTATGTGTGAACGTACGTGGAGAAAGAGCATAGGGGAAAAGACACGAAAAGAAAGAAAGAAATAGAGAAATAAAGAAAAAAAGAAAGAGTAAGAGAGAGAGAGAGTGAGAGACCGATGCGTGGAGAGGATGTTATATATATATTACGTACAGCGTGTTTTCGGCGCCCTGAAAATCGACCGCAACGATCATTCGGCCAGATTGTTGTGTTTACGATAACTATTTGCCGGCAATATCGAAAAGGAAACGCCACCACCGCCACCGCAGGGAAAACGTTATTTTATATATTATTGTTTCTATATTGCTCGGAGACATTTCCTTTATTTCTCATAGTACCGCTCCTATATATACCAAAATTCGATAATAATAAGAGCTATTCCAGAGTTGTTTGAAATTGTCGCTAAGAGTTTACGATGTTACAATACATAAATATATATATATATATACATGACAATTGCAGGATGGTGTATATAGACGAAACAAATTGAGTATAAGTATATTTTTTATTATTTTTCTTTATATATAATACAATCCTAACACTGTGATTTTTGATGTAGATATAATATATAATACATAAGACATGGCAAGAATTTCTGATAAATATATGAGTGGAACCTTTCGTTTTATATACGCGTTTATGTACTATTTTTATATTCTTCTATTTTTTATACTGATAGCTCGTCGTTATAAAATCTACACGGATAATAATGGTGTATTATAAGTAAATATGTATTGCATAAAATATCAATAACTCTGTATAAGAATGTGTTAATATATTTTAAAGAGCGTACGCCTTAATATTTTAGGGAAAAAATGGGTGCTTTGTAACAAATAATATAAAATATAAAAACAGTTTATATGTGACTGTAGAATTAAAATTGTATAGTAAAATCGTAATTTTTTTCTAGTGAACAATTCGAATCAAGAGAAGGACGGTAAAAAGAAGCATACGAGGCCCACGTTCAGTGGGCAACAGATCTTCGCACTCGAGAAGACTTTCGAGCAAACTAAGTACCTGGCAGGTCCGGAACGTGCAAAATTAGCGTACGCGCTGGGCATGACTGAATCTCAAGTAAAGGTAAGACATTAGCTACAAAACTTACTATATTGTACTATTAGACTAAATGTTTACAATATACATATTTCGTTGATAGATTTTAATTCAGCCTTCACTGTTATTTTACTGTTTTATCAGGAATGGTTTTTTGAAATATTTTAAGCCCCCTCCCCTAATCTTCTATGCACGCGCGTTCGTAACGCATTTTTGTACTAAATTTTAACGCAATTATAAAGGCAGAAAACGTCACCTGAAATCGCGCGAACGTATTTTCGTAACGTTTATACTTTTATAAAAAACGGATAAAATAAATCGGCGTATAAATATATATAATACTTATGTATTATAAGGGTTCCCGATAACAAATAATTATTATGATTTCGTCGATTACAGCGCGTATTATTATAGTTAGCGCATTCAGCAGCTACATAATATATAATTATGCAGACGGGCTTAAGTGACGGCGGGTGGTTGAATTATTTCCCCGCTTATAATACATATATATACATATACATATATACATATATAATACAATATTATTATATACGTATTATATAATATGAGGAGGATTTTTTCGTCATTTTTTATTAAAAATTATAATATTATATATTTTATACGAATTTACATTTTTATTGAAAGGCGTCGTCGTGCGGTTTTAACGCGCCCCCCCTCGTCCCCGACCGCATCCGCTATCGCGTTCTAACGTCCCTTCGCCACACGCACACACATATATATATATATATACAAACATACGCATAGCGTACACGCACACACTGTTGCCACGCGTTGAGGGCGATTCAATTATCTGTGTAATCCTCCAATTATAGTGACGGGGTTTCGGGTTGTTATGCCGCCACGGCACAAACCCCGCGGACCGCCACCGCCACCCCGCCAGACCCGACACCCACCACGAAGCCGTCGCCGCCGCGTTTATCCCATTCCCGCATATAACAATATATATATATATATATATATATACACGTATATACATATATACATATATACACGTATAAAATATAAGCACTGTGCACTTGTCTCTTCCTCAAACAACCGTTACCACGGTAACCGACACGGCGGCCGACACTGCTGGGCGCTTTTAATTGCCCCGCGAAGAAGCGCTAACGATCCGCTCCGTCGTTTTTCCCGCCGAACTACTCCGACCGACACCGTTACATTCTGTCCGTCGACAGCGGCAGCGGCGGCGGCGGCGTCGGTGATGCCATAAATCACGCCGACGTGCTGGGGCGGCAGAACGGCGCAGCACCCTCCGTCTACACCGTCGAGCCGCCGCTCGTAACCCGCGCTCGCCCGCGCCCGACGGCCCACCGCAAACATCCGACACTCGATGACGACGCTTCATTAGTGTACGCGCGTCCACCCCCGTCCACTCTCAGCGACGAGTCGGCCGCTTGTAACCGCTGCTTGTATAACGCCTCCCGCGCGCCGCCGTCGTATTAATCTCTATATAAAAAGTGCACGTGTCCCGGTCGTGTGCGCATCGCGTGTGTACGCATCAACGTACAACGAGCGCGCGGGACGAGTCGTGCGGACACGAGCGTGCAGTTTCGCGTTAGTCAAAACACGTCTTTTCGCCGCGGCGCGCCTACTGAATTTCCTGGGGGGGGGGGGGGGGGGGGGGCATGGTGCATGACGGCGTTATACGACGTGTTCAGATACACGTTTAATAACGCGGTAACGACGATGATGTACTCTCGTGATTGTCGTCGGCGGCCGTGGCGTGGCGAATTCGACATTTTTCAAAGGCTTATAGTCTAAAACTTTCCGCCCGCGTCTCGCCGTGTGCCCGTGACCTGCAGATAAAGGCATTCGACATCAAATATTTTATATATTATTTGCGTATCTACAGCTGTTGCTGTCGTAGTTATTATATACTGACATACCATACTATATAGATTATAGGTATACGGTTAATATTAAATTATCACTTATTGACTGTCATCTATCCGCCTACTAAAAAACTCCGAGAAGTGAGACGACCTCTTGGTTAGCCCCTGTGAGACTAGATACGTAAGGATAGCTCATCAGGGGAGCCGTTCGAAACGTCGACAGATTAAAATGTCGACGGTCAGAGAATGTCGAAAAGTGTGAAGTACCTTTATCGATAAACTAAAGTTTATTGTTACCAAAGTAAATATTGACAAATTAAGAAGTGTTGTTACCTTTTTTTTTTTTTATAATCGCCTATTATTGAAATTATTTAAATTAAAAACCAAATATTTATAAAAACATGGATAATTTTTTTCTTTCGAACAGTATGATGCCATCAAAATTATTACTTTTAAACTTAAGAGTTACTTACTACCTATTTATGAATTTTTTTTCTTTTATTATTATGCATTGGATTATGAAATTATTTAATTAAAAACATACATTTATATGTATAAATATTATTTTGCTACCAGAAAAAAGAATTCTAAATTTATAGTTTTTTTTCACCAATATTTTTAATTTTAATTTTTTTTATCGAAAAATTAATGATACTATTTGATTTATAAAAATTGAAACAAGAATAATTAATATTTTAAGCTATCAATAATATTTCGACTGTCGGCATCTTAACCTGTGGACTTTTATATTGTTAACGTTTCGTACCACACTCGCGTATTAATTTGTATAGGTATGCCTCTTCATGATATTATTGTTAAAACAACAGTTATTACTTTTGAGTTTTGCTTATTAGTTTAAAATATTTAAATATAACTAGCCAGTTATAGGTATCTACATTACGATTGCAATGATAATAATATATTAATTTAAATATCTTTTATATTCTGTAGACTTTGCTGTTTTGGCTTGTAAATGTATGAATATAGCGAAAGGCGCGATAAGTATACATATTATTATAACATATCGGTTTAGTGATAAAAAAAGTTAAAATTTTCTTAACCCTGAATATAATAATATCGATCTTTTCTATACTTTGGATCCCTGCCCGATATCTATATGCGCGCGTGTGAAACAATTTTCAGAAAAAAAAAACCGTAACAGTCGTCATGTTACAAATTTAAGCATACATAAATGCATTGCGAAAATCTATACTAGTTAGGTATATAATATATATACGTACTATGTCTAATACATTTATAACAGTATGGTGTTGGTGGCGTTGTCGCGTTGATATAATGTATACTACCCGACGCTTCTGTTTTAACATTTACCCCTCGTTTCGTTTCTTCAAAATAATATATATATATATTATTTCTTTCACGTCCGAAACGTTTAATTTTATTATTGTGCGTAAAAGACTCATCGCATCATCTGATACGGGTTTTAAGTGATTCATACTCCCGCGCGGGTATAATATTCCGTTTTATGTTTTCTGAAATGTTCTACATAATATATATATATATACATAATAACGATATTTGGAGGCATAATAGCTTGTTTATACATTTTTGGAACGGTTTTTTCTTTTTTTCATGTTTCTCTTCAAAACAATTCATTTATCAACCCCGCATGCAGCCGTTAGTGAAAATTCTTTGGTATTATATTATAACTTACAGTTTTTTTTTTTTTTTTCATTAAGTTAGACTTGCTTCATTTATTCATAGATTATTGTAATTATAATTTATAAGCGATCGCGATATTAAAATAATTAAAAAAATATATTCCCAAACGAAATATCAATAATATGATATTCTATTACACGAATACCATATTACGGCGTATACATAATAATAATACATCCACGATGTGAGCACGGGAATAATATAATATAATATAAAAATAATGTTGCAGAATTATATTTGTAGATGTAGACGGTCGCGAATCTTTAAGACGCCATTAGTCGGCAATTAACTCACCGTCGTAGCGTGTTTGCAGTTCGATATCACATTATATACGCGTATAATTTGAGGTTGATAAAACCACCACCGTTGCCGCCTTCGTTTCTCGCGGTCTCCCGAGACGTTGGACTTATCCGGTCTTAATAACGTTTGCTAGAAGGCTTAATTCGACGGCTGTGGCGTATATGTACTTATATATGTATTATGAATACGCATTGTAAGCATGTATTATAGTATAGACTCAAAAGTGGGTGTATTTATATTTATAATATATTAAATGTGTGTAATAAGGATGACAAAATTAAAACAGTATAATCATAACCAATCCATCGAGTTTCGTGCAACTTGTTTAAATCATTTGTATAAAATCTACTTATTATTTTTAATATTCATTCAAACGAAATTATCTCTTAATCTTTCCATCACTTTCTCTCTCTGTCTCTATATTTCCCCACATATGCACGCATATGCATTATGTGGGAGTACGGAAGTATTATAACGGAACGCATATATAATAAACAAAATGAGTTCGATGTTTTCGTTTTGGTTTTTGCTTGTATACAACACAACATGCAATAACATGTAATATACAAAGCCCAAAACGCGCGTGCACACGTATATACTACGCATTAGCAGGCCAAATCGGATTAGCCGCTGAGAAAACGCCATATGGGTACGCTGCCGGCGTGATGCCGATGCGATCCCTGTGCGTCGGGTTAACCGTCCGTGAACGCGCGTATATATACACTTTGGCGGCGTACACCCCTTCACCCTGAAGGGTTTGACTCGATAAACCAATTATTATATGCTTACACTTACATATATATATATATATATGAGCTTGAACGGCGGTCATCGGTTTTTCGCGATGTAATCAATTTAAAAAATAAACCCTAAACACTATATACACAATAATAATAAAATAACGCGCGAGAGAGGGTTGTTCACGCGGCGTATATATAAATAAAGTGTTCAGTTAGACGCGGTGACGATAAATACACCGCCCATTACATTGTTGTGTGTATATAATATATAAAAATATACGGTGATGCCAAAAAAACGTTTTAACGCGGCTGAACCGGGAATATATATTTCATCATACAAAGCTAATCGCACAAAGTCCGACGCTTTTCCGGCAATGTTCTTAGTGTTTTTACCGTTGTAAGAAATTACGAGGAACAAATCATGCATCATATTATTATTAAATCGAGTGTTGCATTTCGTCATAGAATACGGTGCAATTGTTATTTGTATGTTATTTTATGTAAAAATAATATTCGTGCGTATTTAGTATTACGATAGTCGATAGTACTCATATTATTATATTAAAGGTTTATATGGTTTATGGTTTTAACGTATTAAAATATTTTTATTTGAAAATTGTAAAATTGTTAAATTAAGAATATACTTTACATAATGAATATATAAATACGTGAGCTAAACAGTGGAAACAGTAGAAAAGTAAACGCATGTGGCATGTCCAACTCGCACTTAGAGAAACTTAATTAAAAAACATATGCATGTATTTTTTTTTAGCGAGCTCTGTAATGTTTTCGGTATTGTTCTAAAATTTCGTGACTTGTGTTGCATAATCTGTGTTTTAGTGTACTATATTACATTATATTCAGTATTTTGGATTTGGGAAAAAAAGGACAGTAAAGGAATACAAGATACGTGTCCCTAACAAATTAACGACTTCTATTATGTGACATTAAAATAATAGCAACGCGCGGGTATATATTGGTACTAGTAAGTAGTACATTTAACATATAATATGTAGGTGTATTAGGTACATTGGGCAAAATAATTTTAAAATAGAAAGCGGTGATGTTCTATATTGTTCTCGCCGAGTCGAGCGCAATGAACTATAATAATATATTTTATTATCATACGATAATCGTGTTAACATCTTCTACAGTAGTTGTATAGATATCAGTACATAGATATGCGTGTGTGCGCGTGTACAGTTTTATGGGTTGCATATCCATTATATTTTCCAACATCATTCCTCCCGAATAATGTTTATATAATGTATAACGCGTGTCGTCAATATGATATGTATAAACGTATTATGTGCATATTATTACAGATGATGCATCGCATAAAATAAACTGCAGTATAAAATGGCTATCCTATAAAGTCAACGTTTCGTTTTGTTTTTTTCCCTACCGGATTAAATTTGAATTTTAATACGCAATTACATCACGGCGTTATTCGGGATGTGTTGTGGCCGATACGGCATTACCACGGATTACCCGGCGCGCGTGTCGGCGATAAGGACGACACGCGTTATCCTCAAACACGCGCGAGAGTTTACACACATATAATACACGATTCACGGCTGCGTATATACAAGCACAGTAAATAATATAATATGCGTGTTTGTATATAATATGTAAAATTTTTATTGTAATTATAAATTAAATAATTTTTTGCCAAAGTAAACGATCTACGCGTCTGCACTGACGAGACAGGACTAAAGACCGAGAACATTTTTTTTTTTTTTTTGATCAGACCATATTAATTTTTTTAGGGTTAATTTAGTCTCTAGGTCACATCCCGTCTCTTAATCGATTCTCCAATATTTTTCTATCCGTCTTCCCGATTTGGTATAAGGCTCTCGCATCCTTTCAACAACGTCATCTCAAATCATGTTTGATTTTTCTAGCGGTATTTTCTCTTTTTGTATCTGATCTAGCACTGTCTTTGTATGACCGAGTAATATTTGGTTCATATCTTTCTGTTTTCCCTTCGTGTTATTCTCTGGTTAAATTATATTTTATTGGCCCAAAGACCTTACGAATATTAGAAATTTACTTTCATCTGTTTTCCTCAGTGGTCAAGTTTCAGATCAGTAAAATATTATTATTATATCCATGATTCCCATGTACAGATATAAACATTATTGTACCTTTATCAGATGTCTATACATATAATGTATATGTACCTATATAGTATAATACATAATATGCAATAGATGTGCGATCGAGGCGTTGGTTCGGCATTAACTTGTCTAACACTCGATTAATTAAAACATAATTCTAGGGATTTCTTCCCCGCCTACTAACGTATATACACCGCACACGCACACGGCCCGTATACATTGTGTATACGCGCGTCCCGGAAATCCCTGAATTAGCATAATAATGTACCGCGCGGCCATTCCCGGTCTCGCGATCGTATGTGTTCGATACCATCTGCGGTACATTTAGGAGGGTTAAGTGTGTGAGAGTGAGCGGTAGCGGTATAACATGTATAGGCGAAACGACACGTCTAAAAATCGCGAGCTCGCGGCAAATTTGAATTCGCGTACATATATATATATATGTTTTAATGTGTGTATACACAGTATATACGCAGTGTTCGATCATGTTCGGAGATAATTTCCGAATAGCATTTGAATAAATTTATCGCACGTATGTGTGTGTGTGTGTGTGTGTATATATGGCAGTGGTGACGCGATAACATCGTATGTACATGTATAGCAAAGGCGGCGGCAGCGTCGAAAAAAAAAATATAAATAAAGTGGCAAAAAACCGTCGTATTCGTCCGGCCCCAAAATGTGCTTTTTCGCCTCCACCGTAACTCATCCCGACTTGCGGCACTGTCAGTCAGCCCGATAATAATTTTAGTGCTTTTTTTACAATCATTAATTACTTGTCCCCACGATCTCTCCGTTTTACGTCGTGTACAATAAATTATATTGTGGACGTCTACGTACTCCATAATATAATAGTCGACGTGTAGTCGACTATAGTCGACCATAATCATAAAGTCTACTCGTCACTCCATCGTCTACCGTGGTTTGCGGTAAATTTGTGGATAATATATAAACACGAATATAGATAATATGGTATGTACGTATTACTCGACTATTCGCGCCTGATATAATTCGCGAGGTGTTTATGTATTATGTACTTTCTTGGACATTTATACACAGTGACCACACGTCAAGTCCGACAAGATGAGTAGTTTGCTCACACACCATATTACATCGTACGAGATAAATATTTTCTTTTTGTAAATGAAATGCGAATCGCATACATATTTTATACTTTTGTATTTATAAAAGTAGGAATAAAAATAACCGTTTGTCCATAATTTTATTCACGCACGAAAATAATAATATGTACTAAAAACTGCAGTATAGTGATTGAGTGACGGAGTCGAGGTGAAATCATAAATTTGGGAATAATAATAACAACAATAATAATAATAATAAAAATGGTATCGCGTGTTACCGACCTAATAAATCTATTGCACACGCATTGGACGGCGGTGGCCGAGTTTTTCATTCGACGGTGACGCGCATACACATCAAGGATTTTTTTTTTCATTTTCCCCACACCGGGAATTGGCGAAAAAGCGACGGACCCCGCGACATAATCAGATTACCTTCGATGATTTATCGCTTCTCCGATCCCTCCAACTCCATCTCGTATACATACATATTTATTACACTGCATTATAAATTATAATATTATTTATTATATTTTTCATGTAAAAATCATTTTGTATCATTCGTATGTACTCGAACCAGTGAACTCGTGCCCATAATATTATATATACACGCGCATGATTATTCGATTTCTAACGAACGCAATCCGATAATGTCATACATATTGTGGAAATAAAATATAAAAATATTAATATCATACGTGTTGTATTATAATATTCATACGGATATATTGTAGTTGCGTAATGTAGTAATACCTGCTGTAACGTTGCCAGCCGCAAACTCCGTACACTGTTAGGTCCATCGGGATCTCCGAGTCCAGCTATCATCGGTCCAATTATAATACGGGTTCTATTCACCGCCGCCGCCGCCGCCATTCCGTTTTCCGAACTGTATAGGTATATATTATATTATATGCGTGTTTTATCGTTGTCCGGCGCAATCGGCTAATTATTATTAATCCCGTAATGGCGTAGGCGTATCCGGCCCGTTATAATATTATGGTGGTGTACAGGTATACGTATAATATATCTGTATGTACGTATTATGTATAACAATATCGTTTGGGTCGATTTTGATTCGGTTAATTAACGTTTCCATTATTAATATTATTATATTATTCAGCCGCGCAGCCTCTGCGCGGGTCCCGACCGAATACATAATCACAACGTACGTTATACACGAGCAATTTACCGGACAAATATGTACATATAATAATAATATGTATACACGTTTATGTGTAGAGAGAATTGTGAGGTGTACGGATATTGTAGGTATATGCCTACATGTGTACAATATTATATATAGGTAAGCCGCGTGTGCGCGTATTTTCCACGGGTATACAATATAAATGCACTGCAGCAGCTATATATAATCGTATTTACACGCACAATTTCCCAAAGTTTCCGGGTAATTACGCGCGCGATTTTTCAAACCCAAAAATACGGGAGAAATCGTGCTACATATTTTTATTCTGAAATGTAAAATACGTTACAAGGTACATATATATCCGCCTCCAAAAATCCATCAATTTTATATATTATATGTAGGTTATGTAGATTGTATAGGTGTATTGAATTCGCATTCTCAGTGTTGTAATAAAATGTAATATATGTATTCATTTTTAGTTAACATAAATGTACCTATATAAGATATTTATACTTCTATTGCGCGTGTTTGAATGGTCGTCGTGCTATTGGTGGGGTGTGTAAGACCGTAAGGGGATATTTACCCTAACTATATTGTAAATTTGCCTATAAAACAACGAAATCAAGAAAAAAAATCGTTTTTGACTTATACTAACTTTTATGATGCACTGCTACGTTATTACATCCCCGCGATGATGTCGAGTGATTTTCAAACACGCATGTAAAGTTTATAATGACCGATTTTCATTTAACTGAATCTATAATAACGTACGAGTATATTATATATAGTTATGCCGGTTTACGGTCACATATAACCTGTAATTTCATACAAACTGTGAATTGTATTTATATATTATAAATTTAACAGATTAAACAGGGTTTTGTATGAGCATTTTTTTTTCGAGTTAATGGGCCACATAGTGTCCATAATAGTAAAACTGCAAGTTTTGATGGCCGCACGTGGTTTTTTGCCCAATTTAGTCGCGTAGTAAAATTCCGTCGAAAACGATTGCACACCAACGAACATATATGTATATATACAGTATAAACAATAGATATGCATCCCTTTCCGGTCTTATTTAATTTGTCCTGGGGTAGATTATTTTTTTTAATGACATAACCCGTTGTTACGGTATATTCACGTATATATACACACGACACGACGACGGCGGAAGTGGCGGGAGGATGGGTTGGCAGCACAAAATGTAAATTAATACCGTCGGGGGTGCAGGTTAAAAAACTTTTTAACCGCACATTGCGCGCGCTTTTTATTCAAATGACAAACGCCCTGGAGAGCACTTGGCCCGCCTGTTTTAAATGTATAAAATGATGATAATAAAAACACGAGATGAAAAAAAAAATGATTGCGAATGTGTTGAGGTGAGGGCACGTACACCGCGTAAAAAAAATCGTCTCTATTGCGCGTATATAAAAAGAGCAGTTTTCGTGTATTTTTTTATTTTTTATTATTATTATTAATACCGGGTCGCAGATTATGCGGTTTAATATTCACTTCCGAGAGCCGTTTTTAATTTTCATCCGATTTAATTTCCTTTAATACCTTGTGCTCGACGTCGTTAATTAATTTGAATGGAACATAAAAACGAAAATGTTAAATTAAAGCTGCCTTCAAATTTGTTTCATACCGTTCGTTACTCTTTTTATATTCCTACAGCTATATCAAATTTCATTACTAACTTGTTCAAAAGCCACGTTATCACTATAGATAAAAGCTCTGTATTCAATCTGTTTTTAACTCTCCTATATTCTTATTTAGGTGTAATATGCGTACATAATAAAATACAATACACGCATGTCTCGTTGAACGGTCACTAAATAAGGAACTGTAGAACATCATATATCATACGAACTCTAAGTGGATAGTGTATTTCAGTTTCGGGAATTGAATTATGAACAAAAAAATTGGTTTCCATTGAGAAGACTTTTGCAATTTACATCACAATACTCTTCCATTAATGATTCAATTAATGTTATATTTAATACTTAGGTATATTGTTTATACAAGACGCTATATCGAGTGTGCTGCAACAAATAGTCATAATTCCTTAAAATCATAATAGGTACATATTATATAATGTCTAATCGTCCAAGTCATCGACTCGTGTATATTTAATACATATTTTATACACGTGTATATCGATGGGAGCGATGCTATGTGCGCGTATAGTCCGACGAGGTGGCGATTTATTGCGCGCGGGGGGGGGCAGCGTGATGGGGGAGACATAAACTACCATCGTCGTCGTTATGGGGTTGGCAACACTGCGAATTACCGCTATATTCGCCGTGCCGGTTCCGCTCACAGCAGTTTTGATCTCGTCAGCTTGTAAAGCAAACCGTCCCCCCGCAATTAGTAGTATTATCGAACACGCACGCGCAGGGGTGGCAGCGGCGGCATTCGCAAGACGTTGCAAGATGTGACGCCGAGATTATTGCTGTATAACGCAGATACGTCGGGGGGTGTAGAAGGGGTAAGCGCGCCACGGACTACCGTGCGTGGGCGAGTGGTGGATGGCAGTGTTTCGATGGAGCAAGTGCGAATGGGGGGAGGGCGTTATAGGGGGACGGCCGACGAGTAGGTGCGGTGGCGGTGGTGGGCGCGCGCGCAGTCCAGATGGCGTCGTCTTAATGCGGTTATTAAAAACAAGACCGTCTAACGACCTTTGCAAAAGCCCGGGGGTTGATTAATGGCGAATACATGGACGCCTAAATACCGCGTAATTTGCAAATACACCGGCACAAACGGCCCCCGGACGCTCTTAATTACGGGCCGTTCCCCCCGCAAATGGTTTAACTTTATAATTAAAATCGCATACAGCGATATAATATAAAGTTTTAGCCCTTCCCTCTCCTCTCGCCGCCCCGTACCTATATATATACGTATATACATAATAGGTATATAATATATGTATAGTCGTGTATCGTTGCAGTATACGCGCCGCCTGTATACCCCCGGTAAAAACCCTTTTCCACCGCCGCCGTCACCGGTAAAGTCTACGAAATAATGGCTATGGTCTTAACTCTTTTAATTATGTGGAAAACGATAATATTATTATACACGGTTTATATATATATATTTAATTATATACACGTATGTATACGCGAGCAGTATAAGGAGTATACAATATACATATTATATTATATTCGATCCTAAATGCATACTCGTATTATATGGTCGCGCTGCAACCGTCCGTACACTCTGCAGTATATAGGTACTACTCGCCGCCAATCTCAAACAGTTTTTATTAATTTATCATACTGACTATACGCATATAATACACACAGTGTGTAACGGACTGCTGTTTAAAAAACGATTTCGGCGTTTGTCTTCGATGACTTTGTCTACCAATTCTTTGAATTTTCGACTTTTCAATTCAAACATATAAAATACCAAAAACTATATAATATGCTCGTACATATAACATCAAAACTTATCTCTTGTATTGTTATCGTTTTCCAGGTGTGGTTCCAAAACCGAAGGACCAAGTGGCGGAAAAAACACGCTGCCGAGATGGCCACGGCCAAGAGGAAGCAAGAAGAGGCCGCAGACGAGAGTGACGAAGACGAAGACATGCGTGACGACAGTGCGGCAAAACGGCTCAAAAGGGAATTGGCCGCACACTACGGAGGCGGCGGCGGAGGCGGTGGTGGCGGTGGCATCGGTGGAGGCATATAGCATCAGGCTTGGCCAGGCGTCGGTCATCCTGGCACCTTGGACCTGAAGACTCACGAATAAACCTGTTGAGATGCGATGAGTATCTACTTGTAGGTACATCTATAACCACGCACCCTGTACAATTCCGATGATGATGATGATAAATATTATTATTTATTATTTGTACATTTCTATACCCACTTATAAATACATAAATATTTTATACATAACTTCATTATTATATGTAATACATAAAACTTATGCCTATCCAAAATGTCTAGTCATCGCATAATTTTTTTTTTTTTAGGTATTTGTGCATATTATTGTTATTATATAAACATTTAGAGAGCAATATAATTACGGTATAGGTATCATAATATTATAATATTAAGTATAGCGCCGTGCTGCATATAAACTCCCCATCGGTCCTTATATTGTAATCTATAGCCGATATTATTTACAGAGATCATTGTGGTGGATGGACAGTTTTAAATTTTTATTTATATACGTCAAATCTTCGCGGTATATTCTGTATTTAATATACGTACTACGACGTAGTCCGCGCGGTGTGTGCGATTTTCGTTTTACGTTTTGTTCTTTTTGTTTATTCTGTATATCCCCCTCCAAATTACCGCATTGTATAGCGTTGTCCGCCCACAAGTATGCAACGCTTCGACGACGATCATTATTATTATTATTATCTCAATAATTAGTATTACTTATGTATGGCCTTTATTAGCTTTTTTTTGTCGCCAATCATTACTTTAATAATATATAATACAACTCTTACTTGATAATAATGGTACATATTATGTAATATACAAGTATGTTTATGTATATATATATATATATACAAAATATTAAAATAGATAAATACGTTTTTACGGTTTTGTTTACGGCTTGTAATATCTGTTGTATAATAATATGTCGGGAGTAAACGGTTTTAATAATATGATGATAACTTGTAATTACAATGTGAATATACTATGATATTATATCCCCCTTTAAATACATTGTATATATTATATTTAATGATTGTTAATAATATTATTTATTTAGCGAAGGTACGTTTGGATAATCGTTTGCACTTATACACACATGTACGGTTATACTTAATTTACCACTAAACCTTAAGTTAAACAAATCATGTAATCTTTAAACAAAAATAAGTGAAATGTTGATTTAAAAAGACATAATATTATTATATACATTGATGCGTTTTTATTTTTAACAATTATTAGTTATTACCTATCAAATATATCTAATTTTATTGTCTGTGTTTTTGCCTACTGGAGTGGCACTATGCGGTAAACAGTAAATAATTGACGGTGAGTTTATTTGTTTCCTACTAATGTACGTATTTATGAATAAAAAAAAAATAATACCAATTAACACATTTCAATGCATAAAATTTAATAATAATTATAATTATGCATAATTCATTGTACTCTTTACACTTTGCAAAATACAGACATAATATAATGTGATTTAATAAATATGTTGATAAAGTGTAATATTATATATTTATCATGTTATGAGTAGGTATTTATGATGTGCTGGATATAGAGTATAGACATTATTGGCTATAATCAAACTCGTAAATCGTAAATCTATGTGTTATTAAGCAATTAGTTTGAAACATTTATTAAGAATTATTCAAGATTACGACGAGTGACGAGGACGGAAAAATTTTGCGATCTGGTTCACAAATAAGTGTGTAGATACAACCATAATTTAATTTGTCTACGAAAACTACTCAAGAGTAATAAATAATAATAGTTACAATAATAACGGCCATTACTGGATACTTTCAAATCTCAATACTTCAACATTACATCAACTTCATTAGCATAATATATAGAATAAACATCAATGCATAATAGATAATATATATACTTGATAAAATTTCGATTTTTCATTCATTCAATATTTAATGTTATTCCTCTTCATAGCATTTATATTTACATATAATACAACTATAACGAATTCTACATTTAGTCAATGCCATTTAGTGAAATCATCAATAATACCTAGTAATAATAATACACAAAACATCAATAATCACTATGAAGCCGACTGATGTGTAATGTATAGGATAAGTTTTTGTATTAACGTAAGTTAAAGTATTAAGGCATCAAAAATAAAAATCTGAAGTTTTCATAAACAATTTTAGAGGTTTTATATACTGTTATATCCAGTCCAATAACCGAAAACACAAGTAAATTGATCCTATGGATTCTGTAGCTTTTCTATATGATGTATATAATCCTGTTAGTATAATAATGATGTGGATTTTTATTTATATATTTTTAACACAATAAATAAAATCGATTTGATTGTTTATGATTTAAAAGTTTTAAAGAACATATTCGTCATTAAATGTACTAAATTCAATTTTTTTTTTTTAATATAATAAAACAATAGTCACAGTCATTCGATAATCCGAAATTCAGAGGATCGAATTAAAAATTCGATTTATAGAAGTTTTTGATTTACCGAGTGTTTGAATAATCAAAGGAAAAAGTTAGTTCGAATTAAAGAGAAGTGAAAAATTATTGTATGTATATACACCATACACATTTCATTTATTTATTATATTTTACAATTATTAATTGACATTTATTTATTATATTATTATAGTTTACATATTAAAGTAATCTGTTTTTTTTTTTTTTTTTTTGTGATAAATTGCTGGCCACAATTTGATCCAAAGCATTGTCTAACTTACTGTTAACATTGAAAATTGTATTGCATCTTTTTTCGGCTATTTCAGATTACTCAAAAATTGACGTATCCTGACAAAAGTTTAGATTAGGTAGATAAGGTACGATAACGTTTATAAGCTATGATAATATTTACCCACTGTCGTTATTAGTATTGTTTTAGATTGTACATAATCTTTATATGTATGTACACTGTACATACATATGAACTTACATATAATTGTGTTTAAAGAAATTTGAATTTTAGAAGTTCATGGAATAACAATTCGAATTGTAGAGTGTGTCCCATCGACAGACATTTGGAATTATCGAGAGGACCGGAATACATTTATTTTATTTTAATTATAGAGGTTTTCTCAGGGGACTCAGCGTTTAGTTTGATTTATAGAGTTTTTCAAGTTATCAAGGTTCGAATTAACGAGTTATCGCTGTATTATTATATTAAAAATTATAAAAAAAGACCATTTCGAAATAGAAAAATTACCTTAACATTAAATAAAAATTTTGATTATAATTTTCAGCTATACTATTACAAAAAAAAAATATTTTATATTATAGGTTGTATTTGGTTTGCAATATGTCAAAAGTCTATGTTTAAGATTTATTACATGCTTAAAATTAGGTATATATAATTAACTATCATCAATTTATTTGTATACTTAAGATAACTTATAGGTTTAAGAAATGATAGAATAAAAAAAATAAATAAATAAAATAAAGTAATAATAAAAATTAAACGATTTTGAAATCTTAAAAATCAAAAGATTTTGCTAAAAAAAATGTGTTCCGTGCACTCAATATTTTTAATTTTACCTTAAAAATTACAACTTTCTTTACTTTTATTAAAATATACCTATATTAAAAATAAAAATATAACTAATAAACGTTGTTTATGTCTTTAATAATATTATGAAATCGTTGTTGAAAAGTACTTTTTCAAACTACGAAAGTTAAATTAATTTATTGACATATTTTTATGTTTCTCAAACATTACATTTTTCAAGAAACTAATTTATTATTTGTAAAATAATTTGTATCCCATGTAATCTTTAAGTACCTATGAACTTAAAAAAATAATTTCATCTTATTTAATGTATTTTCAAACAAATATATTCGTACATTACAGCATACAAGCAAGTTATAATATATAAATTATATAATAATATATTTGTGAATTATTGAAAGTAAATAAATATAATTTGGGAACAAATATATTTCAATATCGAATTTTTATTTTGATTCTATAAAAATGGTTTAAATTTTAAACACACATGAAGTGTAGAAAAATTAGTACTGTAAAGCATAAGCGTTGTCTATAACACTTATACATAATTGTTGAACCTTATGCATATTTGCTTTAGAAAATGTCAGTACTCTATTTGTCTACTCTCTCTCACTAATCCACGTAAATCATAGTAAATTTGCGTTTAGCAGAACCAATCTCGTATTGTCAGCTTTAATATTAAAGTGAATTAACCAATCTATTATCAAACTTAAAGTTGAGAACATTATCCTAGTTTGTGTATTGTCTGACATTATTCTATGATAATTGTATTTTTCTGAGATGTAAATGCATTCTTAGATTGTAATATTAAATACTCATAACATGTATAAAAATTAAAATAATATAAGACAACTTAAACAAAATCATAGTTAATTTCTCATTTAAAATTTAATAATAGGTCGACTCATACGATAATATTAAAGCCAACAACATTAGATTAATTCTAATGAATTCTAATTTTCTATGATGTGTATAAATCAGAGATGAAAAATAATAATGAGCTAACATCGCCTTGTCGTCCATTTATTCAAATTAAATGAGTACATATTATTTTATTTAAGAGTTTAAAGCGTCTATAATCGACCAGTGACGCTGAAAGATAATAATTGTGTTAACGCTAATTTGTGAAATTTGTAAGTTCTGTGAATACAAATTATATTCATGTTTATGTGCAGTAGCCAGTTTATATTATGAATAACTCGGAACAATTATTTTACAATAATTAAGTGTAACTATACAACTTAAAAAATGTGTTCTGCAATAAACGTTATTCTTTAAAAAGAAACACGTTTAAATAGTTTATTCAAGACTACCCAGTATCCATACAGTAAAATATTGTATATTATTTTTTGAGGTCACCGTCGCCGTGACTTTATTATTATAACAATGCTAGACACAGTTTGTTGTTTGTATTTGTTGTCGTTGAAGATGATGATATCGACTTTTGCTTTTATATACACTTATATATAAAATAAAAATATACATATATTTTTAGGTCTTTGTTGGATAGTGTTGTGTTATATGTGGAAACAGATTTCTCAATTGAATTAGAGAGAGGGCAATGTAGTGGGGTTCGTGGAGGGGAGGGATAAAGGTACATTTGGTCGAAAAACTGTCCATTTCATAAGTCGACAGTAGTCATGGTAACGGTCCGCACAGATTCTTATCGAATCAATTTCGGAATTCAAAAGGACTTATATCCTCACCTCCACCCAACCATTGATGCTCGGACACACGCGCGCGCCATTTATACCCTTGTAATACACCGTGCAACATTTTTATTCGCCGCTTTTTACCCCTTGGCATATATAATATATATATATTATAAATATCCACACAAGTACAAATTCCCAGTCCACACACAAAGTATTATTTTTATAAGATCGATCGTTTACACCGTATAGTTTTATCAAAAGTTTTAAAAAAATAACGAAATCTATTTTCTCCTCTCTTCAAAACAAGTAGATTTTAGGCCGATAAAAAAAAAAACATTAACCATTAATTTTAAATTTACTTGACTAAAATATCAATTGTGTAGTACACGAAACTATGTAGGTATATTTAATTTTGAGTGCTGCAAGACTTTTCATTTAGTCATTATTACCATATGTTTATTCTATAAACTTTTTATTTTAAACGCCAAGTTTACTAATTATATACATATGATTAATTTAGGTTGTTGGTATAACAAAACTCTCCTAGAGACGCTAAAAAAGGACCGCAAAGTTAATCTGCAGATGAAAAGTTTTGTTTTAGCCTTTTATTCGTGAAAACGAGTTGAAAACAAGCAACTCGTTATTTGATACAGAATATAATTAGACACCGAATTGAAACATAAAGCTATAAAGCTGTTTTGCATTAATATAAAAATTACAAAATTACATTTTATTTTTTAGTGTTCAAAAGAAATTTAATTTTAAAATGATTAACTCTTACACTTATAATGATATTGTTACCACAATGCATTATTATTTTAAATGTATATATAATATTTGATATTAATTTTAATATTTTCATAATTTAAATATTTTTTTTAAATTATAAAATGTTTATAATATGTTCAGTTTAAATATTTTGAAGAATAAAAAAAAATGTATAAGTTATTTATTTAAAAAAACAATCTTAAAAACATAACTAAATAAATAATTTTAGTTTTTAAATATTTTATTTATAATCTTTTAATATAGGTTTGGAACTTAAGACTATTATTTATAACTAAAAATAATATAATATACCTAAATCATACACAAGCATAATATATTTAAAATAAAACAATCCAGATTTAAAATGTAATAAAATGAATGAGTCACGTGCATTACTCTTTATTAAAACAGTAATTCAAATTATTTTTTAATTTGAACACATATTATGATTATTTTAATAATTTATTAGTTGTAGATACCTATATGGTATTTTATCATGTTATGAAATATATCTAACGACTAATCATAAAGTTATTTAACACTGCAATTTAAATGATATCTATTGTTAGACCTAAACGGCTAAATATGCATAACTATTATATTATATACACATATTATGTTATTGTATTGGTTGTATTATTGCAGTTAACAAAAAAATATTATCGTTGACTTGATATTTTAAAACATACCTATATTCATTTTATGTGACACAATTGTTTTCTTTTAAAAGATAAAATTACGAGATGCACAATCCGCATTGCACCCACCTCATCCTCTTCCCCCTACCAAAGAAATACCCAGTAATATATCATCGGAGGACCGCAAATATTTATTAACGGATGTAATCATTTTTCTTAAGGGTTTTATTATATTGTGAATCCTGATCTTGGCCATAACGTGTACCATAATAATATAATACCATAATATTATATATACGTGTAGTATATAATATACAAACCCCGGATATTATATACAACAGTCTAATATAGCGTGTATACGTAATTTTATATTTATACAGTGCGGTTCCCAAGTCAGAAGAGTTGTATGTGCGTGCCACAATGGCATTACACAAAGGTTCCAGGTGTCTTCTATGTGCCATTCTGGGGACGCGTTGGCTCTCATATCCGGCTCCATAATGGTTCCAAATTATTTACAATGGGTTTTTATTATTATTTATTTATTTATTTTTTTTAAACAGCCGCTGATATTGGTCCGAAAAAATAGCTGCGTAGTAAAAAATAATGGCATGTATTCTTTCATCGAATCGCTCGGGTATGACAGCATTAAGGAAAGAAAATGGTGATCACACCGGCATGGCAACATCAGGCCACGAGTTACCATAAACATTTTAAAAGTCTACCATAACCATACTTTAAAGTTCAGCGTTTTGCATTTGAAATGAGACTTTTCAACTTTTAATAGAGTGTTCACGTTTTAGGGTGATCTTTTAGCAAGTATTCAACGATAGTAGTGATTTTTCTCAAAAATAATAAAGAGATATTTAATGTTTCACCACGTTATGTATTTAATATATTTTTTTAAATATATAATACAAAATAATAAAAATTCTATATTTTATATTTTGGTTATATTTTAATCCGAAAAAGTGATTTAAATTACTAAATTATCGAGAGTTCATATCTTTTTATTATAATAATTATTATGTAATAATAACAATATTTTTTTTAATAGGATCAGCATCGTTACCTGGGCTATTAGATTACAGTAATTTACATTCATTAGCTACGTATACATTTTACAAGCTTTTTATATATTTTCTTTTAAGAATATAATATTATAATATATAATATCTATTGGACCATTATTTTATTAAAACTATAATAGGCATTGTTTAATGATCAACAGACACATTATAGGTACCTATAATCATATGTTATGTACAAGAGGAAAATACATTATTGCTAGGTATATATCTATAATAGTTTATATGATTTTATCCTTTATTTTATACACGGGCTTTAGAATTTCGTTTAATACAAAAATACTCAACTTTAGCATGGGAATTAATATGGGAGGGTAATCATTTTAGCGCGTCGAGTCGTGTAGTTTTCGAATCCAACCTGACCTGACCTGGAATTAATTTTAATTTCGCATTTTCCAAGCACAATTAATGAACGTCTAGTAAGCAATCTCCTTCATCCTAATCTACGGGTCATTTCAATTACAGCCGTTGATCCTCCGGGTAATGAGTTTTCCAACCAGAGACCATTTGTAAACAAAATTACTCATATAATTTCAAAATCTGTTAGCATCTCTAAATGAGTTACCGGTGGTAGAGCGGGATATTTTGGTTTTAATAATTCATAAACCTGAGCACTGCCGGCACTCGCACTCACATGCATAGAGCATTCCACTACACTTTAATGGTCCCAAAATCTCTTCATATAATCTGGTAACGTTCCAAAAATACGTGCAGTTTTATGGAAAAATGTAAATAATTCATATATACATGCATAACTTCAATATATTATATATATTGATATTGTTTTTATATTTTTTTGTTTACCAGTCGATCGAGGGTTCAATCACGATTCAATTTGTAGTTTTAATTTATATTCATAGAAGCTAACGACGACAAGGGATTAGTGATGGCGGGGGATGAAAAAAAGTGGCTTCGAATTACATTAATTGAATTGTAAAACAATATTTTTTGTGAATAAAAACGACGAAATAATGAAAAATTGAAATTACGGATCATTGGAATTGCATCCGACTTTTTTGTGAGGGATTTTGAATAGTAATCATAACAAACGAAATAAAAATATATAAATAAAAAACTTTATTATAATTTGTCATAGCAAAAGCTATATATTTTGCATTGTATATATATTATAGGAATTGAGGACAAAGCTTTCAAAGTTTGTTTATAAATTATCCATTTAGGTTCTGCGTACATTTTAGTACTGTTATTATAACCGAATAAAACTACATTATTTACTTATAGAATCCTTGCCTATAATTAGGATTTATTTGATTTTAGATTTCGTTGTTTTTTATTGTATATATCTAATTATCATTTATAACTCGTTTGATTAGAATATATAAACGTTAAATAAAAAAATAATTTAGCTTTTTTTGAGGCTATATTGTATATATATTTATATACATGAAAAATATGGCACTGCGTGCAATTATGAAAAAGATTTTATAAAATTTTATAATAATATTTATAATAATAATTTATATTATTTAATATAAACATACAAAATTTGAATTTGTGGAGAGAGTCTAGTACACCTTGGGAACAGTGTTCTTTATGATTTTTTGTTTACATGCAATATATTATTACTTTATTATTGATTGGAACGGAGATACAGCAATGACACAACCGATAATATTCAAATTAATTTTTATCAAATGAGAATTCAAATTTTTGTTCATAGTATTATCAATAAGTTAATTGAAAAATCTGATAAATTTTATAATTTTTAATAGTTTTGATTGACCGCTCAGTTTATGTAATAATAAGTCTGTACGATTATATTCTTTACTATTTCTGAATAGCTACTCCGATTGTGAGAGTCCCTCTAAACACAATAATAACTTTATTATATTTTGTTTATCAATATTTTAAACAAAAATTCTGAATAAAAGTGTTGATAATTATTTTTTCATCTGATAAATATATCAAATTTAAGTTTTAATTATATAATAAAATTGCTTATTTAATGATAACAATGATAATTAAATCTAATAGGTAGATATTTAGATGAACATAAATCTATGTTCATTAACATGAATTATATTTTTAGTTCATATGTATGTAGTAGTAAAGTAGAAATTTAGTGTTTGAAAAAAATCTAGTAATTAGAACGAAAATTTTAAATCGTTGGTATAAGTTCCTTTACTTAATTTTTCCCAATTCGAAACACTGATTACATATACACGTTTAAAAACATATACCTAATAATCTTGTATTACTATATTTAAAAAAATTATAAGCAGTAATTAAAATTGTATCTTAGTATTTGTTTATACTTTTAAAGTCCTAGGTTTAAAGTAATAATAGTTTGTGTATAGCCAAACTACAAATTTTAATCATTTGATTAAACCACATAAAATTAAATACAAAATCGTTTATTTTATTACATAAGGGCGATTAACTTAACGAATATAATACATACTATACTTAATATATGATAATATATTTATTTTATAGTTAGTATTAGCTATGTATACTGAATAAAACTATAAGAAGATATTTGAAAATATTTGTGTATTAGTTTTATTTTATTGAATCGATTTTATTGTTTTTCTTCTAAAAAAAATTCGGAGTAAAATACGTATACTGTAAAAATACTAGAACATAGTACATAGGTATATCTACAAGTTACAACCATGTCGTTATTTTTTTTTTTTAGTCGTTTTAATAAATTGTTGTTGACTGTAGTAATGTAGTATATTAAGTATATTTAAACAGGTGCAGTATAATAGAGCAGCAATACAGCAATATATATACTGCTGTACGCACAAAATCATCGGTGTATAATAATATGCTATGTATATGCACTGACGGTTTCGAATGGTATTTTTATATTTGAACGACCTCCGAAAATCGCAGTTGTATGTTCACCTGCATATCATCATATGGGCAGGTCCGCGTTTGACCGAAAGTCAAGTGTACGTGTATACTGTACGGCACTCAATAATCCGATTAAAGGTCCCGCCGACTACGTATCCTTTTGCAGTCAGAAAAGAAGTGAAAAAAAATATTATTCCATAAGCTGTATATATATAATATATGACTATAATAACCTATATAGTACACCGCAGCGATTTATTCACGACGGGAAGAACTACCTTTATATTATACGGTTCACATGCATTATTATCATTATTACATTGTATGTATTTTAATGGGGTGCGGGAGTGTAGAAATCCGTGCGTGGAGTCGTGCTGGGGGGCTTCATTCATCTCGGTTTCCGGCTTATGAATGAAAAAAATATATATATACGTGTGTATAATGTCTTCAATACAGGTGAGAAAAACCGACAGTAGCACCTCCGGAGCATCATTAATTTCATATTTATTCGACTCTCTCGTCCGACGTACAGTCGGGAATTATTATTGTTATTACCATAACGGTCGATAAAAAATACGAATAAAAATAAAAATATTTTATATATATTATTATAAGGAGAAGAGTAAATAGTCAAGTCATTATATGGCCATTGAGGCGAAAATTACACTCTCATAATATAAGAGAAATGATGATGCCGCGCTGGAATTTCGCTGTTTCTATAACTATTATAATATTACGGACATTATAATCTATCTATACATACATATTATATTATGATATAATATATTTATTGTAAAACGAACCAACAATTTTCAATTAATAATTATTTTTGATATGATAATGATCTCAAACTTAAAAATACTAACATTTTTTGAATTTTTATAATTATTATTATTATTGATGTTATAAACCAGTTTTTAACATTAAAACCGTTGCTTTTATAAATATAAACTTTCTATATCTGATATTTCTTATATTATCTTTTTTACGTTTCCTCGGGACGAACACGCTGTAGACAAGTACTTAATTGGTATTATAATTAATTAATGGATTTATGATTTAAATTTTATTAATTATGCTGCCATGCAGCTGTTTGAATAACAATGTATTTTATCACAACTAAACTTAAGATACACACTACATAGCAGCTAGTAAAAGGTAGGTATTACTAACTGAGAATTCTTTTCATAACTTCTATATTCACATTAAGTAATGTCACTTCTTTCTTTCTTCAACTGTATAAATCACACTTTTTAATGTGTAATATATTATATTATATAGTAGCCTATATTATCCCTGGAAACATTTTTTTTTTCATACTTCCCGTTTATTATTCACTATAATTGAAATTTAAAACAATTATTATTACATTTATATACCATCATTACACCAATGACCATAATACGACTCGTAATAAAAAATAGTGACACGTAGATTAATTTCTTTCATAAGTTAAGATTTTTCATCTCTTGTCTATATAATAAAACAATAGGAACGTTTAATGTTTATGAATATAATTTCAATTATAGGTAGGTACTTTGGTACTTTCTAATAAATTCTATTGGATAATAGACATATACCAATGTAATTTGTTTGTATAAAATAAACGAATTTTGTAGTCGAACTATACACGTATATATTATACTGTGTTTATAGTATTGCGTCTCGCAACGAAGCTTCATTCACGAGTTTCGCCGAATTATTTTCGTATAATATACATAAGGATACAAGGGAATTCGATTTAACGGAAAGAAAATCGGATCAATTTCGATACACCTGCAACAGCAATACCAGACAATCCGGTGCCGGTAAGTCTACACTGAATGAGGTCTCGGCATTCCCATTGTACCCGCGTCCTTCTATTCACTGTGTTCATCGTAAATATAATGTGTACGCGTCGTAGTATATACGCCATTATTATACAGTATGTCTTTCATAAAAACGACATTGGAGAGTTATAAAAACCCACCGGGTGGTATATGACTTTGAGCGGCGGATATGATCTGAATTCCGTAGCGAAATATTCGAGAATAATAATAATTGTAAAAACTGCGCGAACACCGTGGTTCGACCCCCCGGACGTCCATAAATGGCCGGTAACCCATCAACGTAATCTTATTTAAAATGAAATAACTTCAGCACGCACGCACACACATGCACACATACAAACACATGTATCCGCACTTGCGCTGCAGTTAATAGCTATTGGTATTATATATTATATGAATGTTATGATAGTGTAACTACGATACTGTTATGAATACTAAGTCCTTAGTCCAGTGATTTTAATACGATTGAGCTATGCTGCAGATTATGTGTAATACTAATCCAATTTTTATCAGTAAAATTTGTAATATTAATAAAATTTAACCCAGTTAACACTCAATTATAGTTCGTAACAACAGTCGTAAATGTATACAACGATTTTCGCGTAAAAAATTATTATTTTTATTGGCGTTTTTCAAAGGTGTATAATAAAACTACTCATACTAACACTCCATATAATCAAGGCTCTTATAACTTAGAAGTTATAATGCTATAAATATTATTACTGCTTTAGTGTTATTTATATCTTAATAATTTTGTAATCCAATAGAATTATTCTATTGGAAATTTAAAAAAAGATATTTTCTTCAACTCAGAAATAAACAATATATAATATAATTTTGTTAAACGAATTCAAATATATATTATATTAAATTATATTATATTCTATATGGACACTGGATGCAATATTATTTTAATTGGGTGGGGTACATGTCTTCGAATGACAAATGTTAGAAAAGTCGTATGAACGAAATAATATATTAAATATCATGAGTTGTATTATGGGAGCACATGATTTGGGACTAGCCTATTTGCGTTACCCAGAAGACACCATGTGGACGTTGGCTAGAATATCTCCCAAAAATTGTGTTTTTTGTTAAATTAAGGTATATATATTAGATTGATTTTAAAAAATAAAAATATTATTGGTGTACCAGCTAAGGTCGCATGGGTAATTGTTCAAAGTTTAATCTGATGACTCCCGATATAGTCGAATATCGGGGCATGGACCAATTGCGCCTAAAACAAAATTTTTATACTTGGGTCAATATACCAATTGCGCTGCATATATTTTACGGTTAGTGTACCAATTGCGCTCTTTATATTTTACGGTCAATATACCAATTGCGCTTGAATTTAAATTATATTATTCTAAATTGCCATGCTCAAATTATTATTTGAAAAATTATTATTATTGTTAAAACATGCAAAATACAAATATTATGATTACCATAAACTCAAAATCCTATTACTTTATGTCTTATGTTTTAATATATTTTTTAACAGTGTATTATTATATATATTAATGTAGGGAATTTTATGAAACGTTATTATTATTACGCACATATTTTGATTACGGAAGTACGCATTTGAGTGATGGACGAAAACAAGTTTTCATTATCATCGGATATATTTTATCAGCCTAATTGTTTCGTTGCACACAATATACTGTAGATAGAAGAACACATTGGTGATACCCATTATAAATATAAATCATATTGATAGGTACCCAATACTTATGTCTTGTTAATCGTTTAGTATAAGTTTTAGTTGTTTGACGTTACAATATGGATCGTTTTACAAAAGCTTTTAGTGAAAAAGGTAAACCGTTATTAGTTCTTGACGAGTTTAAGTTCCGAAAATGTACTATTTCCAAAAATGGAATAAAATGGAGATGTACAATTAAATCGTGTACTTCGAATTTTTTATGTGATGTGAGTGAAACGGTGCTTTTAAAATCGAATTTTGATCATAACCACGAAGTAAGTTCAAATATTAATAGACAAATTGTTGCTAATTCATTAAAAAGAAAAGCAACAGACCAAGTTACAACACGACCACTAAAACTAATTCGGAATGAAGTGCAATCAAGTGCGTTAGATTTAACATTAAACGATGTGCATTCTATACGACGAAGCGTTTATCGTACTCGTAGAAAAACGCTACCACCTTTACCGAAAAATGTAACCGAAGTGCATACAGCTTTAAATAATTTGGATACAAATACATACAAGAGTGAGAATTTATTGCTTATAAACGACAATATGTTGAATATAATATGTTTTTCTACCAAATCAAACTTAGAATTTTTATGTACTTGTGACAAAATATTTGTTGATGGAACATTCGAATTTTGTTCTAAATATTTTTACCAACTTTTTACAATACATGGTTTGAAAAATGGGCACTATATTCCACTTATATTTTCTTTACTGCCAAATAAATTACCAAGTACATATGAATATTTATTTCGAGTTTTAATTAGTAAATGTGCAACATTCAATATTGATTTAAATCCAAAAACAGTCGTTGCCGATTTCGAACAAGGTATACATTTTGCAGTAAAACAAGTCTGGCCTTCAATACTTTTAGTAGGGTGTCGATTTCATTTATCACAAGCTTGGTGGAGGAATATTCAAAGTTGTGGACTGCAAACAGAGTATAAAAATCCTAATTCTGAAGTAGGAAAATGGCTTCATTTAGTTTTTGGTTTATCACTTTTTTCACACGAAGAAGTGGAGGATGTGTTTGTAGAAGAACTAATGACGATTCAACCAATTAATTCAAATCTAACTAAATTTACTAATTATCTCGTTGAAAACTATATATCATCTAATACTACATTTCCTCCAAAACTGTGGGCGTCCAATTCAATAAGCTGTGAACGTACAACTAATGCATGTGAAGCTTTTCACGCTTCATTTTCTACAAATTTTTATTCTCCCCATCCAAATATTTTTGTCTTTTTAAAAGTTATTATTGAAACGCAGACTAGCACGTACATTGCAATAAATAGTATAGAACAGGAAAAATATATTTCTAATAGAGCATATTTAAAAAAAAAAATAACAATTAATTCTTATATCGATAAATACAAATCTGGCGAAATTTGTAGAAACGAATTTTTAAAAATTGTGTGTTATCATTATTGTAAAAACGTTTAAATGTGAATTATAATATTATTATGTACCTATTAATTTAATTTTGAATAATTGACAATCAAACTTGTGACCAGTTAGTGTACCCACCTATTAATTTATTTGTGTTATATATATATTTTTTTAAATCATAATGTTATTATTATACCTCGTTGTGACCAAATTCATTATTTTAACGTAATTACAAACTTGTGACCGATTATAGTGTACCTATTAATTTATTTGTATTATACTTTTTTAAAATCATAATGTTATTAATTATTATTATACCTCGTGGTGAAACATTTATAAAGCATGCAAAATACAAACATCATGATTACCTTAAACTATTATTATTATTATATATTTATGATTTAACCACCTATTCTCTTATTATTATTAATGTTATATTATTTTAGTTTTCATTAACTTAACTGTATAAAGCCTATACGTTTCACCGACTTGGAAGACTTTTACTTTTAACTCGCAAAAAAAATCGGTTATTAACTAACTAATAAGTTTTCCTTAGGTAATGTAAAATATATTGAGCGCAATTGGTACATCGACCCTAGAATGTTTAGAGCGCAATTGGTATATCGACCCTAAAATGTTTAGAGCGCAATTGGTATATCGACCCTAAAATGTTTAGAGCGCAATTGGTATATGAAAAGGTAATTTTAAGCGCAATTGGTAAACTCCCGAATATCGTACCGTTGTAGGCTGTAGCCGTCAACCCTTACCTGGCGAAGAAGGATAATTGAACTTGGACTAATCTTTCGACTTTTGATATAAGTGCATATCATCGCATCATAGAGGACCGTTAACGAAATTTTTTTTATTTTTTTTTTTTAATAATTATTAAAATATTATAGATAGCTATTTTTAATCAAAATAAATAATTTTCGTACACACTACTTTTCGAACAAATAACTTTTCTAACACTTGTCATTTATTTACTTATTTATTTATTTATTTACGTTTTTTTAGAGAAAAACAATTTATTTATTTATATCCATTGTTTTAATGGTATACTATTGTTATTTGTTTAATCTTAAAACGTAATTAATTAAAACATGGGCACAAATAATTATGTGTATATATACTTATGTATAGAACGTGTAGATATGATATAATGTAGCCTTGTAGTACGTCGTTTAATAATAATATTGAGTTGAGCTTATATATATATATATATTATATAGTCATGTACAAAATGACGAAATAACACACTCTGCAGCAGCAGCCAGCAGTACACACACACGCGACCATTAAATTTTACTTCCAAGAGGAATTATACTCGAAAAATACGGGACGAACAGAGTAGACAACTGTTTGTGGTGTGTGTTTGAAAACTTTCGGCGTAAACTCAAGAAAGTTCATATACGACCACAGGATAGTGAAGAGAAGAAAAACGAGGGACCTGAAACTCTTTGAGGCGTCCTGTCCGCAACGAAAAATATACACTATTTATATATATATATATATACATACATAACAGTTTACATGCACTACCACCCATCGCCAACACACTTTCGTATATATAATATGTATCCGCCTCTCGACTATTATTGATGTTTTAAGAATCGCTTAAGGCGAACCGAACGCATTATTGTTTTACAAATATCCGATCATACACCGAAAGATGCGCCGTATATATAATATATAGGGAGGTTTTTTTCTTCTTCCCGCCGTTTGCCAACCGCCCCGCCACCATCGCACCACTACCATCGCCACGGCAATAAACTGCAAGCATTTTCTAAATCTCTTTCCGTCGTTCAGTGGTTGATATGTAAGGAGGAGGGTGGTTACACCACGATGCTGGAACACAGACTGCAAAGGGCGAGGAGAAAACCACCGGAAACTCGCTGACGGGCCGAGAGAAGGGTGGAGGGCGCGAACGACAGTCGCGAGCGTATATAATATAAGGTTGTTTTTCACGCGCGGTGTGAAAACCGAGGACGCTTTTTAAAATGGAGTCATTTATCTCTCCACAGACGTCCCGATAACGACCCAACAACAACCCGACGCCATCTTGGCACTACTATAAGTTCATATACATATCAGCCGTAATACGATACTGATATCGGATTATGCCGCGGCGAAAAGTTTTTCAGGACAGTTTAGAGGAGATGCTCGTGAGCGGTGGTGATAGGGGGCGGGTGTACGCCACGACGGCGGTGCTGCAGACGGGAAGTAAGTGCGTAAAGAAACGAAACAAGGAGCTTTTTAGGCAATAAGATTGTATGTGCGGATAAGTGGCTGGAACATTTGTGACGTGATAAAGTTTTCCCGCGAGGTTCGATTTAGTGATTCTCTTCGAATATATTATTATTATTATTATTATTATTATTATTATTATTATTATTATTATATGTACAATGTACATGTGTGTGGCTTAACGCATTTGAGACAAGATGTATATATGATGATTTGTCATACAGATATCAATTTATAAATCCATTTTGACATACGTATTTAGTAGAAATATTTAGTATCATTATTATGATATTGAAAAAAAACTTAAAAGCGATGAGAGCAAAATTATTATCGTTTAGTTCAGCGCTCTCATTTTGTGCGAAATAATTTATCAAAATTTAATAACAAGGTATCGTTTTTTATTTTTAAATAAATCTTTTATTTTAATTATTATATTCATTCGTAAACATGACTACATTAAAAGTAACAACTACATTATATTCGTCCTTGTGTTAGAAATGTATAATATAAAAAAATGATCAACATCATTATTATATTGAAAGTACCTAAATTCGTTGCGGAAATAAAAATTTGCAAATTTGCAATAATTTATAAATACAAATAGAGAATTTACTGACTACTGAAATGTAATTATTATTGTTATTCGTACATAAAAACACCAAATCGATTGAACTATAGTAACAAAATATGATTTATATAATTCTATGTTCCTATTGACGATAATATTAATATACATTTTCATACATGAGGGTTTAAAAATAAATAAAATTCAATTGCCCGTGAACCATTATAACAGTGTGTCGTAATATCATACTTATACACAGTTTGTATAACACGACGTATAAAAATGTCACTTGAATAATAACATGGGAACGGATAATAAATTGTTAGTATTTCGTAGAATCGGCGGAAGTAAGCGTCTTATCATCAAAAAAAGTGTCGTACTGCGATCGCGTCCCATCTGTACAACATTATACAATAATAATAATAATAATAATAATATATCGAAGAACGTATACGTTTGTCCATCATAACTCATTATATTGCATTCTATAAAAATAGTGATATCTTGCACAACAGTTATATAGTAACACGCGGCGGCGGGACAGTCGATCCGAACCAACATTACCCATTATAACACTGTTTATGCGCGCATATACTGGCTATTATATTATTATTATTAATTTTTTTTTTCATTTTTTTTTTACGGCACGTATGATACGTAACGTCGGCGGCGGCTGTCGTTAGTGTTTTGACGGCCGTCGTCGTTTTAAAGGGCCGTTAAAACTGTTTAATATGTTCAATGTTTTTACAACACCGAGGCCGCCTATATTATACACATTATATATATGCATATATGCAGGTAAAGGTAGATATAATAATATATCATATTATAATCTTGCATTCCACACGCAAGAATATACACATACAGTATACATATAAATATATATACTACGATATAATAAACATACACATACACACACACACATATATACGCGTGTTCGACGATAAAAATTTTAGAAACGCGCGTTTTAGGTCACAGACTGCTTGGCACCTATTACGTGTGCATATTATGTGCATTATATACATATTATTATTATTATTATTATTATTATCGTAAACTCACAATACACAACACCGCGCGAACCCGGACCAGAGACGTCGCCGGTCCTTTATACGGACACCGGGGTTAACTGCAACAGAGACGGACGCACAGTGTATGTTATTGTAATATAATAATATAATACAATACGACATGTAGCGTTTACTATTTCGTTATGCCGTATATATCGTATTAATAATATTGTACACTAATAATACCCGCGATATTTGGTTCGGCGGCGGCGGCGGCAAGAGGTGGCGGTATGATCTTTTTAATTTTTCGTCGTGTCACCTGCGCGAGCGGCAATGCAACTATATATAATATATATATACACACACACCGCTCCAGTGTACCTATGTATAATAAAATATGTACATAATATATTACCCATACATAATAATATAATTCATTATAATAATAATATTATATAGATACACCCCGTGGCGGACATTCAATCGGGTTCACTTCCTCCGGGCTCGTTTGTCCGTGAAATTCCTACACGCCCACAACAAAATTCGAGTCCAGGGGTCCCTGCGGGTACGATTTCGTATTTATACACACATATATATATATATAATGTATATATTATTATATTGAGATGTATTTTTTTCCGAAACGAAACGATAGCCAAGAAAAATTTGTAAAAAAAAAAAGGACTATACACGAGTATTATAATAGGTCGTCCTGTATATTATTATATCAAACACATCGTGCATATTATCATTGTATATTGCGTATATACATAAATATGTATGTATATAGACTTCTTTCGTTTTTTTTTTCTCCCGTCCAGACGTAATTTATTAAAGAGGGTATTAAACCGGAACGGAGGCGACATGTGCGTTTGACGGCCGCGAATTCTCCGATAATCCAATCAATGACTAATAGTGCGTTTAATTTCCGACAACACGATGTAATTGTCGACACCGCCGTCGCGCACTGCAGTCAACGATTGCGTGCGAGTGCGGTGTTTAATTGAAAACGGCATAATATTATATATTGTACATTATAATATACACTACAAGTTTGTATATAATATGGCTGCTGCACGGTGTCAATCAAACACGCGGCCGGTTCGATGTTCTATGTAATAATAAATGACTGACGCGGACCAAATGGTGTTATAATAATTACAACGGGCGCGGCGCGGACCGACAAGTCGTTTTTGCGTGAAATCGCGCGAGCTCGTTTACCGATCCCGCCGAAACTCGATTATATAATGTAATCTATACCGTAATAATGCCTAATGCTCTCGCTCTATATATAAATAAATGTGTGTGTGTGTCGTGTTTGAGTGTATGTGTGTACACTGTCGTTTTAACTATATAGTAAACCGACGGGACTGATTCAGATGATGCAAGCAGTCGTGCATGTATGTTTTCCATATTTATACGCTGTCCGAAACCCGCACACGACGTTGTCGCGACTGTATAGATTATAATAATAATGTAACATTGCCATCACATATTCGCAAAACAACAATCAGTCCGCATGTACGCATATATTTTATACTGTTCTTCGGCGAGCTTTTGCCAATATAGGATGGCTCTATACGGTTTTGCCAGGCCACCATTTACTGAATTTTTTTTTTTACTTACTCCCACGCGCAAGAGAAACAATTTTTCTTATTCGTTATTATTATTATTATTATTATTTTGTCGTTATTGAATTATTGTGGGTCACTGTTGTGCTCAGACGAGACCTATCTCTACAGACTATAATATTATTATAGATATACGTATCGTAGAGATAATACGTGGCAAACAGATTTCAGTTAAAATATTAGATAGGTATCTGAATATCCTATAACACCTACGATTACTATATAATTCCAGTAAACGGTGCAAACGGGCAAACAAAATTCTATTGCAATCAATGATTAAAATTTATAAAGGTGTTTCTAAAATTTTAAATTCAATGAATAAAAATTCTTTTAGATTATTAATAAATATATCTATATATTATGTATTGATAAATAATAAAAAGAATATTATAATATATTTATTGAATTTAAAATTTTAGAAAAACATAAAAAGTTTAAAAATTTAAAATGTACCTATATATTATAATAATTTAATTAATAAAAAATAATACTAAACAAGATCAACCATGTTTTAACAATTATTATTGAATTCTTATAATAACTGGATTATGATTATTTCTTTATTTCTCTGTATGAGAATATATTTTTTTATACTTAGACTGCAAACATCATTTAAATATGTTCAAATAATTATAATATTTTATATTTTTAATTTTTATATTTACACAAGCTCATTATTATTTTGACTCTCTAAAAATATTTTATATTTACACCACTTGCCAAGTATAATAATTTAATTTTAATAAATTGTAGGTATATATAGAATAAATTACTTATTGTTACAAAATCTATATTTAAGGTAAATGAGGATATACATTTTTTTCTCATTCTTATAAATACATAAAATTATAATAATGTAAAAAAATAAAGTAAAAATAAATTCATTCATAAACAATACTATAAAATCATCTAAAAAAAATCACACTCATATAATTGAATTACATCATCATTATTGTTTACAAATTGTTCTTAATTATTCTCACTAAGTATATGTCAAAATAACTTTCAACAAAATATAACTTACTTAAAGAACTATGACTTATAATTTATTATAATTTTTGTAGACATCAATTATATATACTTTGAACAAATTAAATTACATTTATACTTTAAGCATGTGAGCTAATAGGACATTTATTATTTTATGACACAGTCGCAATTTACATGCACAACCAACAAACTTTATTACACAAAATTCAAATCTAGTCGCAATATTACACTGTTGTGTTTGTTTCCAGAAAATACAATTAAGAACTCGAAAACTTTGGGTAATTTTGTTTTTGTTAGTTATTTTACGAGCATATTAGTGTGTTCAAATTTTAAACGTAGATTATTTTTTAATTAAACTGTGTACAACTGGATTTTATTAAACATTTTATTTCAGTGATTGAAAATTCATTTTACACTAATTTTACTAATGCATAATGATTAATTATAATTGTCTTCAACTATAATATCTGCATTTTACACAATAAATATATAATAATATATACCTAGACAATATTACTATTGAGTACCGGTACTCGGGATGTACATTTTGCAAACAATAAGAAAAATATCCTGAATTTTCTTAAAATAATAAAAAAGTAATTTCAAAGTCAGCAAGATAGGATTTATCTTAAAATATCACATTGTAATTATTAATTAATTAATTAAAATTTTTTAATACACTAAAATAGATAATGATATTATAGTTATTATAATTGTACATAAGGTTATACAAAATTCATAAAATAATTAAATATTTAAACAAAGGAAAAAAAAATAAAGAAAAAATTAAAATAAAATAAATATATTTTAAATACATTTAAATTTAACTAATATACATTATTCTTTTTTTTTAATTTAAGTTATAAATTAAAAATAAAATCAAAATTAAATATATTGTTGCAGCATCTAAAAAACGATGCTCTGGATTGTATTTAATTATATCTTTAAAGCATTGTGGTACTAATAAAGAACAATTATTTCACGACTTGAAAGTTAAAATTTAAAAAATAATGTTCTTTATGAATCTTGAGCAAAATAGTTCACAGTTTATTAATTTATGATCAAATGTTACTCAGAAATCATAATAATATCATTGTATAACCTTTTAGAGACCAATAATTCTAAACCAAATTCTATAACTAAAATATCAGGAAGGTTTTTACTCGATCTAATTTGTATGCTTTCATCCCTAAAAAATCATCGTTTGGTTTTTAAGTTGGTTTATTAGATTATTTTGTTTAGAATTTCAAAAATCTGTTATAAATTTTAGTATGGACCTAAAAAGTGAGCATTATAATACCTTAAGATGCTTAATATTTTTAAATTTATAATAAGCCAATGGAACAAAGAGATTATAACATGAGTATTAATTGCCAGATCAGAAAACAAATATGGTTATACATTAATATTTTAACCAATACCTAATTTTTAAAAAAATTAAATTTTTGCTATATTTGTTACATTTATTAAAATTCTAAATTATAAGACTGAGGACATTATCAAAGAATTAATTTAGAATTAATTTAGTTCAACATTTTGCTAAACATATATTTTTATATTAGTTCATAAATATATAATTGAAACATTTTCTAAAACAAGTAATTTTTTTTTATTTAAACTAACTATAATAATTTAGTAAATACCAAGTAAATAAATGTGCATAAAAAAGTGCATGAAAAATTTCCAACAAAAAAATTAGAGCTTTCGAAAATTATATGTCAAATATAAATTGTTTTTTCCTGTAAATTTTTGAGCAAATAACCTTTTTCAAAATATTTATGCAAAATATTTTTGATAATAATTTGAAAGTTTTAGTAATTTATAATTAATTAATATTATAGTCAATCAATATTTTATGATTTCTAAAAATTGTCAAGTATCTACTCATAATTAATACTGATCTAGCTTCAATATTAAATCTATTTTATATTTTATTTAAAACTGTTATTTTTTATACCTATCTTTGATTATTATAATAACTCAGATATTACTCATTCGAATTTTGATTTAAATATAATTCAACAAAACTATCTAATTAACAATTTACAGAAAAAAGTTTGTTCTCGTTTAAAAAAAATAAATGAATTGATATGACTACTGGTCACTTTATAAATGGTATAAAAATATGAATAATTGAAAATAAAGTTTTAAAATATACTTAAAAATTCCAAGAATAAGAATTTAAATAAATTCAAAAAAAAAAACAATTTGAATAGAAACATCCTTTTATATTTTTATATTAGTAATATGGTATAAGATACATTAATATATTTTGAAAATATAATTGTGTATATTTAATTTAAATATACGTAATAGCGAAAAGCTTTTAGTTCTTACGAATAATACTTTTTAAATTATAATAAAATAACTATAGCTGTTATTTTTTGTTGAAAATTTAAATATCCAATTTCGTTGGAATTTGAAATTAAAACGTATATAGAATAAAATTGTTTATATATATATATTCTTTGTTTAGAACCTTAAATTGTAACAGTATTAGTATAACTACTAATTTCAACATAAAGTTCAATAGTTATATAAAAATTAAAAATTAAAATAAAATAAATACAATAATAGAACACTAATATAAACAAAAAGACAATTCATAAAAGATCATAAAATTGTATCTTATTACATAATTGTACATTTTTTTTTTATTATTAAATAAACAAAATCTCAACCGCCTAATTCGTATAGAATAACATACTTAAAAACCTGTATAATCAAATAATTTTATATTAAAAATAATTATAATATATTTAATGTATTAATTAATTTATTATTATTATCATTATAATTTTGTTAATTATTGGTAAATTTGAAGTTTCAACGAATTACTGTGAGACAGAATAAGAATATTGTGTTATATATCACTACTTTAAATATATGTCTATTTTAATGATAATAATTAATAATCGAATAAAATAAAACCGACACGTCAAGATAATACTCTCGTCGTAGTCTTCACAGATAATAGTAATACATTTTCGACCATTGACCGAATGAAAATATCACGTAAATCGGTCAAGTCTAATCAATCACAGACGTCTTGTCGTTCGTTCAAACTGAGATCAAAACCGAGACAGAATCCAATAAAATACGTTTCATTCATTATTTTTCATAATATATAGAGACCCTCCATTCAGCAACGCATCATATTCCAACCGTATCATTCGTATCATTTACCTGATGCTTAATGATTTACAAACCCGCGTACCCCATATACCCGTGCACATGCTATTGTCATCATTCTGGCCGGCGTATGTGCATGTGTAATGCCTAAACACATAATATTAATGTGTACGCGTGTGTGTACATGCGATGTTTAATGATATAAATATCTACGCGCAGTTTGACTAGCTATAACACGCGCAACGGAATCGGGTAATAAATCCGAACTCGTATATATTATATATAATAAAAATAAAAAATTAAATAATCCACTGCGCTGTGGAGCATATATACATAGATAAACGGTGTGTGCGTGGGTTCATTAAATCCTATTGAATAGTAATAAAAAACCGAAAAGTATACAATCTCACATGAATGAGAAAAGGGGTATAATTTGTGAATGAGTCCATTTACTACGGCGGTGGCGGCGGCGGCAGCGGTCTATACATTCATAGGAGTTAATCGTTTATGTGCAGTTTAGCTTATGTATACACCTATACAATAACAATAGGTACGCCTGCAAGGTCAATTTCGAAGACGCTTGGTCATAATAACCGAAAAGAAATAGGAGGAAAAAACGTCTTTTGTACCAACGCGGGAGCACAGTGAAAAGGATTTTTCTGATTTTTTTTTTTATTCTTTCCACTGTTAATATATTGCGGGCGCGTGTGTGTGCCAAGTCGGGGTGAAGTTTTTTAATTTCAATCAGAAACGGTCGGGATATGACTGCGCGGTGGTTATTTTCGCCGGTTGTATTTCTGTCAAACTGCGTAAATGCTGTGCACGATATTATGATTTAAATGTTTTAATCTCGGCGCAAGACAATTTTGCGCCAAAAACTCTAGTATATACGCATGTCGTATTTATGTGTATCTATATATATTTTCTGTAGCGATGTGGTATATGCACATAAACGAGCACACACCAGCCTGGCTAATGTGTGTATAACGGTAACTATAAAGTATGTCAGTTCTAATAAAGACGAAAGTTTGTAAATACCGACTGAGAAATAATTCAAATCGAGAACATTAGTGCGGGAGTTAAGTGGTCGGGCGCAGCGCGTAAGGGTTGGCAAGCGTTCAGCGAATCTTTGGTATGAACAGCAGTCAAAAGTCGTTCAGATATCCATTTCGAGGGTGGTGGTCAGATGGCCAGAAAGTTTTGTCCAAAAATAACACACCGACCGTGGAACTTTCCAAAGCCACCCTTACCTCAACGGTGGTTGGATGGACGGGACGAGGGTTAATTTAGACAAATGTGAGGTTGAGGCGACTTTCGAGTTGTAACTCTTAAAACCCTTTCGACCGCACACCCTCTAAATTCAATAATGGCTTTTCTCTTGTTTTATCTTTCGGCTGTTAATCTCAAAGTTGTTTGTTTTTTCCTACACCCCTCATCACACTAACACACCATCTCTTAACCACTATACGGGTGTATAGGTCACTTATATACGTCGTTGATTTCTGTTTGAAAAACAAACCGTTTTGTAGAAAATTAACATTTTGCGGACAAAAAGATTTATTTAATACGGTTTACGTGCACCAATTTGTAAATTCAATTTAAACTAAGGTTCAATATCGTTATATGGGTAGGTCAAAATAGTTACTAAAACTTAGCTTATGTAAGCTTATTTATATGTATAAGAGTTACAATTTTATCAACAAACTATATATCCAAAACCTTTTGTAATTATTTATTTATTTAGTGAAACTAATTGTACATTCATTTTTTACAAAAACGAACACGAGAAAATATTTGTTTGCAGGCTGAAAATTAAAAATTAAATTAAATGTTTTTTTTTTCAGTAAATTAACGAAATAACATTATATGCATTGCATAATTCATATATATAAATATATTAAACCTAGGTATATATGATTTTTTATTTGTTTAAGTATTCTTTTTATAATTAATTTTTCAATTACCTTATTTTAAAATAAAATAAAACTTCCAGTAGTTCAATTATTATTATTGTTTAATGTACTATTTTGTCTAAAATTTGATATTTGATAAAATTTTTTTTTTTTTTTAACTAATAAAAATGTTTCAACAGAGATTGCATAATTTAATTTTAATTTAAAGTTCTTTTAATAAATCGTAGTTTTTATTATCAGATTTAATATTTGTAATATAAAACAGTTGTTTTAAGTATCATAAATCTATTTATAATTAAAAAATAATCAGGATATTGAAAGGAAATATATTCATCTATGATATTTATTTTTAAATAATGTAAAATCTTGATTTCTTCGTTTTTGCTTTCTTCTTCATTCAAATATTAATTGAAATATTTTTGAATACCAACCGGCAACCAGACATTTTTTATATATGATTACAATTAATAATATGTTTTTATCTACTACAAACAAACAAGATATTCCTAGACGTATAAATGTATAGCTATTTAATACAATATGCTCTTAATAGTGTATAAGTCTATATACAATTTTAACAGTTCATTACTTCATTATAAATATATATAAACAGTTCTCAAATGAATCCAAACGAAAAAAATAAATCAATGTATTTGATAATTTAATAAACATCTTATAGCATCACTTTTAATAATTATGTCAGACTTTCAACAACCATATATTCATATATATGTATAAATATGTAATAATGATAAAAGTTAATATTTTTAATTTATTCTAATATATTATTCAAATTATAAACCGATATTATACTCTAATTTCATCTTTTATATATTTTTATATGAATATATATATATATATAATGTTATAATACCATTATAATAATAAAATAAATATAATACAAGTTTATACCTATATTATACAATATACATATACATATTTAATAACAACAAATAAAATTGATACAATTCAAAAGATAACAATAATGCTGGACATTTAAAAAAAATTAAAACGAATCACCAGCGACTATATATAATAATGACAACAATAATAATAGTATACATATAATATTATAAATCACCGTACTAAAACATTTTACTAGCGAATTAGTCTAATGCATACGGTCCGATTGTATATCTCATGCTGTCACATTATTCGAGTTTATTCAATTGCTCTCACCCGGTCAAACGTCGAATTCCCCTCCCTCGAGTTTCTATTGTATTTTAAATAGATAAATTATGATGATTGCTCGTATATGAAAATGTGTAATCGATTCTCATTGACGTTATCGAAAGATGAGATACGAACATTATATTATTATAATATAACGTGAATAGCAATGACTATTATAAAATGATGGCTAAGGGGTTGGTGAAGCGAAAGGGAAGAAGCATGCAACACGTATTATTATTATTAATTCGGATAATAATGACTAAATATCGCGTCCCTCGCCCCACAAGTATTTTTCATCTCGTTACATCGCAATGCAATATGATCGTTGCAGCGATGTACCTTGACATATTATTATTATATTATACCTAATATAAAAATGCAGTTTCTAACTTCTGTGCTTAATTAACAAGGACACCTTACGACACCGATGCACGTTTCTATAATAACGACAGTTAAATTATATTGAACTATAAGTACAATACAGTACAATATTAAATTGTATAGATTGTACAAAACCAACACATTTTTTGTCAACGATTCTTTTTAAAATCACATTGAAATCCATTAATTATATTACTTTCGCCAATTTTGTTACTCAACATCATATATTTTATAGAAATGTGATATTCATGCTTAAGTAGATATTTCAACGCGTTCATAGAATACGTAGGTATATTATAATATTATAAATATATTATTTAAGCTCATCGATAATAATAAGCGGTTGATATTATACGAGTATTATACTATCATGTATTGTTTACTTATTATTATATAATGTGTTAGTGTGTTACATATTGAAGTACACCGCACTCAACTTGACGACATTCATATCGGTATCATTGTTTCGTAAATTGCGTGTCTCATTAATAACAGGATCTGCAATATACGTGTGAGAGGAAAACGACAGCCCATACTACAGCAGTCGAAAATCTTATACTAATGCTTAAACTCATTTCTCATCGACATTGTTTATATTACCTTACCTACATATCTATAATGCGAAATGTATTGAACGGATTATATGTTTATGATAATAGTAGTAGTAGATGTGTTTATCTGTTTTCATTTTTATCAAAATAATTTTGCATTTATTCTTTAATGTAAAAAAAAATATAAGATAACCATATTTACCTAAAGTTACCTTAATATTTAAAAACATTAAACGAATAACAACAGTTGATGCAGTGTTAAGGTACTCTATCTATTATAAATCGATAAGTAATGACTATAATAAGAAAAATGTTAATATGGAATGTATAATAATATATAATAATGTTTAAAGTTTATAAATACAGAAATAGCTACTAAGTAAGTACAAATTATATTACATACCTATATGGTTCACTGAGAATAAAAATGAAAAAATAAATTTATCTTTAAATATAAAAACATTATTAAGTAACGCAAAAATATTTTTGGTACCTAGTGCATTAGTTATGACTACTTATAGATAAATCATTCATAATAATCAATAGGTAACATAACTAAAAATTTTTATAAATATAATACTTATATATTATGTATAATTGTACCTATTTATATAACTATTAACCTAATCTAATATATAAGTATTATATATTATGTACAATTGTAAATAATAAATGAGCATATTTATAACATTATATATATATTAAAATATTTTAAAAATAAAACATCATCTTAATTAATATTTAATAAAATTGTATAAATTATTCAAAAGGTGTTAATTATTATTTTTAACTTTAACGAACTATTAAATTAATTTTAAGTACCTATGAGAAATACTAACTATTTATATAAGACGCTAGAACCGTATAAATTATAAACTTTTAAGTTTTAATAATTGATCAGCATATTTTGTAATATTATATACTTTACGTTTAATATCATTACTGAATATTGGTAAACACTTTCGAATTACTTATCTAATACAATGATTTGAAATACTAATATACGTAGAGTGTATACAGTGTTTTATGTAGTAAGCCATAAAACAATAATTTTGTCTTTGTATCTAACACTCGAGTATACATCATATAGTATATCGTACAATAAAATATGACAACCGTCGAATGAAAAAAAAATTTCGGCTGACACACTGTCATAAAATATTTTCTTATTTCATATATTGTGATGATTGTATTGTATATTATATAGCTACAATTATTAATCAATAATAAACAATAATTTATTTGCTATGTAAATCGTCAACAAGTGGCCATAGGCAGTTTAATTGAACGAGCTACTGCGGCGTGAGGGTGATTGCGGATGTGGCTACAGTATTCCGGAGTCTGGAGAATATATACGCGCGTATTTGTAAGTCTATGGTGGCGATATAACAATAATATACCGGATGTACTCATCCGGTTGGTAGTAGATATTGACTTCATGACCAAAGTACACATTTGGCGTACGTCGGCTAACTATAGGGAACAGAGGGTAGGAAATAATAATAGTATATAAGGCTTGTGTATAATATAGGAAATGTATAATATACAGTAAAACAGTGATAAAAGTGGATGGAAATGGCTCGGAGGGCAATAAAAACAATATATAAATAGCAGCAGAAACCGATGATCGGGGTTGACGTGATGCAATGGCCTTCTTTATATGTATATACATACGGCAGCAGTAAGTATATACGCCGTTATTATTATCATTTGTATTAATTCCATAACATCCATTTAAAGTTACTTTTCAGACAGACAAAAAAGGTCGGTCTTTGTTTCCTCATGTATTCGTATAATATGTATATCATATATACACATACACATATTTATCTATACACATACTTATATGTATATATATATACACACACACTTATACGTATATACGGAATTTCTTGAACGGTCAATGGTTACCAACATGGCGCGGATCATACTACGCGAATAACGAGAAGATTTATAACGACGTGGCGGAAACGCAATGCCTATTTATATATTTTATACATAATAATTTAAAATACATAAAATATACGATATATATTATATTGGTTTGTATAATATGATGGGATTCGGTGTTTTTTCCCGGTATTGTTTTCATTTATCTATAATAAAAAAACGTCTGTAAATGTCATAATATTGTTCTAATTGGTTTTTTCTAGTAAAAAAAAAATCATAATACAGCACTTATGTAGGGTTTTATAATATTTTGCATTTATATTATTCGAAATCTGCGTTTTCCCGAATGAATGTCAACGGCGACGACGACAATGACGAACGCTGTGTTTAGGCCCACTGCTGCAGTTTTGCGGTGGTCGGCGATAGGAATGATGTTGGTGGTAGTGATGGTAGGGGTAACGGTGAAGCCGCCAGTGATGAAATGGAGGAGAAGTGAAAAGGTATGTGGTGGGTGTTTATATATATATATATATGTATATAAGAAGGGCGTTTATAGCCCGAGTGGCGGCGAAAAGTACTCGAACGGGTCGGAAACACAAGCCCCCGAACAACCCGCTTGGGATCCATATACGAACAGACACGCATCTCTGGAATCGTATCGTCCCGAGTCCATATTATTAAATTTATTATATTTTATTTGTATACAACATTATATCTGTATGGGCAATAATATTATACACCCCCTCCCCCCACACTCACACACACAATCGGTAACGTACCGGGATATATCTAATCAATTCACCCCCGTGTGTACACCCGGCTATAAAAATATATCCTCTTCCTCTCCTACTGCGGATCGGCGAGTATAATAATAATAATAATAATAATAATAATAACAACAACAATAACGGACATAATATACCGGGACATTATCGTGACATAAATTTACCTTTTATCGAGCAATGAAGTTCGGTCCAAAGTGAGTATAACACGTGTACGTGTGCATCTCTATAAATACATATTATATAATATATACAGTATACACTCTATATACAGGGTGACACAACAATATTAGTGCGTTAGATAGACACACAGGCAAACTACTATAATTTATTATCATGTTTATTGCAAACATAATAATCATTGCGGAAAATATTAAAATCCAACCCGTTTGATTGACTATAATATTGTATAAATAAGTTTATGACATTACATATATGTCTACAACAAAAAAGTTTCGAATTCGTATTATATACTACAGAAGATTCGTTTCCAGAATTTTTTTACTTTTATAATAATATTGGTGTTCGTTATGAAATAACTTCAACTCAAATTGACTGTTTTCGTGTTGATTTTCCATCCGACGTTAATTTTATAGTTACATCTGCGGGTTTTCGACATTCATTCGTTTATGCATCATATTTACGTAAAAATTATGTAATATATTATTATATTATGTATGCTTTTCAATCATCGTCAGAGGGCGTATAACATGAACAATATAAGGGAGTTTTTATTGTTAAATTTGGTTGTAACACTTATTTGCAATGGACGTTAACATATTTTTAAAAATAATAATAACATATTTTATGATTTCAACGTTTAGAAATTTTGAATTTAATTTTAATATATTATAGTATTATAATAACAAGACTGTACATTATTACTTATTACATTTTACAATATTTTTATCACGTTTTTAGTAGAACGAAAAAATATTTAATAACAGTTAATATTTTATTTTTTTAAAAGCTTCCTAATCAGTATACATTTGCATTTACTTCGAAATTATTTTATTATTATATACCACGTAAATTACCAATTGAAATTATGGTTTATATATCCGTCTACGTTAGTTAGATGGTTATAAATTATTGGTATAAATTACAAAATGTAATTATAATGTTAATCCCAAAATGTTTGTTTTTAAAAATATCGGAAATTATGATTCTTGCTTGACAAAGAGTGTCTAAATTCTGAATCGCGAACTTTAAATGTTATTACATTTATTGTAAATTAAACTTTACTCTTTAGTACTTCTACTATCTATTGCAAAAAATAAATAATATATATATATATATTTGTATGTATACGATTATATTATGAGCCGTATAATTCTATGACTGAATTATATCAATTGATAAATATAAAAATATTTAAAGATATTACGAATTTCACATTATGATTGAAGTACCTTTACCTACATAATTTTTCATTAACATATTACATATTGTACATGTACTTATATTTTATTACTGTATTTATTATTTCAAGTAACAATGTGTGAAGGATATAATACTCTGGAAAACGAATACGGCTAAGAGTCTTAGGAATTTATGATTCAAATAACCTTAATATATTATATTCAATTGCAGATAACTCGATTTATTTAAACGTATTTTTGTTTTATTTAGAAGATACAAAGGATGAATGTTTTATATTAAAATATTATGACGATTATAATAAAAGTTCAAATAATGCTTATATATACGTATAGTATTATTTTGTAACTAAATATTCATATTGCATTATATTATATTTTATTTTATAAAAAATATGTGTACACGTTGATCATTGTCGTGTTTTAAGTTCTTAAATCTTAACATGAAATTAAAACTCACATATACTCGTAAGTACATAATAAGGAAATGTATTTTAAAATTTTAAGAAAAAATCTAAAATTTACTTCAAAGAATTTAATTGTTCAATGCTTAAATGTAGGTTGAATGTCGAATTTGAAAAAAAAATTAGCATATATTTACAATTTTGCAATAGGATTAACTATATTAATAGTGTACTCTGAAGGTATTAATATTGTTTGCGTTATTAATTGATTATAATTCACATAAATATATTATTGTTCTTGACAACAGGATTAAATAAAACTATCGATGGTAATCCTAATTCAAAATGTAATAATACTTAATAGTTAATGACATTTAATACGTGTAATGTTTAATGGATGGATGTTTTGATAATTCGATTTTAAACATTTCACCTCTATTATGAGGGGACAGATAAAATAATAACCCATACATTATTTGGCACAGATATTGAGTGGTTTTTTTTATTGTTATAGTTTATACTAACGATATTCAATTTGGACCATAATGTGATATGGAGTGTATAAACAATATAATGCCTCCTATTGTCCAGTTTTAATTTAATTAAATAAATTCAATTAAAAAATTTAAAATTAAATTTGACAAAATAACGCATTGACAATTTAAATGAGTTATGAAAAAACAAACAATAATTGTTTTTTTATTAGTTTATACAACGTTAGAACTATTCATTAGTGTCTATAATGTATTTTTTCATTAAAAAAATATTTTCAATTTATGCTTCAAAATACAATTAGAAAATAAGATAGTTATTAAATGTATATAAAATAATAACAAAGGTGTAAATATGAAAGAAAAATTATCCAATGATAAAACCCAAATACCTACTGTCTGTGATGATGTTTTACTGTAAAATTATACAAATTATTGATAAATTATTCCTCTTGGAACGATCAGAAGAACATAAACTAATTAATTTACTAATGTATTGTTCAAAATCATACGATGCAATGATAATTACTAGTATAACTTAGGATCACGACGAAATAAGACCTTCTGCGCGTAATGTGAAATATAATCGTATTTGTCTTCGTAAGATCAATCAATATCAGCTATAGTCGGTGATAATGTTTTTGAAAAATTATGTTTCAATAATTTAAAAAAGATTCAAGTTTAAGTAGTATTTTTTCATAGTATTTTCTTAAAAAAATGAATGATTTTGAGTATTTTGATCATCGTAGTACTATTTATATTTATATATATAGGGGATTCACCAAATATGCTTTGCCCCTTTGTTTCTTCATCAATAATTAATTTATTCTAAATCTCATTTTTAAAATGTTTGAATATACCTAAAAACCGTATTTTTAAATTATTGAGATATTTTTTAGGTACTATAGGAGTGTTCTGTGGCAAGATCAATTTTTATTTTTTAAATTAATGTCCTCTTTTTCTACTGTAAATTATTTATACTATCAAAATTAAAATTCCAATGAATAGTTTTAAGTTATTTAACTTTGTGTGCTAAGGATTAAGGATCCTCGATATTGAATTTGGAAGATAAAGAGACTATGAATATCTAAAAATTTTAGTAATAATTAGGATTAATTAGCCAACATATTTTATAGTACGTAAAATGGTCCAATCGTAATAAATATTAGATTTAATATTACATTTTTTATATTTTTGTATAACCATATTACATATATTTATAATACATTAATAAAGATTTTAATAATCAAAAAATGACAAGTTTTTCTCGTTCGAGCTTTGAATTATTATATAAATTAAAATTTTTAAAAAAATTGTTCATTTAATAACTAACGGTAGAAAAGAATAATTTTCGTAAAAAAAAAACAAAAGTTTGTACCACTAAATGATATTCCTTTAGAAACAAAAATCCCAATAATTTGAAAATATGGAATTTAAAAACACTTAAAAATTTCAAATTTGTTATTAAAGGAAAATATAGAAGTAAACATGGGTGGTAAATTACCCTCTATATTTATTATTTATATATTTTAAACAAATTATAATGTTATATTTGACAAAAAACGATTAAGATTTGTAACATAATTATAACGAGAAACGATAAACATAAATAATTAAATAACACAAAACAAAACATAACGCAAAACGTTAAATATAGTATATCATTAAATGAAATAATTAATTTTCAATTATTTAATAGTTATAATTTATAAAATATATTAAATATTTTAATTCTGAATAACAATAAACTCAAAATGTGTATAACGTTTTAATTGTAAATAACGCAAAACAATTTTTTTTTTTAAATACAACCCTTGATTTAAAGATATAAACTGATAATTAATATAGATACTTTATATTTCTATAATATACACGTAGTATTTTATGTAATTTATTATTTTATTTGCCCAATTTTATTTTATTGAATGTTGTAGCATTTTAATATTGTTTACGACTGTATTCACGAGAATAACGAATAAGAAAGGAAATAGTTTTGACGCAATCGCGTGTTTCACATTATATTATATTGTATTATATTATTTATGTAAACGCGTGTAGGTTAGGACAATATCGCGGATCGTCTGCGTGCACCCATTGTAGTGTGGAACATAGTAAAATGCAGTCGTCCGGAGCCGACAAATCGACATTGACGGTATTTCATTAAAGCCCTTTTAAAAGAAGCAAAGTGTATTACATCGTAATCGATACACCCTCGATGTCTGCCGCGGCCCCGTCTCTTCCGCGGCGCACCACACGCCCACACCACTGCCGCCGCTTCCGACTTCTCTCCCGCCCAACCATTCGGACAACGACGACGACGACGACGACGACGACGCACAACTCGATTAAACGCGAACCGATGACGCCGTTAATATCCAGCTAAACGATCGGCCGTATTTCAAAAACCCATCGCCGTGATGGTCCAAACAGCATATCATCATCATGAACGGTGCGCGCACAAACTGTGACATGTTTAATATAATATATTATGATAAACGTATTTAGCTCTCTCGCAGATCATTATACAGCTATACTCCTCTACAACACTATACATGCTATACTGACTACTATATATATATGTGTGTGTGTGTGTATAAGAACGATATATATGGTATGTGTATGCGTGTATATATATTCCTATTTTGGCGGCCGCCCGCGCTAGTCAAAAGCGCGAGGGCCGACTCGCTAATCAGATTACGTTTTGCTGCAGAGGGTGTTTTAACATATCGAGTTAACGTCGTCCTTTTGACCGTGTTCGTTTATAAAGATTATATGGTCGTTATTAGATTACACGTATGTATAGATCATAGCTAAAGGACTTTGCAGGGAGCAACCGCGCCGAGAGACGGCCAAATTCGATTTGAGAGATATTCCACACACACACACACACACACACACATACATAATATATAACTTGTTATTATAATGTGTATATATTATCGTTACTATCGTTACATACACACACACACACATATAATACGTATACACTCTTGCACCACCACCACGTGACGCCATTTACACGGCTGTACACGCGATACACAGTTTTAACGTGATTAAATATTGTGTGTATATATATGCGTTTACTTTATAATAATATCATGTAAGTGCGTTTCGTTTAATAGTCACACGCGTTCAAGACGAAACAGATTTTTTCACCCTTTTTCCGTCATGATAAATATTATTATTATTATTACTTTCATATTATTTTGATAATATTGTACGTACGTCGTCTCGCCGTCACGGAGTTCAAATTGATTCTAAAATCAAAATTATATTTATATTTATTATACAAAATTGTATTATTATGTGCGTTTACACGACCGCTATTCAACAAACAATATCCTCCCAAGCGTTTTAACACGGTTAAAATAATATGTATGTTCTATGTATAATTATTCACTTGAACAGTTTTTTAGTGCACGTCATGTAAAAAATATAATATTATAAAACTATTCGTAGCATACTATTTGTAACTTTTTCAAGGTTCTACAATCTTACTATACTGAATTTTAAACAAAACTAAAGATAGTACCTACTAAGTATGTTTCGCCGTATTTCAATTTTCTGATTCAGAATAATAGTTAATTATTACTTGAAATACAATGCTTTTAACAAATTAGTTAGAATTAATGTACACTGTATATTGATGCTAATGTTGTCTACATTTTGTTTCAAAAACTATTACTATAAAAATATATGTGAAGTATATGCACGTATTAGATACTTGACAAGAGCTGTATAAAATGATGCAATAACGTGTAATTATCATAATAAATTATTGGTTCATTTTATAAATTAATATTTCTATGTATTTAATTATTACTAATTAATAATTACTATGACTCCTAAAAACTATCAAAAAACGCTCTAAAATATTAACAAAAAAAAATCAATGATTAAGTACTTTTTGATATATCTTTGAAAAATAAGTAAAAGTATTTTCTTTTTTTTACATTAAAAAATATAAATTTAACATATATTTTAATATTTATGAAAGTTGAATAATTCTAAAATTAAAAAACTATGAAAAAATTTAAAATGACTTATCCATCATAGTTTTTCTTGATGTGTAACATCGTTTTGGGGCTGTATTATTTATTCTAAATCTAAACATACAAAATACGAGAATGACATAATGTTTAAATCTAAATTGTACACAATTCCGAAGTGTCTTTATTGGAAGATCTCTTCACTCGTGTATATATTAAAGCCATCTATATAATTATTTTACAACACTTACAGTTATTATAAAAATGTATTTGTAGATTGTGTAATGAAAAAATAATGTTAAAAAAAAAATTCTACGTTAAACTATGTATTTTATACTCATTAAATCATGAGCATTGCATTAAATATAATAAAATTTCTTGAGATAATAATCAAATTACCTAATTTTACAATCAAAACTAAAAAATATATATAAATACCAATACACACTAAATATGAAAAAAATTCCATATTGCATTTAAATGTCGACACTGCTTGTAATACTTATATGTATTATGTCAATTTTTATAAAATATGTTAATATTAAATCGTCTTATTTTATTATTCTTGTTTATAGTTTATATAGAAAAAACTTTGTTACCTTAAATTATTATGAAATAATTTATACAAACTATGTACGTGAACATTTGGCTGTATCAGTATAGTAATTAATAAATCATCAAGCAATTTATCATCGAATTAAATTTAAATGAAAACACTGCATACCTGTAAAATTTAACAATATCCTAATCATATATTATTAACAATTAATATATATATATACATATAATATGATATATCATAAAAAATAAAATTATACCTCCAATTGTTGTTCACACAACAATTCGTTCAGCATTAAACGATATTAAAGAGCTAATTTTTGTTTATCATTGTTAAGGTCAATATTGCGTGACACATTACCCAATGGTGTTGCTGCGCGCACCGATACCCATACGCATAAGAATAGAAGTATATATGTGTAATATAATAAGCGAGATGTCACGTAGACGCGCAAATCTAATTAACTTTAGCGCAGATGTAAAATATAATAATAGCCCGGTCGGCGTGTGTGCCTGGCAAAACTTCTCAGGCCATAAAAAATGTATTTTCCGTCATTATGTATTGTGCGCGAGAGAAAAAGAGTGAGAGAAAGAGAGAGAGGTGATAGAGGAAAAAACGTTTTGCAGCCATTGTTAAGAGAAACAACAATGGATATAACCGTAATCTACGTCCCACTGCAATAATTATAAACCGATTAACCTGATTGTGCGGTGAAACTTTTTTTTTTTTTGTTAGCTTTTATTCCATACAACAATAATAATGACTTGTTGGCTAACTGCCCTTGTTCGGGCTTAAACGACCAATCAAAACGCATCAAAACTGCGTCGGGAAACAGGTGTAGGTACCTATACGCACTGCTGCTCGACGGCTTCGAGATCCGCTCGGAGAAATTGTCTGCGCGTCATAATAAGGACGAAAATTGTAAATACAAACTATGTTATAATAATATCATATCGTGTACAATATTATATGGCATCACAGCGAGAGACCGTTACTACCGATTCGGCTGATAGGTATAAGTATGCATAAAGGAATTATAAATTTTCTCATCAGATCAACCGCATAATAATATTTTTATTGATTCTGGGGCATTTATTAATAAATACATTAAATTTCTGCCATTCTCATTATGATAAGTAGTGTGCAAAAGAATGTGTGCTTTTATTTTAACGCACATTATAGAATATTCGGCCTGCGTATTGGTTTTTGATAGAGGGAAAACTGAGTAATTCGCTTTGACGTATTTTCAAAACGATTTTTTTAGATTAGCGTTCTTTTGCTTCTGCTGTATAAAATATCTGGAGAATAATCGATCGATCCTCGTCCCTAACATGCACCCCCCTTTCCAAAAATGTGTCCATATTTTTAGCTTTGTAAGAAAACTGGTATAGATCACCCTATATTTTGTAGTCTGTACAATCACATATATATATAGTCTCAAAAACCATTATACGTATTTCAATTATAATTTACTTTATAATTAATTTATTTCAAACAGCAGCGTTTGGATTGAAGACAATATATGTATTATTTGAACTTTAGTGCGAAAATGACCGTTGATTAAAATCCGTATAAATGAACTCAATTTCGTTAATTCCGTCCGCCTGACTGCTGCTGCAGAGAACGCCATTAATGAAGTTAAAAAAACGTTGTACGTAAAGATGTAAAACGGGTAGGTTAGGATATACAGTGGTATAACAGTGGCGTTTTGTTATGCAAAAGGTTATGTTTAAAATAATAATTATAAAAAACTACTTTGATAAACCGCCCAGTATCCTTATGGTACCTACGTGATTGCTGATTACAATTGTAACTCGTAAAAACACCATGATAACTTCCAGGCTCCAGCTATTTGCAAGGAAAAATGCTTATTTTATAGTGTCTTTAATTTGTACACTCTCCTTGGATATCTCGTAATAAAACATTTAATTTATAAACATATATAATATATATGTATATATATAAATATCACAAAAGTACCAGCTATACTACCTATGCGGCTATGCAATGCTATTAAAAAATATTTTTTTCTTTTTTAATATTTTAATGGCTCTTTTAAAATAATAATCCTATTATAAAATGCGAAAACACGTTGCTTAATTTTAATATCATTTGTAACACGAAATTGCCTTAAATAATAGATATCATTAACATTTAACATAATGCTTTATGTTATAATGAAGTTAAAAAAAAAAAAATAATAACATTTTAAATTGTAATGCATAAATTATGAGATATTAATTAAAATATTTGATAGTAACACAGTTAATAAAGATTGCTTAAATAATTAAATGATAATCCGTATATTCTAAAATAAAGTAATTATTTACAAATTACAATAGTTAAAAAATATATTTCCTATAAAATACTTACAATAATATGAACCTAACAAGTACTTTCTGTAATAATAATTTATAATTATGAACTATAAATGTCTAATTTAAGTGTTATTATCAATAATTAAAAAACATTTTTTTTTTAGAAAACTTCTTTTGAATTTTTTAAAATGTTTTTTCTTATGCTTTTTTTTCATATTTGTATTTATTTGTAATGTATTAACAATTAACATTATACTTATATCTACTTAACATTATGTTTAGTTAAAAATTTAAAATATTATTTTTACTTAATTACTTTTAAATTGTGTAATATCAGAGTAATATTGTTTTGGTCGTTTGTTATAGTTAAATTATGAGCTGAGTACTGTTGAAAATACAATGAAATTTACGTTTTTTTATAGTTCAGGAACAAATTTAGTAATAACATGATATAGACATGTAACGGTATAATGTATATACAATTTAATGAAAATTGTTGAAATATAACGGAGTTAAAAAAAAAAAAAATAAAACTTAAAATATTATTCCAATCGTATATGTTGACAATCGTTAATAATCTATTTTACCCAAAATAAAAACAATTTAAGATTACTGCTTTCTTGAATAACAGTTTCTTAATTTTGGTTAACAGTATTATTATTTATAATTTATGCTAAAATAGATGAATAATTTTTCTTTATTATATTTAAAAATAAATGACCAGCACTAAAAATTATTAAATTACATTTGAAAAAAAATCAAACTGTTAAGAGTTTTATTAAAAAAAAAATACACACATAGCAATAGTATATACTTATGTTCTACATACTCTTAGTTTTATGAATCAATTATTATAACACTTAGACTTAGTATCATAAAATGTTCAGTTATAAAACTGACAACAAAAAAGCTCTTTTGTACTAATATTACCGACATAAAATATCATATTTTTTTTATTACTTCAACAATGTGTTTACTGTTTTGTCCAAGTAAATTCATCTACTTGGCTGTAAACTACGCTGTTTCATATTAATAACTAAATGGAAAAATTATTTTTAAATTCATTCTAGGTTTTTTATTTAATCCAATAAAGCCCATTTTGCTAATCTTGTTTAGCTTATTTATATATTTTATGATATTACTTTAAAAAATTAAGATGTAATAAATAAATATTTCATTGTTGGTGATGGTAGTTTAGAGGGAAAAACAAAAAGTTGTTAAATGGTCATAAAATTCAACAAATATAATAAACTATATATATACACAAATATTCCAAGGATCCTCCCTCTAAAATACAACTTTTAAGTCTCAACGTTTTCTGTTGGCTGAAATCCTCAAATCTGGGCGTTTCATAGGAATACATTTTTTAAATCATAAAATGTTAATACAATTCCATAACCTATGTGTATTAAATACAAAGAATTTGATTTTAAAGATAATTATTTTAAACAACGCAAAAATGCTTTAAGTTGTTTTAAAAATTGAATGTACAGAAGAGTTTTATGTATTTATGACTATGCTAACATTTTAAATTGTATACATATTATAAGACTAGAAATTTTAGTATGGAATTGAACAACTTGACCATGGATTATAAAACTTCAATCATCTTAATAATTTAAATGATTATAATACTGATATATGTAAATAATTTTCTACATAATTATAATATTACATGTATGTTAATATAGGTATCTTCTAAAATTGATTAAAAAATTTATTTTAGTATTAAAAACTAATATTTGTTAAGAAAACAAAAATATAATTTTAATAGTGTAAATATTTTTTTTATGTATATTTGTATATTATGTGGTATTAAAATACCTATACATAAGGAAAATAAAAAAAATAAAAATATATACATTTTAGTCACATTTAAGAACTGTGGTAAAATGTATGGTCAAAGATAATACACAAACGAACTATAACTATTTTTATTGTACTTATATAAAACCTGCTGCTTTTAGGTTTAGGAATTTAATCGCTGTCTGATCTAACTTAATTTATTGGAACATCACTATGATTATACGTATTAATTAATGACATTTTTTAAGATTTTGTACTATATGTAAATTAATAACAATGATGTGCATCAAAAATATACGGACATATTAATTATTAAACACAAAAACATTGAAATTCTTAGGGTAATTAAATATAACTGACCATTTTGATAAAAAGGTTAAAAAACAATTAATATAAAATAGCTGATACTCCAATATAGGTAATCATAAATAATATATTTAAGCACGCTATTAATGGATTAGCTCCACTCGATTATTAATATACGATTTTCATTGATAGTTTTTAGCGTCTCACATCACTCTCACTCAAGAAAATATCTCGTAAAATGTATTATTTTAATTGAATAAATCGAGAATCTTCTGCTTATAACTATTGTTATAGTCGTTAACCGATGTTATAAAAATATTATAAATGGCTAAAATAGTAATGTGCATAAGTCGTAGATAAAACTTTTTTGAAAAGGATAACTGCATGCGTAAACTACGATATACTTGATTAAAATGGTACATAAATGTTAGATATGATATCACTATATTTAAATATTACCTACATATGGTTCAAGGAACTGTTAATATTGTATTGGAATATATAACAAAAAAAAACGTTTCAACATAATTTTTTTTTTTATCTTATTATAGTGTCTGAAATTATTCTGAAATTATTAAGGTTTTTAATCAAAATTTTGTTTTGCAGTGATCAAAATTCAAACTTTTAAAGTTCAGGGCCGCACTTTTCTAAATTGATAAACACATTCACATATAATGTTATTTAAAAACTATATCATATGTAATTTTATTTATTTTAAAATTTAAATTCAAAGATTCTGTCAATCAAATATTAATGGCTTAAGATTTCTTCATAGTTTTAATTTTGTTTCTTTAACTAAACTTGAATACGATTTGGTATTTATGTATTGTATAATATTTTATGCAATGTATACTAGTTTTATATACAAAGCTATTTGTTGTACGTAATTTTACGCACAGAGTTATTTACAAAATATGCTCACAACCTTTTTTTTAAATAATGCAGTTACTCAAAATATGAATTATGGAATTTTCAAGTATAATTTCATTTTTTACTACCTAAAAAGTATTCTGTAGAGATACAAATTTCTGCTTTTCAAAATTAAGATCCATTATTTCTACTGTAAACTATTTGGGGTAATCATTTTTCTTAAAAACTTTGACGTTTAAAAATCATTATTTAAATTAATAGTTTTTTAATTATTTGACTTCGTATACTTAATTAGGATAATAAATTTGTATACTAAGTATAATAGTTCCATGATAATGGATTTAAAAGATATGATCCTATAGATGATTGATTTAAAAATTTTAATAATAATATTATCTATCAACATTATAATAAAAATTAAAAGTTATCCATGTATAATAAATACTTAATCCATTATAGGTTTATTTTATATTTATTTAAGGCTATTTTTAAGGACTATTATATCTACTAAAAACTTTACAAAAAACAGGAAAATCCTCATTTTAAAGCAAAAATTCGTATAATTACAGGACACTACTTAAGTAGTACAGAGAAAGAAAAAAAAAACTTGAAAATACTGTCTATCGATATGTTATTTAAAAATTTCGAAAATTAGAAATTAATGAAGGGAATATTAAGGTTAGCATACTTGACGAATCACTCTGTATAATGTGTACGATGCAATATTAAGGCATCGCGGATAGGACACGAGAAAGATTCCTGCGGCCAATAACCGATATAACAATATAAATATTAAAAAATGTCCCGGTTGATGCAGACAAACGATATACTCGTACTTATAATAAATTTATCATGCATGTATATATGAGATTCGAAGCGTATCTTCTCTCCCCGCCTACACACTTATGTACATTACGCATGTTTCATTATTACGAAAACGATGTCACGAACGGCCCGAAATCATTTCGGGTGAGAGGGTGCAATGTTAGCTCGCTTATTCAAACGCGCGCGTGAGCGTGTGTATATATATAAACGTAGAAGTAAGCTTGTGTGCAAGAGTGATCGCGTCTATATAGACGATCGTTGTTGATGAGGTCCAATCATTCAACATCGGATTTTGCCAAGACGTCATATTTCGTCGCCTCGGCCAAAAAAAAAAAATATAATAATAATAATAATAAAAAAAATTACAAATACTATCGTTATACGCGACTCGCGTATAATATATATATATATATATGAGCGGTAGGTGGGGAAGAGCGTAAAGGAAATACCGATGAAAGCCTTCCTGACAAATCGCTTCAACTTTTTATCGTCCCCCGCGCACACAACACCCTCCATAACTGTACGATCACCCCCCCCCCAACTCGATCTCTCCCCGGCCGGCCCCCCCCCCCCTGCTCTCCCCCCCCCCCCCCCCCCAAACTCGATCTCTCTCTTTCTCTCTCACCGTCATCTACTCGTCATTACCCCCGTGCACATCACCATCCGATCATTAATCCTTCGGTCGTGATGCACAACGGTAATCCGTCTGTATATGTGTATATTTATACGCGAGCGCGCACCTTTTTGCTAAATCGCCAATGTAAATAGCCCTCCATCACTGCCCTCCCCTATCTTCCGTCCGCGCATTCTCTGAATATCCGATATATAGTTGAGCAACGACTTTCAAACAATTCTCCGGCACTCGTTTACCCGCCCCGCAGGTCCCTCATTATTCCTGTTAACATGTACAAATCATTTATTCGTGTTTGCAGTTGGGATTTTCAGACAAAATGAGCACCAGAACATGTATAAAAACGAGATAAAAATATGGCTACCAGATGCGGCATAGAAATAATGTATATAAGGAGATATAATATAGCTGATGGCCGACGACCAGTACAAATATCATCATGCTTAAATAGGCTCAAAAATGGACACATCACACTTCACACGTTGTCACGGTAGACAAACATATTTTTTATATATTTAAACTGTATAATTACGATTTTTAGCTATTATATTGGTGCATAATATTATGGAACCACGCTTTTTAACGGGATTTTATCATACAAAACACAATTTGACAACGTATGCGATTCAACGAATGATTTTATTCAAGCTCCGAATGAACTTTAAATAGCGAATAACTCATTTCCTAACTACACATCTCGCAGGTAGACAGTATATATTTATTTATAAAGTTTACAATTTTTTAGATAATATTTTTTTATATATATTTATTTATAGCAAAATATAACAACGTTTATTGCTGGAATAAAATATTTGATAATAATTAGGAATATGCGATAAATTTATAAAAATATTATATTTGGACCGTGTTTATCGAAAAGTTTTTAAATTTTAAATTAATAAGAATTTTTATTTATGTATAGACTTTAAACCATTTTTTATTTAAAAATCATATGACAAATTTCTATAAAATAATCTTGAAATATCAACTAAATTTTTTTCTATTTTAATGCATATATAAAAATATTTAGAATATTATTAATTTGAAAATTCCTCATGGAAGTTTTTTCAACAAACTGAACCTTCTCTAAGTATCAAACACCTCTAAATAGTAAACACGATTTTAATTACTAAAAGTGCCTTGTATTTAGAATTTATCTGTATTTGATCTTAACACACCACTGTATAAACTATAAATTTATATTACGCAAATTAAATGATTCGATGCAATTGCCTAAAAACTAATCTAGTATAATAGAAAATGAGTAAAAAAAATTACTTATACAATTAAAGTATAGCCATTGGCCATCAAAGTTTATACCATACAATATATGTGATATCCTATGTTCGTTAAAAAAAAATTTACAATTATATAACAGTACACACTGAAAAACTATTCAGTATTGCATTAAATTTACATATTGAATAATAGTATTTAATTTATGTTAGATAAATAAATTTGGAAATTGTTTTATTTTTAAAATAATATTACAATTGTGTGTAATGTTTATCTATCAAACTGCTAAATCCATTTTAGTTTTTTGAAAACTATCACAAAATTATATAATCATGTATCGGTATTTAAGTTCAGATATTAAAATATTTCACCCTTTTTCATCTAAGTTTTTATATCACCTAAATAATTATGTAAGTAGGTCGACTTCACCGATATTTCATAATTCACAAGCGTGATATATTTTTTTTACATTTTAGTGATAAAATAATGATCAAGCGGCGTTTTGGGTAGGCAATTTAGGCACATAACTGTCGTGATTTATGGTTTTGGTAGGTACCTTTTAATTATTATTATATGATTTTAAATTTATGTATTTCAATAATGAAAATATGATTCATATTTACACTTTTATATATTCAAAAAAATATCAGATATATTTACTCAAAAATTTTTTACATATTGTATATGAGTATATAACGTATACATTCGGTATACAATTATAAAATTATGCTCATAAATAACATATAAGTATTCATTTTTTAGGTATACACCTATACATCACCTTTTATGATAATTTTATTGTTTATTATAAATATTGTACTACTATTTTATTTTAGTGGTAATAAAACCTTCAGAAAATTGTCAGGTATAACAGTAAAAATTTCAATCAAATCGGTTCAGTAGCTTTCTCGATTAGTGCGGTCGTAGAAAATCCCTTACAATTTTAGATAGCAGTAGAGATAGAGATTATAAATATTTAACTACTATTTTAGTTACATATTTTCATTGACATTTTAAATTTAAATAAAAATCAAACAGTAATTTAAGAAAAAACATAATGAAATAAATATGTACTTTAATGCAATACAATTAAATCGGTTAATGAAACTCATATACAACAAAAATATAATTAAAAACTTTTTAAATTGGAATATTTTACTAGAAGCTAATAGTATTTCACAATAGATTTTAAGCAGTTAAAATTTAGATTTATAATACTATTATTATTTATTAATCAATAGATGACGTTTAATATTTGTGTTGATATAATTTAATTATTTATTTATTTAAAACATGATTTCAATTTAAAGCGATAATATTACTTTAATGTACTATTAATTACATTGTAATTTGTAAGTTTGAACATATGCCGTATCATTTGAACTGTATACAATCATAATTTCCACTGATACATTTCTCATGTATAAGATGGAATATAAATATACGTACTTGTTTAAGTACACTTAAAAAGGGTCCTTTCAATTATTATAGTGGTTGAAGAACGGTCAGTATTAAACGCGTCGGTAGCGATTTCACTAATTGGTATCACACCCTTGCATGAAATAATATTTACTAAATTTTAATCAAAGTGGCAAACTCCAGTCTAAAATATTTAAAAAGGAACAAGAATATTTTAACTCTAGGGCCTGGAACTTAATGAGCTAAATTTTTTTTTTTTAAATGCACACAAAAAAAAGTATTAAAATTTCTTGTAAACATCAACAAATTACTTTAAAAATTACCTTTAAAATACTAAAAAATAACATAACATTAAAAAAAAATACGTTTTTAATAATAAATCATCAAAAAATCATCGTTTTTAAATTAATATTTTTTAATCATTCATTTATTATTTTATTTATCTTAATTTAAAAAATGAAAATATTTTTATGTTTTATTTTATAAACTACAGGGCCTAAATTAAATTTAAAATAGATATAAAAAATAATGTCAGTAATACAAATTAACTACGAACAAGAAATCGGTAATTTTAGAAAAATAATTGAAGAATTGGGCTGTATTAATGCATTAATTTTTTCAAATATTTAGTTTTGTCAAAATAATATAAAAAAAAAATATATAAAAAAAGTACCAAAATCAGTAAAAAATGACCGTATAACAAGAAATTACCGGAAAATACAAAAAGACGCTAAATAAAAATAGTTCCATTGAATTTTACATAACATAAGTCACATTTCTGTAAAGGCAAGCCTCGTATAAATGTATTAGAAAAAATAATGCAAATGCATTAAGTTCCGGATCCTAGTTATCACGTCATGTTAGAACAAAGAATGATGGGGCACCAATAGCTATATATAATATAGCATTAGCGTCTCAACTTATGTAGCCTACACTTATTACTAACGAAATTCCTTTATGTCCATTGACAGCGAATCAACAGAGCTAATCGTTTAGGATTTAAGAATTTTTAAATTACCAAACACGATTTCGGGCATTCTGTCGACGAGAATATGTTTTTTCCTAAACTGATGTAAGAGTACTTACATGCGAGTATTGTTGCTGTCGTTTTATGCATGCGTATACTCTCTAATACAGCATGCTTCCGTCTCACTCTTTTCTGTGTTGGTCAAAAAAAAATAACGTTTGTTCGAGATTACAGCAGCCGTACACACAGCTCATTCTATATACATATTATATACATAATCATATATGCATTGTTGTATGCGCCTACATATATTATATGACATGTGTGTATGTATGCATACTGCAACGAGTGTGTAAGGTTTCGGACAATATGGAATAATACTTAACCGGTGCGAGACTACAGCGCATTATGTATAATAATAATAATAATAATAATAACAATATTATTATTATTATTATTATTATTATTATTATACTCGTACAATAATAATGTGCACGATAAAAGGAGCATTGTGCTATGATATGGGGTCGGTAAAGTCAATGAAACGCGTCCGTGGGCTGCGCCCGGACGTAATGTTTTAACGAGGGATAGGGTTATTTAAATTTGTTCCGATTTGCATGACAACGACGACCGTCGCCGCAATCCTCCCCTTGTGTTTATTCCTATACACATCCACACGTGAGCAGTCGGGTCTATATCATATTATACTATGATGCATTATGTGCGTCACACGGTCATCTCGTTTAAAAATTATATTATATTTATAGTATATATTATTATTATAATATACTTTCATTCGTACTGTGTACTATTAAATGTATATAAAACCCAGTGCAGGATGATCTCTTATTTTGAAACAAAACACTATAAATTGTTCTATTGTTGTATATTGTTGTGTGATTCTTAAGACCTTTTTTATCGAACGACTCAAAATACATAATTAAGTTTAGTAAAATATTTTATACACGCTAAAAGAAATGATTTATTTATACTATTTATAAGCAATTTTTGAGTATTCGAAATCGGGTTTTTTTATAATAACGCGCGTATATCATATATACACGTTGATAACGATAATAAATAATATTATAATATTATTATAAATCGTTGACGCGTCATATTATTATACATTCGTAGTTTTCACGAGTAAATAACGCTCTAAGATTTTACTGCTACGCAACATGGTAACTGCAATATATATGTTGAACTTATACACATATTATAGTTACTGCGGTATTTGTATATTACGAGCACGCGCTCGATTTTTTAAACGTTTTAATAATAACGACGACACGAGGACGTGCTCGCAGTATTATAGCCGGCTGCTTATGCGACGCTAAATATTCGAGTACGTTCTCACAGAGGGGATTAACAAGAGAACCGCGGTATCGGTTCTTCGAGAAAACAACAGCCGTTTAAATACCGGAAAATCGTCCCCAAGGCAATTAGGCCGCTTTATTCGGGACACCCCTCCAGTAGTGACAAATTTTAAAACGTATACTCAAACCACCGGTGGCGCTGAAAGTTCTGATTTACAAACATAATGATTATAAACTATGTACATTCCAGCATTATACATATACATATTGCGTATATCTACTAGTATTGTTATTTATTATTACATGAATATAATTGATGTACTAATAATTAATCGTTTTTTAACGAAAAATAACTTATCAAGTATCTATGTAATATCATTTTACATGTAAAATTTTTTTTTTTTTTTAATTTTTATTATTCTTATATCAATAGACATAAACAATATTAGTTTATAAATTTAAATTAATTATAATAACAATAAAATGTATAAGATAAATATATTTTTATATTTTTCAGTTTTTATAAATAATTAATTTAACTAATAATATATAGGTAGGTACCTATACACTAAAAACATAAAATTTCAATAATTATATTTTACAAGAGGGAGCTGCATTTATAAGTTATAACTCTTAATACAATTATCGTATATTATAATGTTTTAAATACATTTTCAACAAACTCATAAACTAATTAATTGGCCGTGTGAAAAAAATTAATTATAAAATCTTAGTTAAATTTTTTTAAGATATGTATACCTACTCTTTAATATAATATATATATTAATATGTAACAACGGTACAGGTAATATTGTTTAAAGTTGTTTTTAAAATGACGTCAAACTAACATTGTAATGTGTGCCATACTACTTATATATATTATTAACTTGTCAGTTTCACCGCGCGTATAATTTTATAGTAATATAATTTACTTTGATAGCTTTATCTTCTGCGGTAAACTAAATGACAAATGACAGTAATTATATTTTACCCAAATCAATATAAATGTCTGATGTCTCCAAAGGATCTAATTGTCTCAAATTTAACTAATTTTAACGGAATAATCGTTTAAATGTCTAAAATGGCCTGTTTTAATTGTTTTGATAAACATTTAATCGTATGTATAAATACACTTTTACCCATACAATACTGAAATTAATTTACTATGCAAGTTATATGTATGCAATTGTCTTCAACTCAAGCTAGAAATTAAATGGTAGTTTAAAATACCTTATATTACGTAAAAAATAAAGATAATAGTACATACTATAACATAAATAAGATTAAATTTAGATATTTAAAATTTTCTTCATAAACAATTAAAATAATGTCAATTTTTTATTTCAACTTTAGCTTAAGGTTTTTAGCTCAAGCTATTATAAAAATTTACATATACCTATATATATATAATCAAACTTGTTCCACAACACTACAGAAGTTAATACTTGATTTAGGTAAGTATTATTTTACATTATTATTCAAGAGAATTATTTAAAATACAATTGATTATAATATTTATGCTATACAATTATAATACTCGAATAGAGTAGGTACTAATAATTTTAAAATTTATATACCGAATATCGAGTGCAAAGTACAAATATAATAGTAGATATGTATTATATATATTATAGATGTATGGGCGTCCCCAGACATTTTTATGGGGGGGGGGGGAAGAGGGGCAAAATTAATTTAAAAAATAAAGATTTTTTTTTTATACATTTTATTTATTATAGTACATTATCATGTTTTGTCAGTATAACGTTAAATTATTACAATTAAGAAACAAATTTAAAATTCTAGGGGGGGGGAAATGCCCTGTCTTACCCCTCCTAGGGACGCCCATATATAGATGAACAAAATTCATTATTCTTTTTAAGGGCTTTTATTAAACTAATCAAAATCAATTCTTATTTGTTTTTAACATAGGTTTATCATATTAATTTTCAATAAGTGCGTGTAAGTAAGGAGTAAGCTATGTACTATGATTACAGTTTACAATATAATTGTCGATTTTTCTTTTCAGTTTAAGTTAAAAATATTATTGCAGAAGAAAATATATCTAACTAAAAAATTAGAAATTAAATTATTTTAATTGCATATATACGTAATAATATGTTTATAATAGTATAACGCATGGACATCCTGGAAATTTTTTAAAAAGAGGTCCAAATTTTTTTAACATGTTAAAAGTATAAAAATAAATATTATGTCATTAAAAAAACAACAAACATTTTAATTCATAAACTATTTAAACGGTAAAAGAAATAAGTATAAAATAAGTATAAATTCGAATAAAATTAAACAATGTGTAAGAATGTAATAAAAATTTTAAATTCGATTTATCAATTGGGAGGGACAAACACAAACTCTCTTCTCCCTTGGGTACGCCACTGGCTTAACGGTTATAGTTGTTATCATTATATACTTGACTATATTTGTATACGTGATGGGTATACCTACCCACAATTTTGTTTTTCATACAAATACGAGTATATATGCAAATGTTCCATGTGTTGGTCACAGTTTTAATGACAAACAATTATATTATGGCCACAAATCAAATACTAGACACAAATTTGCCAATTCAAATTATTGACGTAACACGAGTGATTATTTAAACACGTATTGTATTATATATTGAGGCACGGCTAATTAAATGTGATTTAATTTGAACCGATCACTGTGGAAATCCACAGTGGCTAATATACAGAGAATTTATTTTCGGGAGAGCTATAAATTTATCGATGAACAATATCACACATCATTTTTTTTTTTTTTTTTTGTAAAAACAGTTGTGAAAATAATTCTTGAACAAAATCAAACTTAAAGCAGAATCCCTTACACAGCATACGCGAACAAAACCGTCGGTATCGGTGGCGGGACGAAGAGTAGCGAGAGTTGCTATATAATAATATAATATAATCATACACATTATGATTATTATTATATTATACACGTCAACGGTGATCCGCTAAAAACGCTTAAATGTCACACGGGGTGGAAAGAAAGCGAAAAAAATCTATATAAATCTGCCGCCGGATCTAATACAGCGTTTTTCGGATGATTGAGCTCCTCGTCTGCAGCCGCGCACAATATAAATCTGTTGTTTATTGTATGTGTATCTTTATACCGTATTATTGTTATTATTATTATTATTATTATACTATATATATATATATATATATCCCTCCGACCGTGTACATACATAATATGTAATATATATATATATATATAGTCATATGTCGCCGCCGCCGTCAGAGGTTCAACAAAGTGGGTCCTTTGTACATGCGTGACTTTTAGGGGACGTATTAGCGGCATAATATGTTACAATAACACACAGTATATGTATAAATACGACTAGCGGTGAGAAGGAGGTGGAAAGGAGGCGAGAGTGAGGAAGAGGGATCATATATGGGGGGAAAGAGACGGCCGCAGCGCGTTATATGGGCTGACAGGTCTAGTTTGTAGCCAGTGGCGACGGCGGCGGTGGCAGTGGTGATGGTGGTGGTTCGGTCTCTTCCTTTTTTTTTTTGACGATCGCACATGTGGAAAATGATTTTATTGTTATTATTATCATAACTCGGCCGCCGCCGCCGCCGCGGGCAGCAGCTGTTCATCTTCCGCCGTCAGTCGGCCGTACGATGATTTTTCCTCGACGGTTTTTATTTTTTTTATTTTTTGTTTTTTCCCCTCTTCTCTCTCGCAGCACCCAATTATTATTATTAATTCGATTTAATTTGCACACGCGTGATGACACAGCGGAGCAGCGGCGGCGATCACATTGTACACTGCGGGACGAGACGACATATTTCGGTCTATTAGTCTCCATAGTATAATACGGCGTATGACACTACGACGCGCGTATTTGGTTACATTATGTTATTATAATAATATTACACGAACTCCTTTTACATTCTGTGGGAAACTGAAGCGCAAAAAAAAAACCATAAATTTATTATCCTACCTACGTCACAATACAATAAAGTATATGATATAATATTTTACGATTAATCAGGTGGACGTTATATATGTTTTGGACTTGTTTGTTTATTGTGTTCTTCGTGCAATGTCAACATATGCAGTAGTTTCATATAATATGTGATAGTCGGTCATTTACTTACGTAGGTTTAACGACTTTTTTTTTTTTGTGTAAATAGGCTATCCCAAATATTATCAACTGCGCTAAAAGTATAAAAACATATTTAACATAGTACGAATCGTATCGTAAAAATATTGATTTACTCATCTCTTTTTTCTTCAGAATTATCGTATATTATTCATACAGTATACAAATACAAAAACCACAATATTAAAACATTCTTGCCTTTTTTCTTTTAATGTTTCAAAACTATTCACACGCCAATCGATCCCTAACTTTTATGACAAGGATTTTTTCATAAAAAAAATTATATATAAGTATTAGTATTTACTATATTATAGTTGACATTTAGAACTGGAAATTTGCAAGTTTTTGTATGTAAGGTTCTTTTCAAAAATTTATACAATTGTTCACACCTGTCGGTCGTTACCGTTTCTACTCATTTACTCTGCACCCTCCGAAATAACTTCTCCGCCTACTTTACACTTTGGTTAATTTAGTGTTTAACGATTTCTTGCTGTCAAACTTACTAATTTTCTGTTTTATCTTTTACTCTTGATAAAGTTATTCTGAGTTTTACAAGATTTTTAGATTATTTTGTCCAAACTCAATATTTTTCTCTCTGGTAAATTATACAACCCTTTTCTTCACCATTACCCACTAAATACTATTTTAATTTTATTATTTAATTAGTATTCTTAAGTTTTTTTTTCTTAAGATAATAGTAATAATAATATTTTAATTGCTTCAGACCCTAAATCATGCCTTTTAGGAATTTCTACTAAGCTATGTTAGTATCTTTATATACCGTTTAATGACTACTTCTTATAAAATCCTTAGACTATCATATTAACCTAGAAAATAAAATCATGTAGTTCCTATGGAATTTTAAGAATTCTAGTCGCATCAATGTCACTAGTAGGTAGATACTATGAGTAATGACTAAGGCCCGGCGGAACTTGATGCATTTACATCTTTTTTTCTAATGCTCACATTTAATGCATGTCTATACAGAAATTTGATTCATGAAGTATAGAAATTAATGGTACAATTTTTATTTTGCATTTTTTGCAATTTTAGGGAATTTTATGTTTTATGGTCAATTTTTTAGTATTTTTGGTGCATTTTATTCATTTTTGTACTCTTTTTTACAAATATTTGCATTTTTCTTGTTGAAAGTTACATTTTATTGTAATACATACAGTTTCCATTAGCTTGTTTTAAATAAACTGTAGGCAGATATTATTTTAGGCCCGGGACAACTATGTACTTAAAATCGGTTATCGCAGTTAATGATACCGAATAATCGAAATAGTAGTATTTTTTTAATATATAGTTTTATTTAGTTAAATAAAAATAATTTTAATAATATAATATAATAATTTTAATATTTTAATTTTTGTATCAAAACAATACCTATTTATCAATTTTTACATTAAAATATACATTTTTAATATAATTTTTTCGTGTCATTTTTTAATATTTTTATGTCATTTTATGCATTTTTTTTCGTGCATTTTTCATATATTTTTAGATCAACAAGTTCCGGGCCCTAGTAATGACTAATAAGTTTATTATATTTGAGATACCTATATTATTGTTCGCCTAATATTGTAAACAATTTTCCTCTTTATAATCCCTCTTTTATTTCTGATTTCTGTAAGTTGCATAAAAAAATGAAAAAACCAAAATTACTTTACTGTTACTATACCCATAACTTCCTTCGTATATCCACTTATTGATCTATGTGACTATGTGTATTTACCGCTTGCAAAACTCAAACATATTATTATTGACTTTTTTCGATCACGTTTTATTTCTACTGTTATTTTTTCAACTTATTATAATGCGCACTATGTCAATAAGAATTTGTCTATAATCTTCATATCAATGTTTTCAAATGTTCATACTATTCCCTATCTCTTTATAACAACCTTTTCAATTATTTCGCTTTAATCCTTCTATAGTTAAATAACCTAACACATAATTTCAACCAAAGTTCATTATATTATATAATAATATATATTACATATATTAATCATCTGTATCTTGTTTTCAATATGACAAAAATAATATGAAATGTTTATAAATATTCGATAATAGTTTATACCGCTAAAATATTAAATTCATTATTACTGTTAACTTTTAATTTAACAAATTTCTCCCGATTATCCTATTAACTAAATTATACATAATCTAAACATCAAACATACTATACATAATATAAAAATATAATGTCCGTGGGGGCTATATTTTTTTTGTGTGTACTTAGACTCCATGGATACATAATAATCCGCATTTAGGGTGAATGACGCTAAAACCCTTATGGCACCAAACTTCAAAAATGTATTCATAACTATTAGATTAAAAATAGAAGCTTTAGACACATGACACAACGCGTGTACTTTTAAACGACTTATACACATTTTTGTATAGAAGAAAATTAATATTTAGGTAACATAAAATCGTTATTCTTAAAATTTAAAGCATTGTAGTTTTAATATATTATACAAAAATATTTATTAAATTCAAAATAAATCTAAATTAAAATATGTAAAACTAAAACCGATTTTGTTAAAAGCTACACAAACATCACTTTTTTCAAAACATTTTCCATTTTTTCATCTTAAATATGTAATAGATAAGTGCATCTACAGATGTACTTATAAAAAAAAATAATAATATTTTTACAACTAATACCTACATTAGTGGAGTAGTATTACCATAAGGGTCTTTACATCCGGCCATCCAATGTATGCAACTTCACACTAAATTTACATATTGTTTTTAATTTTACGAATTGGAAATTATCATAATTATTTATTTATTTTTAATAAAAATAAAAATACCTAAACTGATTTTTTTGCTAAAATATTACTACTTTAATCCAATGATAAAAATATAGCACAAAACCACACTGGTAGGTAGGTATGTATATACAGTCAAATTAGGCATATGTGTTCTTAAAATCTTAACAAATATAATAATATATACAATAAGTACATAATAATAAATAAATAATAACTCATCGGATTTTATATTAAGTAAATTTAAAATACGAAAAAAATATTTTATTTGTTTTATTAACATATGATATTATACTAACTTTAATGTAAATAAAATAAAGTCTTTACAATAAATCTAGCCTTTATAAACTAAACTTTAAATTTTAAAAAAATGTCCAAATACGTTCGTCTTATTTTAGATATAATAATATATGCCATATATTCTTATAATATAATCCTTAAATCCTCGCAAATCCTAACTATAATTGTAATACTTCAACAAATGCACATAATATGCTTATATATATAATAATACATGTGTATATACACATTCATTATTGCACACATCAAGCCGTCAGCTGGTATTCACAATGCATTTGAAAAATGACAATTAATCATGCTATTTTATTCCCTGCCATGGATTAAATATTGAATTGCTTTGCAGAATAAAAAAAAATACATTCTTTTATAAATTAAGTAAACATTTGAGTGTATTATACGAACTGACTTAATACTCATTACTTTATATTTTATGATAAATACATGTATTATATAAACATATATATATTCTATATAATATTATCATAATACTCAGATAAATTAAAATACGTGTATTGTATATTATTGCTAATTTTATTATCATGGCCACAAACCCACTTTTTTACAGTACAGTTTCAATCGGTTTGTCGTCTAACCACAAAAACGAGCGACAAAGCTGTTATACCTATATATGTGCATAGTGCATATAATATTATTGTATGCAACAATGCAACATATTAATATATTATATAATATATATATATATATATATATATGGTTGTTTCCCATATTATTCTTGTATTAAACTTGTTGACTTTAATTTTCGTTATTGTTGACACGAAAATAAATCAATTGAACAATTGTATAATATAACGTAATCGGCATGTGTTATTACTTATAATTTAAATACAGTACATAAAGTCATATGGTCATTAAAAATAAGCTCAAGAGGATTGGAAACCTAGGGGCGGCCCTGAAAATGGAAGTTTACGGAGAGATATTCGCATTTGTTCTTTATCTTGTCGACGATATTATTGAGCATACTTTATTCAAAACACTTTACACCTATAGGTATAATGAAGATATAACGATCGCTGCTCACAATGATGTATCATATGTCTTTGTCTTTAGAGAATTTTCACGTGATCAATCGTTTTGTTAATATATATATATATATATATATATATTGAGTAATACATAAATGTACGCGAGCTTTACCATATTTTTATCACAGTCGTTTCAGTCGAACGGTGAAACGAGAAATCGATGGCCGTTAAAACTTAATAATGACAACGAGAATATACGCTCAAAACATACATCGAAGCAACATGCAAAACGTTATAGATTTTTGCATTGTAAAATATATTGTACACAAGAAAAATGTGCGCAAGGCGCTAAAATATAAAAATGAACAATGCTGTGATCGCGTGCGATACATATATTATACAAATGGTGTATTAAACAAATCGAAGGCATGCGTTAAAAAAAATAAATCGAAAAATGATGTTTAACAAGTGTTTTATCATTGATAAATTATGTGATGGTAGGCGTGTGCTATGCAGTATTCATTATATTACAAAAAACACACGCCCACAATTTACTCCCCTTCGGTGTACGAAAAAATGAAAATATATACATATACTATATGATTGTTTTAAATTACCAACTGCTATGCCTATATGTGTTAGCTAGGAGGTGTATAATGTTTACAAACAAAATCGCGCAGTAAAAAATCGATATACATAATATTATATTATTATAAAAACGTCTATTCGTATATACTTATTTTGTATAGCGAAATCTTAAAAATACTACAATTTTCATTAAGCTTTTGTATTTTTATTAAAAATGAAACGAGTAATTCTTCTTTAAAAAAATATGATTTCAAATAATATTTATAGGATGATTCACCAACTATGCTCATCACCACTTTTCTTTTAAAAATCAAACTATTCAAATTCTGATTTAATTTTTTATTTAACTTATAGACCATATTTTTATACTCGTAAATTTAAATGTTTACACAATTTAAGGAATATTTAATCGTATAATAATATTAACATACTAAACATAAACATTTTCCATTCAAAACCATCTTTTTTTACTGTAAATTATTACTTATTTAGATGACGCATTAAAATTCGAACAAGTAGTTTCTGAGTTATTAAACTTTATGTACTAAGAATAAAAGTCTTGAATAATGATTTCACATAAAATATTTAGTATGATATATATAATATTTAGTATAGTATAGGTTATATATTTATTATTATTATTTTAATACCATTGCATGAGCCTCATATTCTCCAAATCTATTATTATAGACTATTATCCTTTGTACAGGGTTTAATAATAATCTAAAAACTCTTCTTTTAAATCTAAATTTAGATAACTATATATGCATCAAATTTTTTAAAAAAAAATAATTGTATTAACAGTTAACAATATTAGAAAGAAGATTGATCTTTATTTGAAAAAAAAAATTTTAAAGTTTATATTTCCACAGGAAAAACTCCCAAAACAGCATAAAAATCAAAAATGTCCTTATATGCACTTAAAATTTCTCAAAAACAGGTTTTAAATTAATACATTATTAGTGAAATAAAATGAGTAAATTACTCTGTTTACATCTTACACACATTACAAATGTTTATGTTGACATATTTTTTAAATGTAATACCAATATAATATAGTATATTATTTAAGTATTATAACCACAGTCCACAATTTCGATTATGTTTAACTAAAATTGATTATAATATTTATCAAGTAACACACAATTCCATAAGTTGACACTCATATTTGTCAAAATATTACACATACTTTTATCACAACCTCGTTATTTCGTATAATATATATTATTATTTATATCATATACGTAGTATACTAGTATATAATAATAATAATGATTCCTGCAAAACGGATACAATTTGTTCGTCCACATTAAATTAGGTACATAATAAAAACGGCAATTGCCTCTGTATGGGTTTATACGGAGCGTTTAATACAGCACTACTGTGATCAGATACGGTCGTAAATATTACACAAAACTAAAATCAACAGCCTATACACAGACGAGAGGTCCGCCATTTTTTGAACTTGGGGCGCCGATTCTCCCCTACAATATAGCCGTATTTCAATTTCCAACGAAATCCGGGTGGCTCATGGTGGTTACTGTCCCTTAAGACTTGTTCGACATTGTCTACGAAATTATTTCGAGGGTAGAAAAGTGTAGAGAGAATTAAACTGTAGGGGATAAAGTGCACCCTGATTAAAGTCGATGAATACAACGTATATATGTATGGGGCCTTCTTATCGAATACGTTTAGTAATTTTTTTTATTTATTATTACATTTTTTTTTTTTTTTTTACTAAATGCCTTGTTGAAATTGTTTCGAGCCATAATAAGGTCAATAAAAACAAGATTTTTCCATGCGAATGACTTAGAAATCGAAATCAGTTGTGATTCAACTGTAGGAAGGTACACATACCTATGCATATGTGTCGAAATCCATTGAACAGGAATAATCGACACTATATTGCCGTACACCCGTCAGTGAAAAATTAAATTTCTAAACGAATAAATCGTCTTGAAAGGTATTGGTGACATACATGGGACATATTACCGCTGTTATTATTGGTATTATAGCAACACGTGAAGTGTGTTTACGATTATTTCTATACAAGACCTTCCATGAATGAGAATGAAACCATGAATGGAATTTATTTCCTTTCTATTATATTTGCGTAAAGATTATGGGATTTCATTGACGTCAATTCAACGTTCCTCTGAGTAAAGTTCTCTAAACAGTCAAGTTTTTTAAACGATAACTGATAATATAAGGTTCAGAAATATAGTAAATACTAATACATTAAAAAGACAAATCTACGCCTTGGTTTTGAAAATCAATATAAGTTTGTAAACATTGTGACATAATACTATAAGTATGCTATTACCTATACGCACGTAGGTACGTAGGATGTTATAATTATTGTGGTCCTTGCAGAGTTCTTCTCAGACTTGTGTGCAGAATTTAATCATTGAGGGGGTTATGAAAAATGTCGTATCATAAAAAATATATTTATATTATTTTTTAAGTACCTACATTAAAAGTGTTCATTTACTGTAAAAAAATTTTCAATCATAATTAAAGAGTCTTGAAGAAGTAAGTTTCATTTTAATGCAATAAAATCAATAGTCGTTTTAATGACCTAAATCCAAAAATTGCAATGGAGGTGAACCCCACAAACCCCATTCCATCGTGCACTGGACTGGTTCTTCGAACATACTACATCTGCAGAAAATGATTTATCCGAATTTACTCTAAAACAATAATTATTAGGTAATCATTTATACAACATTTAAAATACTAAGGAAGTCAGACAACTATATGTAGAAGATTTCGAGTGTATTGGCGTTATTATATGAGTATAGCAGTAATTAATATATTAAATATGGATTCAATAGTAAATTTTTGGCAGTGTATTTTTTGTAATTTTTAAATACTTTAAAATAAACTTATGAAGATCCCAATAATTTTTCAAGTCTTGGCTATAACAATTGTAAATTATGAATTTTTAACTACAAAACAATTTACAAATTTTATCAAAATTTTAAATTTAAAAGACCAAAAAAAATTGCAGATATATATTTTTGATATTCTATATAACTGCTGCAGCATAAAAGTAAATCTTTTATTAAATTTTCGAGTAATTTGAACTAGCACAACAATTTTTATTAAAATTTATAGAAAAAAAAATCAAAAATTTCAAATCCCCCCCCCCCCCATATGTAGCACAAAAATAAATAAAATATTTCATACCTTGAAAATTTTAATACACAGTGTAGAAAAAATTAAAGTCTCTATATGGTTATTCATTTATAATTTTATGAACAACAATAACAAAAAGAAAAAATCAATTTTATTGAAAACTAATTTTGAATAATTATTAACGTTTTCATAGGTTTTTTCTATTATCTTGAAAATATTGGTAAATTTTAAATTATACAACTTCAAAAACCACCTACAAAATTGAGAATCAAAACATTTTTACTACTCTTAAAGGTGATAAAATACATAAAAACAAATTCATTGTTCCAATAAAAATTTAAAATTTAAAAAAATAATACATAGATGTGATAAATGTTTGTGTACAAATTAAAATTCATAAGAACAAAATTAATTATAATATTTATACTATTAATTCATAACATAAAATTTAAAGGATGCATAAATATATAGTTCAATAATTTAATTTGATAAAAATGTTATTACAATATTTAATGCTGCCATTTGATAAATAATATGAATAAATTATATAAATTATTTATAAATAATATAAAAAATATTTACACATTATATTTATGCGTTCGAATAGATATTTCATCCTTTAATTCTCATTTAGCTTAAAACGACAATAAATAATAGGTAAATACAATTTCTGATTAATATGCATAATTTATTTGTCATGACCTTCGTCAGAATGTATGTCCCCTTTTTTAGTAATTTATTATAATTTTATAACAAATATAACAATGATATGTGCAGTGCACGTTTGTACTTTTTTTATATATGTATTATAAATATACAATCCAAATAATCCTTCGAATACTAATTGGTCTTTAGTCATTAACATATATATTAATACAAATATTATATTAAATACTTAGGTAAACAATATTATTACCTACTTTAGAGTCGATAAAAATTATGGAACTAAATCAACGTAACTTTCGGCTGAAATCTATAGATATTTACGGTTATATGACATATGGCTTGCGATTTTTTCTGAAGTATGGGAAAGAATAGATTTTAACACAATGAAATTTGCAACAACAAAAAAATCTACCTTTTCAATTTACAATAATAATTTATTAGTATTTATACTTTTGGTTACGATTGAAATTCTGTTATTTCAAATTTTAAATTGTAATTATTTGCAGTTTATAGTCTTCTACTTATTATTGATTTACAAACTGTAGATCTATAGATATTTTTTTTTTTTTTTACTTAGAGTTAATATAACCTATGCACAATCCATACATATAATTCTTTGATAATCTCGTTTAATGTTTTTAAAACTATTATAGATTATTTTGTTCCAGTTTTTATGTATACAATCAATATACATACATATTTTAAATCTTAACACTATTACAAATCATGTATTTCCATCAGATTGAAAAAAAATTGAAAAACAACTATAAAACACTCCAGTTCTCACAAATAAATACCTACGTATATTTTTTAAATGTAAACACTGACTTAAATCTACTAAAATATTTATTTGTATACACGTACCTACTATAAAATAATTTTTAAAAGTATGAAATTTTATTGTTAATTAAATAATTTAAATTTATGATCAAACATTTATAATTTTATATAAGATACCTAAATGCCTGAATAACTAATAAATATACCAAAATATGAATTAAACACATATTATTCTATAAATACAAGGTATACCGATATTGCAGTTACATATATTTATTAATTTATTGTAATAACGAATGTATTCATAAAAATGTATAAAAACGTTATACTTTGATACTAAGTTCTCATCAACATATCAACTTATTAATTCTCGAATCAGTATTTATTACAAAAAATAAATGTATATCACTGTTATATAGTTGATTTTGACAAATATCCGCGCATTGTAGTCTGTAATTGTCATCTACAAAACCATTCATTTTATTCTAACGATTATTAAATTAACTTGATGTTATTGTTAAACTTAACACACATTTGAAATTTGAAATTACAATAGTGTATGTATGATTAATACAAAAAAAAAAAGTAATATATTATGTAATATAATTTAAAAAAAAAAAAAATCAAAATGTAAATCAGTGTGATGGGTATTATGCACTGGTCGGAAATTTATGTCCGTACATTTCACCCAGAAGTCAATACGTCATGAAATGTCACATCTGGACATTTGTTATCGTTTTGAGTTATTTACATAAAATAATGGATAAAACGTTTAAATTCATTTTTTTTTAATTTGTGTGTGTATTTGTTTTATTTATAATTTTATGGTGTAGTAACCAAAAAGCTAAAAATTATACAAATGTTATCCTGTTTGCAATTCATTGATTTCAATATAAAATCAAAAATAAAATATTAAATGGTAAGTTTATTTATAATCAAATAATAACATTTTGTTTTACTATATAGAATACAACAATAAATAAATAAAAGTACAAAGATAAATTATTATTTATTACTAGGTATATACTAATGTGATAAATAAGCTGTTTTATGGGTGCTATAAGAATGCTGTCTCTTGTAAATACCTTAGTTGGTATACCTAAAATTTAATGATTGTATTTGTTTTTCTCAAAATTGATATACGTATTTTTAATATAAAATTAAAATTATACTTTAACTCGTTTAATTATAAGTAAAAATCATTACCTTTAATTTACTTGAACTTTTATAAATTTTAGGTGATGCCGAATTCGCAAAAATTCATGCAACGTATAATTTTAGAACACCTTTTATATCTTTGTGACCGTCGCTTGCCAATATTTGAACAAAATATTAAACTCAATTATCGTATCATTGTCCATTTGTACCAACTTTTGTAATTAAAAAGACATTTCATCCGCATGTGCAATAATCTTTGTCTTCCAAACTTAGACACATATTTTAATTAGTACCTAAAATTATTTTGCGTTAAACAAAAACAATTTTATATTATTAGCTTTAATTTTAGAGTGAATTAACAGATCATTAAACTAAATAGCAAGTACATAATTAACAATAATAATGTGTTAAATATATTAATACGTTGATTTTCCAATACTGTAGTTTTTAAGCGAGTTATGACTTATGAGTATATAATATATTATAAATAATAATATAATATTACAGTATATAATTGTCTATCCATGGTATTATTTTAAAAATATTTTATTCTTTTAAAGTTGTTTATAGGCATGAGAAATTTTTGGTTTTTAATTTTTTTTTTTTTTCTAGAAATGCCGATTAAAAATTATTCTCTGGGTCGAAATTTTTGAAAATGTACTACAAAATCTCACAAAAATTGTTCTTATATTTTTAGAAAAATTATAAAAATACATAGGCACTATTCTTATTTTTATATATACATACATTTTAAATTCAGATTTTTACAAAATTCTTCAAAATTATATATATTTACTAGGTAACTGTATAAATAATTGTAGTGAAAATTTTCAATTTTTATAGCTTATATATGAAAGTTTAGTACAATGGTCCTCATAAGTAGATCATTTTGAAATCATAAAATTTAAAACTTATACAAACATAATAATTTTATTTATGTATACGTATTGTAGTTCAAATTTGGATAAAATTACGAATTTTAATGATGAATGACGATGCTGATTATTTTTTTATGATTCAAAAACATTATTCGTGATAACTATTAACTTTAATGTTTATTATGAATTTTACTGTACGTAATGAAATTATCAAAATATGTAGATTAATTTTAATGTATTATACATATTTTTATTTTGATATTTTATTACAGGCTGTTTTGACCTATATTTGAATAATATATACTAGCAGTACATATAAGTAATTATACGAAAGCAAGTAGATTTACCTACCATTAGGATGGGCTGATAATTATTGTTCTATAGTGGGAAAGCTTAACTAGAATACCTCACAAGTTCGGTATGTTGATGCTGTGATGACCCTTGTGAGTGTTTTTGACTTTCGCAGTTTCGCAACAACCTTTTTAATACCTAGTTGCATTTTACGTACCAAATACTTTCACAGAACATAACTGAGAACATTTTTAAATTTTACTAAAATTTCTGCGAGGGCAATAGCAGCTCCTCAGCCATTATCTGACAACGTCATACCAACGAACATTTTTTTAAACAACTATCGAAATTATCGAATTATAAGAGTCAAGTATCTGACGAATGTATAAACAATATATATTATATATTTGTGTATTATTTAGTTAAATTTTAAATGTATATAAGTATATTAGATATGACTTGTACACCACCTACAGTTACGTGGGGTAGTGGCCGGTGACTATTTCGCATCAAACAGTGAATTGACGGAAATAAAATACGACTCGTTTAAGCGTTGGTATTTGCACAATTATGTGCATATTGAGGGGGAGTGATCGGCTGGTTACTGTACATTATATACTATTATATAAATTATTATTGTTGTTGTTAAGATTATTAATAATAATAATATAATGTACAAGCATACAGCACGCGGCGAAATGACCGTTTTTGGGTCGGCGCGTTGAATGGACTGCAAAGAAGACGGAGGCGGCGGCAACACCGATAAGTATGAATGGGACGGTATACATTATGTGTTCCTCGCTATATTCATAGTATTTTTTTATTATATTAAACGAAACGGTCACTAAATAATACATTTATATATACATATACATATTATATTATATGGGTGACAGAAAAATTTCACCCGAACAATTAGAGCTCGCGACAAATAACCTCCTGCATGCTCTTTTTATATGCATGCACAGCCGCCACTGTACTGGACCGTCATCGTACAATGTAATATATATCATTATATAGGTATGTATACGCACGCGCAGTGAATCGGATCGTAAAAATATATAATAATAATAATATATGTACAACAATATAATGCAATATCCGCGCGTTATATATTATTATAACATATAAAGTGTAAAGGTAGATATGTATAATACACCTAAATCGAACAATACACAAATTGCATATCGTATAATATGCGTTTTATATATTATGTTATATTTAAGTTGTATTATACGGAATATCCATCGTGCAGCGTAGGTATCCACCTACCATAAATATATATAATATGTTATTATTATTATTATTATTATTATTATTATTATTATTAGTATATACTATATCCTCTACAAGTTACGACCCATCACTCTAATATAACCTAACCTCAGCAGAAAATAACGCTCTTAAAATATAACATCGATTCGTAATTTAATGAGATAATATAAACAAGTCTTCTATTAGCTAAAGAATAGAGATTAAAACGCACTAAGTCATAAACGACATAAACTCATAATTAAGTATTATAATTTAGTAGTTTAAAACCCACAAAACTAAAAAAAATTTGCGTCAAACGCACGATTAATCTGTTTAGACTGCTGACTGTCAGTTACAGACAACAAAATAACCAAACTCAAGTGTGAGCCTAAAACCTAACTAAAGCACAGCAAAATAGAGTCTTTAAAAAGCTTGGTAAGTTTAAGCTCACTAGCAAAACTCTCTTTTTTTATAAAACCCGATAAATTTAACACTTTACAATTAAATGGTGGATATGTGAACTTTTGGATATAATGAATGAAACCGAGATCACAAATCTCGTTACCAATAAGCTGTAAGGCTGTATCGAAAACAAGGATGGTAAGTACTTGTAATTTATTTAGAGTATGGGACATTGGTGAGAAGAACGACATCTAGTTAAGGACATTGTAGTTACAAATGTTACAATACTAGTAGTTCTAAATATAAATATTAAATTGGCCGGCCGTCTCAGACAATCGAACGACACAAAATGGTTTTTTTAATCGTAATCGACTTAGAACTCATGCGCGGTTGTAAATCGAGAATAAAATCACATTAATTGAATATTATCGATCGGAATGAAAATAAAATGTTTTATTGGCACGTGGAGACGACGTGCGTGATCGCTCTGTATGTAGGTATATATTATTATTATGGGTCACGGTTATAACGCGTCATATTTAGATCATAATAGTGCGTTTATAACCTATATGTATTTTATAATATACGTATTATAATAATACACACACACACACACACACACACACATATACACACACACACTGGACGAGATACATCTGTCTTATTATGGGTGCATTAGCCGTTGTGCATGCGTACCTATATTATATTGGTATATGGTATATACTACTATATAAAGTATAACTATAATAAATAATATTTCGGAATGAGAGAATATAATGTACCAACGGGACGATGATGAGGGGGTGATGGGTTGAGGGGATCAGCGGCGGCGGCTAAGGATTTATTTTCTATAGGTGTCGTAACCTATTTTCGGCGGGGTACGTGCCTGGAAATTTATTGGTTTATGATAAAGCGTACACCTGGACACACCGCACGTCGCAGAAGCCGCGGCCTCATCTGCTGCAGTCGCATTTTTGTTGTTGTTTTTTTTTTTTTTTTATTGGCTTTATATCGTTTAGACGAATTGCGTTATTGTTAATGTTAATGCAATGACTGAATGAGAGAGTATACTGCGGCATGTACATAATATTATATATAGGCACCTATGGAATAATAATATCATATAATATAGAACATCGACGCGGCTTGATCGATTATGGCACACCGCCTATCTATACATCCATTGTTGTCACAGTACATTATTGTGAAATATTTTTTTAAATCGTCCGTGCAAGAAAATCAAAAGTTAATCGTATATAGCATAGGTAGGTACTTATATTACATTGACGAACACGCGAGCGTGCTGTATATAAAAAAGCGTCAATTGGTTTATTATCGTAATTCGTAGCCACAGGACCAGAGCAACCGTGCCGATAAAATAGATAGTTTGCTACTGAAATAACACAGACAAATAGGCAACTATATTAGTTAGTCATCATTTGTTTCGTTCTCTAAACAAAACAATTTCTGACGCGATTTTTCACACAATATTTTCTGTCTAACACTCTAACGTCTGTATATATTCTAATCAAATCTTGCTCTGGATCCATTAATGGCGTAGTTATCTATAATCTACTAGCTACTATTAAACCTAATAAACCTAAATACATATTGTAAAAACATATTTGAACATGAATAATATAGTTAAATACACGAACATATTATTATCATCACCATAGGCATGCAGGCGTGCCCGAGTCATGTTATCAAAAACTACAAATTCTTTATTAAAATATAAATTTAAATAAGTCGAATACTGCTACAAGAACCTGGGCAATAAATACAATTACCGCTTTGCCCATCTCCCCTCAATAATACGCAAACAGTAGTACCTACTCATTTTTTTCCAGGAGACTGGGAGAGTCAAACATATTTCAAAAAGTTTTACTCTTAACTCTCTATGCTTAGTGAAAATATTGAAATGAAGCCAAAAAAAATGTTATTAGTTATGTACCATTAACATCACCTCCACTAACCTTATAAGAATTTCAGTCAACACTCCTGTTAAGTATTAACCCCTTATGTGGAACACGCTGAACTCACGAATTAAAAGAAAACATTGATATGCGCACTGCGTTGGTTATTAGTGCAGGAATGTAAAAATTAAATTAAAAATACAAAAACCGTTGCGACAATGCTAGCTATCGACAAGTGTGAACCAAAATTCTACATACTAGTAATAGTGTTCATTCCTGACAGTAATTAACTATTATCTAACATCTAAGTATCAAATTATAAAATTATACCCACATTATAAATGGTTTTGTATTATAGAAATTCTGCTTCATAATTTTAATATCGTTATATATTATCACAAAAATGACGATGGCAAAAATAAGTAATAACAATTTATTATAAACTTATTATATTTATTATAAACTTTGAGGAGCTTCGAAACTTAACTATGGCATGATGTGTTAATATTAATGAGTCATCAGACACAGATATGTCGATTTTTAGTTTATAGCACTCTCGTCTGATCTTCATTATATCCTATAGGTGTCATTAAAATAATTTTATTATTTATTCCAAATTATGCTAACGTATTATATCAGAGATGCCCAACCCACGGCCCGCAGGCCACATGTGACCCACGAAAGTATTCTATGTGGCCCGTTACGAATTTTCTAAAATAAAAAAAAAATTTTAAAATGTATGAACAAATTTTTCAATTATTTATATTTAAATTTATGAATTCGCTTAAATAATTATTCCAAAAAATACAATAATAATAATAATAATAAAACTAAAAACTATACAAAAATCTTTTACTTTTATTTTTAATGTAAAATTTAAGCTTGTACTTCTTTTACTAATAATGAAAAATCTGGTTGAAATCTAGTGGTTCCAAACCTCAAAATTGAATGAAGGTGTTCATCCGTAAGTCGCGATCCATGAACTGATTTTGTTTATTTCATTCTTGAAAATATCTGTTCGCATATATACGTCGAGTCAAATACAGTAGCCATTTTCATTATAAAGTCTCTTAAAGCAGGGAAATCTTTGTGTGGAATTTTGAATAAAATTTTAAAATATCGTTTTGTTTCATTTTTTGAAATTCATCACAGTAAAACCATTATTATATTTTTGTTTTTTTCTGTCTGAAATTTTCATACGGAAACTTTACAATTAAATATCAATATCACCCGTGTACTTAAAATAACGAACTGATCAAATTAATGTATACCTATTACCTACGATATGTACCTCAATTCATAATCTTTTCAATAGACAATAAAAGATAAGAAAACAAGTCCAATATATAAGATTATTTTTGTACTTTTATACTTTGTGGCTCGCTTGAAGATAATTGTTTACCAAAGTGGTCCGCCAAAGAAAAAAGGTTGGAGGACATCACTGTATTAGATTAATTATTTAATCATTTTTACTGATTTCAATAATTGAATTATACGTAAATAGTATCGATTAGAATCTTACACTACTGTAAGTTTAATGTGCATTTTTCCAAAATGTTATTCCAACTCATTTAAACATTGGCAAATAAATTTTCATAAAAAAAAAAAAAAAAAAAGTTTAACATTTATTTACAAATACAGTGGATTCCGCATAATGTGGGCAAAATGGTCTAGTCCCAATTCCAATGTATACGAACAAGGTAACAAGAATCGCATAATATGGGCACTCAGTTCGGTTTATATGGGCAATTTTTATTTTATCATAGTGTTAGAATATACACAAGAGGGTAACGAGGGTAGGGTAGTTCATCTGATAAGCTTGAAGCGTGGGCCACTTTTGTAAACTAGATCCACACTTAACAGCTTAGACAACGAGTAATTACAATTTTTGTATACCCTTCACATCCAAAAAGTAATTTTATTTAGTATGTTATGTTTAGTTATCTAACTTTTACTAACATTAACTTATAAATAACTAATTAGGTATAATATTAAAGGGCAGAAAGAAAAATACTATGTATGAAAAATAGATAGTAATTTAACATACTAGCACGGGCCCTACGTTTATAAACCTATTTAATCATTGCTATATATTATATTTAGCAGCAATGTGTATAATATATTTAATATATAAAAAGCCTAGAAATTCTATATAATACCTGGTGACTTTTAAAGAAGTGATAAAATATTTTTTTTTACATAAATTTCCTAAATATTTTGTACTATAACTAGACATTTCATAAAATTACAAACAATAAATTTACAATCTGTAGAATAGAAAATTACTAGAAATCCAAATAAATCAATTTCCTTTTATCATAATAAAGACAATTAATATTGTTAGCACATAAAAAAAATATTTATTACTAAGTACTAATTTAATATTACAGAATATAATGCATAAAAATGAAAAAATAATAATAATAATTGTAAATTGTATAGGTAGTACACAATTATTAATTATTATTACTATTATATTATTTTAGAAAATATGAAAATCCGTGTAGAACGTAGGTACTTATATAGGCATAAGGCAAAATGCAATACACTTTTTTAAATTTATTTTAAATTTCGTCTAGACAAAATGAATATTATTAAAATTTAGAGATATTCTATTATTACAAAAAAAGATAAGTGCAATCGAAATTACACTCCATTAAACTTATTGATATTATATTACTACTAATGGATATGTATTAGTTGAAGGTACATCGTCAAATATCAATACCGATTACCGATAACATAAATTTATTACATTACCTATACATTGTTCGACATTTCATATAATGCTCAGGACGCTTAGGTAATTTAAACGATTTTACAGATTGTCGGCTGTAATTGGTATTATAGAGAGTTTCTAGACATTTTATAAAATACCAATATTATACACAATGTCGCTAACATGTAAATTATAAATTATAAATTATTCTGCTACGTTTATGTATAATTAATATAATAATATTGTGTCTACGTCACACGAACATCAAAATAATTACAGGTTATTATTAACTGTTTTGTTTCAAAATTGTTTCAAAACCCAATGTTTATCTATGCATAGATAATATACCTACCCATTTCAATAATAGATACAAGTGAATGGGAATAATAAATCTATAAATAATATTAAACTATTAACTGAATTGTTAACATTAATAAAATGTTAAACGTCGTTCGCCAGTCGCCAGTCGCCGGCCATTCGACATTCCACGAAGGATGATAAATGTATTATTATTATTACTACTGATACACCTTTTCAATTGCTTACTTAATATTTAAGTAATATTTATATACCGTACCACTGATGTCTGATACTGTGTTATGTTCATCGAAGGTGCAAACGCCAGCTCTGCTCTCTCTCAACTTAAACACGCCCATGCTTATTAGTATTATGTTATTATACTTAATGGCTGTTGAACATTCGATGTTTAATAATACCCATTGTGTTGAGTAAATGTTTAAAGACCTTGCAAGTTGCAGTCCACCCCTGCGAAGACCACGATAAAGTAATTATTAAATATATTTAATTTTTTTACGTGAAAAAATAAGAAATAGAATAATTGTTATACCTACCTATGTGGCATGTGCCCACATTTGAACATTTCAGGTGAAGTGAGAAAGAATTCTTTGAAAATTCAATATATTTAAGGTGCGTATTCAAGTATTTCTAACCCCAATAATTTTAGAACTAATCAGTGCCGTTCCCGGATTTGATTTTGCGAGGGCCTGGGCATCATTAGAATGCAAGACCCCCTGGACTTACAATATTATATCGAAATCCATAGCCCATAACCCACTTAAATAGCGGTTCTCGATCTTTTTATAAGTACTCGAGTACCATCTGACCATTACGAAAATGTCCATATGTACTTGATCTAATAACTTTCTTTTGTTATCAACAAATATATACGTTATTTACATGTAAAAGATTATAAAAGCATTATCTAAATTGCTACGAAATTTAACACATACTATTACAGTATTTTAATAATATCAGTACCTATCAGCTATTCAAAATTTAATAATATTGTTTCTTATGTTATTCTAAGAACAGTCAGTTGATTGTAAAAACGTTTTTTTTACTTTGCAAACATTAAAATTATCTGAAACATATTTAAATTGCTAAAATTTTTGAAATTTTTTTTATTTACACGATTTATTATAATATTATTGTATATACATGAAGCCCTTCGAACCTTGAGGCCCTGGGGGGTGCCCTGTTTGCCATGACCTCGGGACGACACTGGAACTAATTAATAATTAATGAAGCGATATTGGTAAAAATAGAACCTGGAATCCATGATGCATATATTCAATCTCTATAAACTATTATTATTTTTCAATGAGTAATAACCTTAATATTAGTAGTAATATCATTATTTATAAGAATTAAAAAAAAAAAAGAATTCTAAAATAGGTTAGAAACTATATATATATCTATGTTACGGTAAATGATGTTAAATGGAAATTAACGTTATTCACCGGTTATTAACGTTATTTACCAAATATACAGGTAATTATCGTTATAAACTGGATAATCACGTTAATGACCAAATACACAGGTAATTGATGTTATAAATCAGATAAGCGCATGAATCTCAAATACTACAATTTGAAAAATTATGTAAGTACCCAGATATTTTTAAAAATAGAATAAATGCATTATTATTTTTTATTTATTTTTACAAGTTTTACTCCCATGACATTTAATATAACATAATTTTTCAGCCCCAAGGTAGGCACAATGCTTATTATTATTACAACTAGTCTTGCAATGACAACGCTGGTACCTTCGAGGGCTCGCAACCGAATTATTACTAGCTACTTCCCTCAGTGTCAACTGTCTACCATATGCTAATTTTATCACATTGTCCATGTCTAATAGATTTTATTTGCAAACAGCTATTTTTGGCATGTGAAATAATATTTAAGAAAACTATATTCCGTACTTATAAAATAATAAAACAAATTTTAATTTTAATAGTATATTTTTTCATTAAGAATTAACTTACAGAGTTTGTATAAATCATGTTCAACTTGAGTGACAACTGATAGTATATTTTGCATAGAACCACGAGCTCTATCAACGTTTGGTATAAATACACATACAGTTAAGCCTATTTCAAGCTAAGGAAACTTTTCTTTAGAAAATTTCATCATTTCCTCTCCTTGTTTTTCTAAATTTTTTTTTGAATTTTTACATACAATACAAATATTTTCTTGACAATCATCAAAAAAATATTTAAAATAATTTTCAAATATTTATATTTTAGTTTTATTTTTGTTATATTTAAAATTCGGAAATTTATCGTTAAATAATTAAAAAATATTTAAGTACCAAGTTCCGAATTTTTTTCTGCGATTTTTATGATTTAATTTCCGATTTTGTCTTCTTTGATGATTGGTTCTTTGGTTATTTTTTTAAATCTTCCGCAATAACCTCTTTTATTTTATAATCAGATCAAAATTTCCCAAATCATACGGTTATTAACGTTATTCACTAGAAAATAACGATAATTCCCACATTCGTAGGTAAATAACGTTAATAACCGGCGAATAACGTTAATTTCTGATATAACATCATTTACCGTAACATCTATATGGATATCTGAATATGCAATATTTATGTTTATGTCTCATTAATATTCCAAAAAATGAATCAATCAGTACCTACTTTCTTTAAATATGAAATTGATGTGCTAATAAAATTCAAAATTTAAATGGCACAAATATTTTTATTATTAGCAGAAATGTCTGTACTTCAATATCAAGAAGATGGTGTATTTGACGAAGCATTTAAACATTTGTTAAATCCTATTGAATCAATTGCAATAAAAGACGAATGTGAAGTTCTTCAATATGATCTTACCAAGGTAAACCTCAACATAAAATTACACATGTTATGTTACATATTAATAAAGTTTACTTTATATTAGGTATTGGATTCTTATTTAAATCACTTGAGAAAATCTCCAAATGATAGTTCTTCAGTTTTTGTAGAAGCTGCTATAATTATTCAAAATATTTCACTTATTTATCAAAAAAGAGTTGATGTCACAATCAATGCCATGATGAAACTTATTGGGAAATTTCGATCTTAGTGAGTTACTAAGACATTAATATATTATCTAGTTCTTTGTTCCATGTAATTGAAATACATTTTCCCCTAGATTTTGAGAATTAATTATTTGACGCTTACTTATGAGTTATATTCTTGTTTTATTTTTATTATACTAATTAAAGTATTAATCTGTTCAATTAATTCAATATTGTTTAGCATTTTATTTTATCGATATATATACTGTGATATTTAATTGTCTATTTTCTTTAAGATGACTTCTTTTTCCAATTCTCATTTGTCTTCTATTAGTTGATACCTATTTAGCATCAGCATACAAGTTCTTTAATATTTTTTTTTAATATTAGACATTGCTGTCTTTTTCTTAGTTATTTATTTTTGCAGTTGGATTCACTAGTTAAATTTTTTTTTTTAAATATAACATCTATCTGGTAACAAAGCTGATATCAATGATTAGTTATATTGGTATTATTATTTAATTTTAAATGTACTTAATTAATACTAATTATTTATTTGATATAACAGTCGATTATATGAAAATATTGATCCAGACTATTATACAGAGAAGAGGGTAGGAAATAAAAAGAATAAAATAAATAAAAAGATCAAATGTTATTCTTCTTTTGGCCCAATTGAAGGTCAAATTGTTGGAACATGTAAGTTGATATAAAATGGCTTATATAACCTATAGCTATTAAATTGTAATCAATAAATAATTTGAAACTTAAATTATACAGTGAAAATTTTTGATTGCAAACAAATAAATTTGGGTAAAAAACCACGAGTTACAAAAATTATTTTAAACACCAATATTAAAGTAGATAACAAATATAGTAAAATATTGCCTTATATTTGTAATAAAAATGGAGAAAATATTGGGAAAAAATATGATTTTAAGTAAGAATATGTTTTATATTAATACCAAAAAATAATTAGGTGATGGTACTATTTTAATTAATTTTAAATTATTTTTTTAAGGATTAATTTTCCTCTGGATTATGATTTGGCTGTAAATGAAGAATTTCATTTTCCCACTAAAGAAGACTCAAAATCTAAAAATCTTATCAATTATCGAAATAATACTAATGCAAAGCTAACAGTACTGATATTAATATTGATTTATGTTTTTAATAAACTATGATTTTTTTTAACATAATTATATAATAATTTAGTTACCAATGAATTTATTGAATGTTGATGGAATACTACCAAGTGCTTCCAACTCGGTAATTTTTTATCAGAATGTTACTGATGATATTTGCGTTGTTAATGAAATGTTACCAAAGTAATTAAATATGCTTGAATTAATACTTACGATCTTAAGATGCTTTATTCTTGTGTATATAATATTTTATAGTCCAATAGACATGTTAAGTGCTAATCAAATAACTCCAAATAATGATAACAATGGTCCGAGAGCTAAAGTTTTAAATGCCAAGAGTGATTTTAATACAGACAAACGTTTTGGGGAAACAAATGATTCCCCCAAAAAAGTAAGCCAACATTTATTGTATTAATGCTGAATCTAGGACAGTCATTTTTCAAAATTAACTAATATTAATATTGGATACCTTGTTTTTGATGATGATGGTGGATTATTTAGAAATTTATAGCCGCAGAGGTAAGAGATAATCTCATTAAGTTGAGGATCCATTTAAGGCATTAACTATTAAAGGATTAAAATGTACGTTTTAGTTACCTATATTGGAAAAAAAAAATTATTTGATAATAGCTGTTTTACATTGTACCAATTTTTCAAATGTTTTAATAGTAAATTTCATTGTAATCTATTTTTATTGTTTTATTTGAATAATAATATACAATTTATCTAGGGTAGAAAATTATTATTGTCTACGTGTATAAATACAAAATTGCATTCCTTGGTTCATGATGAGGAAGTGGAAAAAATAATAAAAAATGATGGTATGTTTTAAATTATAGTGTATCTATTAAAAAGTCTCTCTTTTTATATTTACATATTTATCTTTTGTTCCAAATTTTTTTCTTTGAGAAAGTAATTTAAGTTAGATTTAATCATTATTAATTTTGTCATCTTCTCATACCACATTATGGTTTAAATATGGCCAAAAATGATAGTTTTATTATTTTTTGAATTTATTTAAGAACCAATTGAACATTTTCAAACATATCAAAGGAATTCAATGGAACATTTTCAAACATTTCAAAGCAATTCTATTGAAAATCTTCAAACGTATCAAAGAAATTCGATAGAAATGCAAGATTATGAAAAAAATCAAATGAGAACGGTAAGTTGATTTCAACACTCCAAAATAAATTGTAAATCGTATTTTATTAGTTTAGATGAATGATCAATTGGAAATGCAAAAACGAGTTCAAGAATGGCATGATAAACTTAGACCGATTTTGGAAAACGAAGAAAAAATGATTGAATTTGATGTACACAAATATGGAACACATATATTAAGCTGCTTTGAATCTATTGGGGAACAAAAACTATTCAAAAATTTAGTAGCAGGAATTAACAAAGAAGAAGTTGCTCGATATTATTTATCTTTGTTAATGATGGTATTAATAATTATTTTTAGTTAATCTATTTAAATTTATAATCATAACATTATTATACTAGGTAAATACAAATAATTTAGAAATATCAAATCATACTGATGGAAATGAACTATTGATAAAACTATTAAAAAAAGAACGCCATCACGAAGAACTACAATTTAATATTGAGAATCTAGTAAATAAAAAACAAAATTCACTATGAATATTTAATGTACACATTGTTTTTTTTTTTTTTAATTTAATCAAATTGTATTTATGGTATTCATTTAAAATAATTAGTTTTATTAATCTTATTCTCATGTTTTATTGATTGACAAACAAAATTATTATAGTAGAACAAAAACTAATTATACATTTATAGAGTTCTTAATATATTTATGTTTAAATAAACCTAGAATAAAAAGAGATAATTTAATGATTATTTAAATTAAGTATACAAAAAACTAAATTGTAATAAAACTTGTAGGAGTATAAACGTGCAATATATTTAAAAAATAATAATAATTAACTTATTGTGTATTTAAAATTAGGTGACATTTTCTTTTTAAGATCTTATCTGAAGTAGCTTTTAATGATTAACGCAGAGAAAATGCTATACTTTCATCAGTTTCGGCCAGAGGATATTCTGCAAGGTCCATCATTATCACTTTACTGATTAAACACTGCCCTTCCTAAAAATTTGACAAAAAAAAAAAAATAAATAAATACATTTTCAATACCAATTAATGTGAAAGACTATGGCTAATGTGCTAAATTTAATTGTTGATAATAATCTTAGGTATTTGATTGTTATCGTTCTGCGAATTAACTAATAAATTTATTTATTTGCCACTAGCCCAGCAATATTTTTTTAATGCAATTATTGTAAAATATAACTTAATACATTTTTTAAATTACTTTTACACGCACTATTTTGTCAAAAGTTAGGTTAGGTTAGAACAGAAGTTAGCAATATACTAACAAAATGTTAATTTATTAAATGAATTATTTACCACCACTCAACTATGTAATAATAATTTGTCAAGCCATCTTATTCTAATGACGAAACTGGCCAATGGACCTTTCGTTTTTAATTTAAATCTTATTTACATAATGTATATTTATATTTTCTACATTAGTTTTTAATTTTTATTAGTATTAAGATTTTATTGTTGTTAATACATTTAATAAATGTTTTTGTTTGATATGTATTTAATTTTGGTAACTTTTACTATTTTCATTTTTTTTTTTTTTGGAATTAGCACAGTTTATACATGAATAGGGCTCAGAACTCAGAAGTTGATGCATTTTTTCTTTTTTTTTTGAACCTATTAAACGATGCTCTTCTGGCCACAAATGCATTTTATAAACATTTAAATTTAAATAACTAATTATTACACTTTGCATTTTTTACTTTTTGTAATTTTTAGGTCCTATTTTCCTTTTTAGTTCAATTCATTGTATTTATAATTAGATTTTGTCAGTTAACAGCTTTACACAGACTTTATATAAGTACCTACATCAAATTTATATTTTATAAATTAATATTTTACACAAATTAAATGCGGGTTAAATAAAGATAAAGATTTGATAGAATAAAGCAATTGCTAGTAGTAATTTTTACTTTTGACAATATAAAATATACTTAAATATTATAATGTAATAATTTTGAATAATTTTTATTACTATTACTATTCTATTAAAAAAAAAAAAAAATTATTTTTACTAATTTTTAACAAATATTTATAATTTTTTAGGTTATTTTAAAATCATATTAGCATTTTTGAGTTATTTTTAATGTTTTTTAAGGTCATCAACTTCTGAGCCCTATGCATGAATAATTAAATAATAATTGTGTGGCAGTACTAGGTTAGTAGCAGCCAGCAGGACAGTAACAAGCTTTTAATTTAAATAGAACTCGTAGAGCAATTAAAATACATAAAAATAAACATAAGAGTAAATTTATTCCAAAAATCTGGTAAATTCAAGAAAAGCTTGGAAAAACAATGAAATTTGAATTTACTTATCCATAGTTGTAACACTGTTAAATTCTGCAAATATGTAAGAGCTTCTACTGTGTAAAAACAACTACTTACATCTGGACAGATCCCAACTAGAGCATCAGCATGATGGAAGAATTCTTCTTTAAGAGATATAACTATGGTTTGTAAATTAGTTTTTTTCTGTAGAATGTAAGAAGCGACTTTTCCAATATTGGTGTTGTCCAAAGCAGCATCTATTTCATCAAGTACAAAAAATGGAGCTGGCTGATAACTATAAAAAAAATATTTAATTAAAATTTTTAAAATAATTATATTCATAGTTATTTATACAAATTACCTGTGAATGGCAAATAATAAAGCTAATGCAGCGACAGTTTTTTCCCCTCCTGATAAATTGGACATGGGTTGGAAACGTTTGCCAGGAGCTACACAATTATAATTTATACCATCTAAATAAGGTTCTTCTGGGTTTTCCGGTCCCAAAAAAGCCTGAGCAGATTGATTTTTAGATAAGGCCTATCAAAAACAATAAAAATGTTGATATTATTATGAAAAAATGTACATTTTAAATAAATAAATTAACCTTATATATCAAATCAATTTCATTTGCTACATGTTCAAAACATTCTGTAAATTTGTTGTGTCTCTCTTTCTTAATACGCTCAAAGTTTTGTTTAGCTTTCTTGGCACGAGTTCGTGCAGTGTTAAATTCCCGGTCAGTTTCTTGCATTTTTTCTCTAGCTTGATCCAATTTTTGCATTGCCTATTTGACATTTTTATTTAATTATTGAATTTTAAATGAAATCTTCATGATACACAAATAATACAACAATATTGATGAGATACTTTTTAGAATTTTTCTTCGAGACAATTAAAGAAAAATATGGAGAGCCAAGTTATAGTAAATGGACTCAAAAAGATAATTAATCAGTAGAATATCTCATTTAAAAAACTATTTATACTGTCTGTATTGAATTAACAATTATAAATGTATGTTTTAATCAAGCATTTATAAATAAATAAATAAATTATTTTCATGGTATCAATGAATTTACCTTGAAATTAGGGGCATGAATCTTTTGTAGTTTCATCGATTGCTCAGCCATAGTCTTGGCCATTTTATCCGTCAATTTTTTTATATCATCTAAATCTTCTAAATCCTTGAGATGATCAGGTAACGATGAATAATCAACAGTGATTCTATGAATTTATAACACTATGAGAAATAAATCTACTAAAAATAATAAATATATTTTATGTAATGTTGTCAATAATTAACCTTGCTTCCTGATCATAAATTTCTTGTGTGTTAGCTGTGCTGTCTCGTCCTTGTTCTTCAGAATTATTCACTGATTGTTCTTGAATAATATCTTCTAAATTGCCTTGTAATAACGGTATGTTAATGTCCTCCATCTAAATGAATCATTTATATCAATAAAATTACAAAAATGATATAAAATTTAACATAACATTAATTTCTACTATACCCGACAGTGAGTTAGAATTGCATGTCGATCAGCTTTACGCATTTCTACTTTATTCTCTAAGTTAGTAACCTGCTTTTGAGCTGCTTGAATATCTTTGGCAATAGCACCAACTTCTTTTCTTGCCTAAATAGTAAAGACATTTTCTTCTCAACCATCTAATTATAACCCAATATATAATATTTATTTACATACCTTGCTAATCACTTCATCCATTTGATCAACTTCTTGCTTTTTAGTTTGTCGTTGAGCTTTCAGTCGATCCACTTCTTTCATATCCATCTCTATTTCAGACATTTGTTTCTGTTCTGCCTGTTTAGCACGTTCAAGTTCATCTTCATCATCGTGAACTGCTCTTTCCCAACGTGTCACATTGTCTAAATAAACAAATTGTTATGATAAATATTTTGCGATTGTGTGATCAGGGCCCAGGAGTTTTAAACCTACTTTGTGTGTCTTTTGTACGTTCAAAATCTAATTGACTCATAATTCTATTTTTTTGATTTTCAAATTCCAAACGAATTTTGGCTCTTTCTTGCTGTGACCTAAGTTCACGTTCTTCATATTGACGAATATTAGTCATACCGATTTGACGACAAAAATCAGCAAACACATCATCTTCAACTGAATTCATACGACCTCGCATAGATTGAATTTCAATATCACGAGTTCGCATTGTTCTTTCAATTTCTTCAATACGAGGCTAAGACAAAACATTAATTTAATTTTACTTCTATACATAATACCTCAATTCTTGAAATCTAAAAAAAAAATACTTACTCCACTTCCTTCTAATTTGTTTTCTAGGAATTTCAATTCCTTCTCTAAATCTCTTATTTGTTTAAGCTAAATAAAAAAAATTGTACAATTTTTATAACATGAAATATATATAAGATAAAATTGTTTACTAACAGTGTTTTCTTTATCAGTTTTTCCATATTTAAGTCTCATATCTAAACCTTTAATTTGGGAGTCAACAGTATTCAATTCAGACTCTTTACGAGATTTCTTCATGGCATCTCTCAATTCTTCAGATAATTTTTCCTAGAAAAAAATTAATTGAAAACAACACCTATATAAAAAATATAAAAATTTACTTTACTTTAGAAGCCTTCAATTGAGTCATATGTTTTTCATCCCAACGTTTTGCTTTACGAGCTAAATCCAAACTACCTCCAGATATAATACCAGATTTTTGATAAAATGTACCATCTAGAGCTACAGCCTAATTAAAATAAATTAATAAACTTAATTAATATTTTTAAAATTATTTTTATTTTTCAACCTTCTGAAAAGTACATTTGTCTAGAGAAATATTAAACTTAAAATGCCATAAGAAATAATAATCATATGCAATTATTACTTTTTATAGACAATTATAAATAATTTAAATTTGCTTTTTTTATCTTACATCATATCTCCCATCTCTTTCGAGTTCATAAGCCACATGATTGGCATCTTCAGGAGATTCACATACTAGAGCATTGTTGGTTGCAAACAAAACAACTCTATCAATTTCTGGATCAAATTCCAGAACATCATACATAAGCTTGACATTGTGCGGACGACTTATATTTCGTAATCTCTCTTTAAGTGGTTTTGTTTGCAAATAATCAATGGGCAAAAATGTTTCTGGGTCCAGCATATGATCTTTCAAATATTGAATGCACAAACGTGCAGTTTTCTCAGAATCTACAATAATGGCCTCCATGTATTTTCCTAACACCTTTGTAATAGCTACATTGTAACGGTTACTAATAGGGTGACACATATTGATCAAACGGTCATACTAAAAACAATTATTTAAATTAATTAATTAAAATTAAAATATATTACTTTGGATTAAACAAAACACTTACGACTCCTGGATAAGCTTTTTTAAAATTTTCAACTAACTCTTGTTTCTTTTTACGTCTGTTATCATCATGCTTATCAACTTTAGCATCACCTAACTGTTCGGTAACATTATCTAAATCCCTTTGTAGTTTTGACACTTTATCTTTAGATGAACCAACATCTTTACGGAGTTCATCAAATAAACGTCTTTGTTCTTCCAATGCATTTTCACTAGATTTTATATGTTCAGTTAATTTGTCTACTCGCTTTTGAGCCTCTTCTTTTTCATGAGTTTTCTGTTTTATTTTATTTTCAAGTTCTGATCTCAAACGTAACTCATTATCTAATCTATCCTGATCAGCTTTTTGTTCTCTGTTAATTGAGTCTAATTCTTGTAAAAATAATGCTGACTGTTTACGAGCATCAATTTTTAAATTATTGTACTCAGAAACCTAAAAATGAAATACGTAATATGATTATTGATTATTATATCTTATAATTTATATTTAATGAAAAAAAATGCTACTAATAAACCTTAATACAAATTATAAAAATACCTGAGCATCTTCTAACTGTACATCTCTTCCCTGACTATGACTTTCCCCAGCCACTTGTTCTTCATATTCATGACGCCGTTTTTCAACTTCTTTAAGTTCAGCTTCCAATTCATCAATATCCTTTTTGTGAGCATCATTAGCCATCACTACTTCGGCTAATGATTTTTTTGCAGTATTTAATTTTTTACGTATATGTGCCACTCTTTCTTTGGACTTTATGAATGATGGACGTTTTTTGTTAATCTCTACTTCCTAAAAATTAAAAATCAATAATTATGTTACATTTAATTAGAACAATAAGAAGAGTGGTTTGGTATATTACAACTAAAAATGATTTTAATATTTCTCATAAATAATATTAATAGATGTTAGATAAACATTCAAATATAAATAAAATTTAATTTAAAAAAATCATTTTATCACTTTTTCACAATAAATTGTGCTTGATTTTATTAAAAAAAAATCTATTTGAAAATTGTCTATTCACTATAGTTTATAAAGGTAAGTAATAAGTACTAAGTATTAAGTATATGCAAAAATATGCATTATCAGTTAGTTATTAATATAAGTGATTAAAACAACTGAAATTAATAATATATATGAAAATTTTAAAATGCAATCATCAGTCATACATGTAAATTCATTACTCCCATCTCCCAAGCTATGAAAATATGTAAATCAAAATTATGCCTTACAATTTCTCTGATTTCTTGTTCAACTTTAGCTAAATCACGACTAGCCTTGCCTTGCTCTTTTTTTTTTTCCTTGACTACTTCTTCAGCCTTTTCCTTTTTACTTTCTACTTTAGCAACTTCTTTTTTACGGTCTTCTAAATCTTGTTCGTAGTTTTTTATCATGTTCTCATTTTGATACAGACGAAACAACTGATATTCAACTTCTTTTTGTGCCTAAAAGTGTTTATAAAATATAATTATTATAACAAGTACCATCAATTTAATAATTTAATCTTAGACTAATCTAATAAATAATATTCTTATTATTTACTAATTCATCCTTGAGTTTCTGATACTTTTCAGCTTCTTCTTTTTCTAATTTTGCTTCTTTACGCTCTGCAGCAACTCCTCTTTTTTTCAAGTATGTGAAGTTAGTTTCTTCTTCTGCTTTCATCACTTCTGCTTTTAATCTATCATAATCTTCTTTTAGTGCGCCAGAACTAAAACATAAGTAATTTTCTTACTTATAAAACTTATTAAGAATATATTTAAAAATACATAACTTATTATGAGTACTTACCCACTAATTTCTTCAAACAAAGCTGTTCTTTCTTTTGGATTTTTCATAGCAATTGATTCAACTGCACCTTGAAATACCAAGAAATTTTTTGCTTTCACATTCACACCGATCTGTTCTAACTGAGCAAAATATTCTTGATTGGGTACAGACTACAATGACACAAACATTAATTTATATAACCAATTCGAGTATTCAGTATACAAAATATCAAAATCAAAAATATATACATCATCGTTGATTCGATAATCTGATGACGATCCTTGTACAGTTCTAGTAAATCGTTTTTCAGTTCCTTCACCATCCATTTTGAAAACTGCAGTTACACTAGCACTGTACAAAAAAGTAATATTTATATACTAAAATAAACCTTTTTAATAATGAACATCCTCGTAGTTGCCAATTAATCATCTAATCAATAAACAAAACAAGTAGTTTATTATGCAAAAATATTACCTGCGAGAAACGGGTTGTCCAACTGAAGCACCGTGTATGAGATCGCTTAGACGTTTTACTCGGAGACTAGTAGTTTTTTCACCCATAACAAAACTTATAGCGTCCATAAAGTTAGATTTACCTGTAAAACGACAAACAATGGAATCACAGAAAGGTGAAACAATGCATTACATTGTGAAAAAAATAGATTTTTTCTACGTACCAGAACCATTGGGTCCAATGACAGCTGTAAAGTTCTTCAGGGGACCAATCATATGATGACCCCTGTAGGACTTAAAGTTGTCCATTTCTATGCATTTCAGTACTGGTGGCATGATTATGATGGATAATCTGGCAACGATTATTCAAAAATAATAAACGTAAACGCCATATAATAATGACAAAATATATTATATATATAAACGAACGTAATCGCTCACACAAACATTATGTATCAATACCAAATTAAATAATTTAATAAATGTCTATCATGATCAAAAATACTAGGTTATATTATAATTTATAATGGATACAATTTATCACAAAATAAAAATATTAATTAAGTAAAAAAAAAGCCAAGGCACTGGCTATTGAAAACACAAACGAACACAAAAAGATAACACGGGAAATAAACAAACACACAAACATCAATTGGATTTTGATAACGTTCAACGAAAAGAAAAACAAATTTTACCCCCTCTATTCTTTTTTTTAAATTTAAACATGGCGATAACCAATAATATAACTCAGTAAATTCCATGAACCGTATTTGTTAAAATATAATAAGTATTAACTTAATAATTTTAGTATTATAATTATATTATTTTTGGTGTAATAATTATTCGAAAATTTAAACATTACAATTGTTTTGTTCGTTATCGCTTATCACTTATCAATTATCATGATCATTTTAAAGTTTCTTTTTAGTTTTTTTAATTAACCATCAATAGGAGTACTTATAAAATATTAATGTTTTTATTTATTATGTAATTAATATAATAAATTAAAGTTTTTTAACATTTTGTTTCTTTTTTGAGACATTTAAATCCATTTTCAAATTATAAATTACAATAAACATTATATTTAGTTTTTTTATCAAAAGTATTTATTTTCCTTTTTTTTATTGTTAAACTGTAACATGAACTAAGATATACTTATATATCTTAGTTCACGAACTGTAATAATACAACTCGTAATCATAATACAATTACTTATCAGTTCTTTAAAGTTTACAGTGATAATTAAATGTTTAAACAAAATTTGTTTGTTTTTTATTTAAACATTGAAATAGTGCTATATACTTATTTCTGTCTAAATGATAATTCAAAACAATGTTGCATTAATAATTTAAAGTATGATAGTGTATCAGTAGGTATGTGATAAATGCATTCGATTTTTTAATATAAATATCAGGCCCATAAGTTTTAGACTTTAGATAATGTTAACTTTTTCATGACCCTTGAGTCACCATATCCTACGAGTTTGTCATGAATAACATTATGCATTAATAGACTTTAATGAAAATCATCTACAAATATGTCAACTTCCATCACAATTTTTGAAGCATTCGTTTTTTGAAGATTTTTTTCTACTTTATTTAGCATTTGACATAGGTACCGTGCATAACTTTTAAAAATGATCTTTTAGTACTATATCCAATAAGCAATAATCGAGGTCTAAAAAAATTATAATGAGCTGTAAATTATTTTAAATTTTCACCGATATTTATAGTTGCATTTTCAAATATTTTGAATATTTTTGAACTGTTTATCGATATTTAAAATTTTCATTAATTTCTTATTTTTTTTATTTTTTTTTTTTTACAGACGACGATCAAAAAAAAATCACTGGAACAAAAACTTTAAAAACTGAATTAAATAACTTCTTCTTAACATGTTATTATCATTACAAAATATTGAAAATACATAGGTAGGCATAAGTATTTTATGTTCAAATTTTTGCAAAATTTTTAAAAATTATAAATATATGTAAGGTATTTTTTAGTTAAAAATTAATAAAATATTCAATTTGCATAGTTAAAGATTGAAAATTTAATACAAGGTACGTTAGTAGATTATTTAGTAAATTAAAAACTTTAAAGATACATAGGCACAATTATTATTTTTTAAGAGGAATTTAAGTTGCCCTGAATTTGTTAAAATCATGTAAATTTAAATTATTTTGTATTTAAAAATGTATGAAATATTAAATTTGTATCTACAATGCATGAAAATTTAACACATCTAGTATACAGAAGAGTGGTACCTACTTTCCCGCTTTTTAATTTTCATGGGCAAGGGGCGTATAATAATTATAAATTTATAAATACTTACCACACCAAAAAGATCATTGTAATTTGTTTTATATGATCTCTTCAACCATATGCCGTCAGATACAACGATGACACGCGGTATTCCATATTCGGTGACACTATTATCATCTATAACAAGTATGGCGAACGGCCTCTTCTTTGCCAACTTCTTTCATCGCATCGAAAGCTAATTTTTTAGTAATTTAGTATAATTCAAATTCCGTAATCAGTAATTCATTTTGAAGGATTAAATATTAAAATTGGTCAACAGGCAACAACATATCTGTAAGTAACTTAGAATCCTAGACCCGTAAATAAATTTGCTGACACCATTGCTAAATATAAGTATTGACATTGACGAGTTACTAGGATTTTCGTTTGAAATATAATTAATTTTGTTACGAATATTACATTGAAAAACAAATTCAGATATAAAACCATTTTGTATTTCTTTTCTCAATGTTAGATTCTTAAAAGTACAATCAAAAGGTTTGTGTCCTATTTTTTTAATAGTTTCAAATAAATATTCTATGTCAACATAACGTCTATATTTACATTTCCTAAAATAAAATATAAGTATATTAGCCTGTATCATATAATAATTTTAATATATTTATTTTATATATTGCTATTAGTAATAATATATACATAGGTGTATAAAATATAAGTATCTAACAGTGAAAAGTTTTAAGTCCCTACAAACAGTGGCGTATTTAGGATTTATTTGAGGGAAGAGATATGACTGAAATATTTTTTCTCCCTCCACTCGAAATACATAAAATACTATCAATTTATTATAACTACACACATAATATATATTATATCTATACATAGTAGGTACATAAACCTTATAATTATATCATATAACACATTAAATAATGAATCAGTTATTTATTTATCATTTACAAAATTAAAAATTGCTAAAAAAAAGTCAAGGGGGGAGATATATCTCCTTCATTTTCCCCCATAAATACGCTACTACCTACAAATAAAATACATTTTTAAATATAAAAAAAATAGCTAAATATTATTATATTATAATGATTTTTTTAATAAAGTTATTTTTTTAATATCTAATTTCGTTCATATTAAATCAAATGTTGTTAAAAAAAAATGTTGTCTATCTAACTAGTTACTGATAAGGTTTTCTTCTATTAAAAAAAAAAAGTCAGGAAAGTTATTTTATGTTCTGTTGAATTGCAGCTTAAAATTTAATAGGCTATCTGTCTATGACTAATGATTAAACTGCATTTTACGAAAATTTGAATTGACTAATAAACAGTCAAGATTGTTTATCTCAAATGATCAAACATTTTTTGTCAGTCTTAGTAGTGGCTACTAACTAGCTTAAAATATTAAGGAATATATTTCTGTTGTAAATACACATTTTCTATAAACCATAGGTAACTATTATATATTGGTTAGTTAATAATTGGTGTATTAATATTTTATCTTTGTTAAACACAACTAAAATTAAAAATTATTAAAAATAAAAATCTAATTAAAATGTTCACTGTAAAAATGTGTGTTGAATTATTAGTTATTATGAACAGTAGAATATTATAAAGACAATATTTATGTATTATTTTTCTTTTAATTATTGATAAAATTCCTAAATGACAAACTATTATAATTTTAGATCATATTATATTTAAGTAGGTATTAAAAAAAAAAAAATTACAATATTTATGATATTATCATGAAATAATTGTTCGTGTTTTGTTTGTAAAAATACCTTACGAGTTAAAACCATAAGTTATACCAAAATGTCAATAATTTACTCAAATATGTAATCATATGTTACAACAATATAAACTTGGAAAAAACTGCAACGTATTAATTGTAGTAAGTATTGTAGATTTGTAGAAATATTTTTACTCGACCATTTCCTAGTAAAAATTCAAGATATACATTTATTTAACCAAAAAAATGATTTTTATTCCATTAACTAACGTTTTGATTATTTCTATCATTTTAATGATGATGATTTCCTTTCTTAATTCATCTCAAATAAAACCAACATTTTATCGTAAGTATTTGAATAAAACATTGTCTTAGAAAAATATTTAACGTATATATTACACATTTTAATACTAATTAAATATAAATTATATTAATTTATTTACGTTATGTTGTGGTTACTTTACATTTTTAAATTAAATAAAACTTCGTTATCAAAATTTTTCATGAATAATATTAAGAAGTAAAATATATAAATATAAATGATTTTTTTTTCATATACGACCATAACTATAATACATTATGAGATTAGGTACTATATATTAGTATACTTAGATAATATTCTCGAAATTCCCTTAAAAATAATTGCTTAAAAGTTGAAATAAAATAAATTAATCTATGATTTAAATAATAACTCAACTGTTTTATTAACTTTCCAGAACTTGTCGATCATAAAACGGATAAAAGTTATGATATTTATTATTCCAGGTCAAAGAGAAATTGTAAGATCTTTAAAAATAATATAAATTTTTTCTATTTGAATAATAAATAATTTTATCATATCATATTTAATTTTGTTTTCGTTTAAGATAATAGTTTGATATTGTTTAAAATAACCATAATATGTAGAAATGCTTTTACCCTATTTTAACTTAGTATTTTTTATAATCATTTCCATATCAAAGGCTAAATTGAGTATATGTTTATAATATACGATACATAGTTATTAATTTAAAAGTATTTTACGGGTCATTTTTTAACGATACGACATTCAACGATTGAGTATAGATAAGTAAAACAATTTTATTTTAGCGCCTTGGAATACACAACCGACCATCCACAAACATACACCGTAGGTCTACCCTTTTTATGCTATTATTAATCATAATCTATAATTATTGATTAACATATCTTCATCATGTTCTAATGACTAATTTTCACGTGTAAAATGAGACCATCTTAATGTAGTGTTTAACTCCTGTATCAAACTGTGCAGTAAATTATTATTTGACTACAGTTAAATAAATAAAGAACATAATCAAATTTGAATATTATAAGTGGTAGTATGTTTTCAGATGAGATGAAAATGACCGTTTATCAATATTATAACACAATACACAGTAAGTTAACAATCAATTTTTAAAATTATAGCTATAAACTTAATAATTAACTGATATAGTAAAGCCAAAAGTATAAATGCCGAATTTTTTTAGTAATTTCTTCAACTTCAACTACTTTGAGAGTAATTTCTTATGGGTCTAGTTGACACTAATAATTTACTTGTACTTATTATCTTAATAAATAATAAGGAATAACCAGTAAAATTAAATAAATAAATAAATAATAAAAACAATAAGTAGAATATTAACAAAACAAATATTTTTCTTAAAATACATTTTGTTATTATGTTTTAATTCGAAAATAAATAACTATAGATACTTGAAATTTACTTGTACATTTATACAATTTTTTTCAATAATTTTAACATTTTAAAAAAATTTTGACTTTTTGAAATGCTTATTTAATTATTATTATAATTTTTTTTTTGTTATATATATAATGCTATTCTTTTGTTATCATAAGTTGCTATGAAATTAAATTTTAATAAAATTTAATTTCGATTTAATTTAATTTTAATTTTGGGGTGTAATAAACCTCAAAACATTAAAGATGCAATAAACCATCAATATACTAACAAAGGGTTAATATTAAATAGTTTTGGAGATTGAATTGTGTTTGTCATTAGAGAAACAATAATAATAGTTAAAATAATTTATATTGATAATATCACATTCATTTGTTTTTAATTTTTTATGTTTTATTTATAGATATAAATGCCAAGCGTAAGTACTTTTTGATTACAAAATCATATTTTATATGTTAAAAATTATTTCAACATAACAAATATTAAGAGTATAAGAGATAAAGTAACCATGTTACTTATCAGTTTAACAAACAAACAAGAGGGAAGCTTTATTATTTTTTTATTTTTAAAAAAATGTGTAAAAATGTACTTAAATATATGATATAAGTATAACCCCATTACTATGATGAATTATTGTCTCAACTATTGAAAAACTTTAAAATTTCATTATGTTAATGCTATAATAAATTGTTTGTTATATAAGTGTTTAACGTATATTTCTATACAAAAACGTACTTATTAAAGTTTTTATACTTGCATATTGTGAATAATTAAAAACTCTAAAACCAATGGCTTTTGTATATATGCACAAGTGTACGTGCACTACTTACTCAATCGAAGGCCAAGCAGCCAAGCGATTATCCGCGCAAAAATAGTGTATGTATGTTTAGTAATGCGATAGTGCATTTTTTATACCGAGTACAAATTAAAACAAATCAAAACATGCAACACACGTTTAATGGAATTTAAGTGCACATTTATTGTTTTCAGCAAATTTCCTAGCTTATTTATTATAATGTTCGTCAGATATTATCGTAAATTCAAAACAACAATCGTGTTTCTGTTTTTCGGTGTTTTCTATCGACATGGTAATTAAATATTCATCAAATTATTAGTAATTTAATATATTACTCGTATATTTGTTTTTAATTTTTAAAAGAATTCAGCACAGCAAATATTTCAATACAATTTTTTAATAACCTCATTAGAGAATAAGATGGAAATAAAAAATAAATGTTGCCTTAGCATGAGAAGTTTTAAAAGTTGAACTTTTTTCGGCCACTCGGCCTTTAACTTGCACCAAAATTAATTCTACGGGATTGTACTGACAGTGGTAAGGAGGAAGCCTTACTACTTCATGATCCATTAAGAATGTCAGTTTATTTGGTTTTATAATCGTTAATTGGACTTTCGTCTGTAACTCGGTGAGTGTTTCTAACAGAAAAAACTCTATGTTTTTTTCTTGCAAACATTTTTGAAAATCTTCCTTTTGGTTATTTTACTTCGGATAGTATATAAAATAAAACTAGTAATACGATAATCAAATGGTTATTATTATAAAATTATTGTAGTTCTTAAAAAGCCTAACTGCTGTTAGTCTGTATGCAATGAGCCTGAAAAACAACAGGCTGTTTAGGAAAATAATATGTAATTCGCAAACGGGCTACTCCATTGCAAAGATATTAGTCTTTTTATGGATTAATTATCCATATGGCCTACGACATCTATATGTACAATATTATATATAGTGCTTACTACATAGGTACGATACTGCAATCTTCTTGTTAATTAATATTGATTATTAATTAAATCATATAAAATAAAATATTCTTATTTATGACTTATATGTATAAAGAAAAAAATGTATATAATATCTGTCGATGCTTTATTGTATTTAATTTATCTTTGTTATATTATATATTATTATATTAATATTCTATTTTATTCAGGAATTCCTTCGCTAAATGTCAAATCATTTGACATTTATGAAAAAGAATTAGTTGATTACTGTAAGTAAATTATTTTAATGCAGTTCTAACAAAATTATTGATAGTTTTTGAATATTTTATGTAAAACATAATTATAAATCGTTCTTTTGAACTGTAATAATCATACAATAAAAACTAATTATTAAAAGAAATAAAGCCATCCCATTGGAAAAATAATTTTTGGCTGATTGTTTAAAATGTTTAACATTTCTTTAAATTTTTTAAGTTCATTTTTCTTTGTTTATTTTAAAGATATAAAAGTAGTTTTATTAGTTATTTATATATAATTGAAAAATATCCAACTAGATTCGATCCAAAAAAATAGTTATAGTATTTTCAAAATATTTGAATGTTCCTCATATCTAAAAAGTATTAAACTAATAAGAGATTCGTTATTAGACGTACGTATTTTAAATCCTTAAAGTACAAATAAAAACATATAATTATATAAAAGTTTATAATAGATCAAATCAATGTACTTGAGCTCCATTAATTGGTTTTAAAAATTAACTAAAAAAACTTAGAAAATAATAAATATTCACCATTTTTACTCATATATTTATAAAACTAATTTAAAAATACCTTCCTATATATTATTATAATATAAGATAAACTATAAAAGAAGTTAGACAATCTATTTTGAAAAGCACTTGTATTGTATTTAACAATAATGCGCCTTTCTTCCGAAGGTAATAGCATTCGTTAACTAATATTTAATATATATACACAGATATAAATCTGAAGACAACTCCAGTACACTTACATAACCCTTTAAAATTCCAAGTACGAAATAGCAAGGCTATATCATGAGAAAACTCCATGTCCAGCATTAATAATCAAACTAATTTATTCAACATTTGAATAATATAATTAAATTAATTGAAGGGCCTATTCGAAATAACTAAAATTCAATAGGTTAAGTAATATTCGAAAACCTTTGATCCGGAAGTCAATATTATTCCATAAAAAGTAAATAATCTAAAACCATCTTCTAGTCACGAATAACACAACATATGTGAATCAATATTTTACTCAGAATATTTAGGTATGGATACATAAAAACTTAAATTTCTATACTGACGAAAATAATATCCAATAAAATTAAAAAGTAGCTCTAACAATGTTTAAACAACTTATTAACAAATTTATTAGACATATTTCATATGTGTCTATGTTCCTATATGGTCGTGCTGCGAAATTAAAAATGATGAATCGAGGTTGAAGAATACTTTAATTGGACGCATTATTAATACCTAACCTCAATTTTATGAAAGAAAGTGGTTAAATCAATAATATTTGAGAGTTAGTTACTTAGCCAATTCTGAAAAATGTGTTAAATGTAAATTTATATCTAATTATTTTGAATAATATAAATTAATGTTTAATTATTATTTAACGAATCGACAAAATAAATAATTTTTAATTTAGGTTCAGAAAATTATAATTATCCGGAGCTTGAAAGTAAATACTTAATTTTGTTAATTAAAATTATAATTATAGTTCTTACGAATTGTGTAAATAATAATTCAAAGATTTCAATGAAGATTTTGTTAAAAATAATTTAGATAATATTAACTTAAATATTATTTGTCCCCATTATTTCTATTTTATCAAACTTAGATAAATCACTAGCTTTAGATCAAAATTCTATTACGGCTCAATCTACAACGAAAATTCAAATTTGAATATTACCAAAATCCTTGATTTCGTTTATAATGTTGGAATAAGATGCTCAATTTGAGCTTAAAGTAGCCCTATTACCGTTTCTTATTCATTGCTGGGTAACAATAACTTTATGCTATATTAGAACCTATCAGTTATCGGCTATCGCTATACATATAATTCAAAGTTTATCAACATCAGATAATTCAACTATTCTTTATGTAAATAATAGGCAATTTTTACCTATAAATGAGTTGAACATTAAATTCAGAAAACAATTAAGTTTAAAACTACTAAAAGAAATATCAGACGATATTTTCCCCTTAATTTGACCTTAAAAATAAACACTTAAACTAGTACATAGAAATTGATTTAAAGAAGTAATACGTACTGTCAATCTTACTACCCAAATCTAGACAGATACTTCCCTAGTCTAAACTGGCATAAGGCTTGTAGACTGTACTTGTACATTGAAATCAACTCAACTACGAATATTTCAATTGAATATTTATAACAGCTTTTACACAACTTATTACGTACTTAGCTCCAAATTTAGCGTCCTAACAAACCTCACTTATCTTGATCTCGACTATTGGAAAATTCTAGCACGCACGCGGAGATAAATTATTGTTTAAGAAGTCAATCTGAGCAACTTTTTATTGTCCACATTTATCCTAGCAATAATAGATTTATAAGGGAGAAGTTACTTGATAATGTAACGAGTAACGAATTAACCAAGACTTGTTAATAAATTTGTATTTACATTTATATGTATTTTTTAAAGTTAGAACAATACACAAAAATAACAACACATAATTATAGTTTACAAAAAAAAAAAAACGTTTTAATAGGACTAATTTACGTAACTAATAATAATAACTTAAATTCTTATTTTAGCTAAAAATTATTATTCAACGTTTTTTAAGAATCTATTTACTAATTTATTCAAATGTTTAGGTAAGTGATCATAAACATTAAATTTTTGTATAAACATTTTTTTTTTTACAACTTTAAAGTATATTAAGTTAAAAATGTTTAAATATACATTTATTTATTCATTTCTGGAGAAAAAACTCGATTTAAAAAAATTTACTATAAATATAATAACAGTTGTTGGAAAAATATAAATAAATAAATATGTAAACAGTAAAATAATTGTGTTTAGCAACATATTTAAAAAAATTTAAATCTGTTTAAGTATATTTGTCTCATTAAGATTAGAAAATTATGAAACGAACATAGTGATGTTTTGAGATTGTAATATCTGTGATTTTAATGAAGGGTTGAAATAGTTGAATAATTTGATTATTTAAACTTATTGGATTTTTAATATTATTATTATTATTATTACTATTAATATAATTCTAATAAAGCAATGTACACCAATCAGGGTATCACTATTATTGTTATTAATATTAAATATTTACCTTAATTATTAATAGAAGCGCTAAATTCCACAAACACCAACAATTATATACCCTCAGCCAACAAAACGAAATCAACTCCTGATGTAGATATTCACAAGCTAAAATTATCGCTGTACAATTTTATTTAACTGCATGCATAAAATGGTAATCGCAATAGTTATTTAGCCAACTAATAGTTTTGAGCATTTTTTTTTTTTATATATATATTGCTTCTTGAATATCGTAAAATATTTGTTCAAATTTTATGAAATAATTTATGAATATTTATCTTTAATAACTTGAGTTGTTTGTTTAATAATAAGATACTTATAACGAGTAGATGTTAATACTTAATGATGCTTATGATAGTAATCGAACTGTACTGTAAATATACGGAATTTCCTTACTTGATTTTTCTGATTACAATTTTCATACTTCATTTATATTTTCAATAACAATTTGTACCACAGTGAAATTCAAAACTTACTATAGTTTTAACTAATAAAATTTTCTTTTTTAAGTTGTACATAAATTGTTTCTGTTATAAGTTAATTGTTGAACATTCGAAGCAGATAATATAACTATTGTATTATTGTAACAGTACATTAGCTATTCTATTTACCCAAATTTAGTAACGAACTGAAAAAAAATTGTAATTTCACTAAAGTATTTGATATAATACAAATTAGTAAGTATATAAAAGTACATTAGTATGGTGCTTAATGTTTCTGAGGACCAGTGGTTATTGTACTTCTACAAATGCTGTGTTTCGCACTATTCTTCATGATGTCCTCAATTCTCGTTACTTTTCTCCTGGACCAGAAATCCTATAATTTGAACACAGTATCATTGTTGAGTTTTTTTGTAAAGTTGTTATTATCATTGAAATGTAATCATCGGATCATGAAAAAGCCATTATAATTAAATATAGCTCACTATAATACATATATGTTGGATGGATTGAACTCGGTTAGTACTTTTAAACACTTAACAAGTCATAGTATAATGATCAATTATTGTTTATGATCAGTGCTCGAAATGGAAAATTTTCTGAACCGGAACGCTTTTTTTTGGAATAGGTACATACCATAGAATTGGGGGCTTAGGTATTTTTTTTACGAACCGGAACGCTAAAAATTTTTTTGTCGTGAACCGGAACTGCGTTCCGGTGCGTTCCGGTCCATTTCGAGCACTGTTTATGATATAATATTTGGCAAAAAAAAATGGTATTCACAAACAAGAATTTACTATAAAATATATGGTTATAAATTCTGAGAATCATGAGCCTAATACAATACTGATTATTGAAACTGGAATTGAAATCGGTAAAAATAATATCGTTATTTTAAACTAAAATTTAAATAGAAAAAATAATAACCAATAATTAAAACCGAAATCAAAAATATATATTTTCAGTTTCAAACCCTGCAAAAAATCATTAAGTATTAAAGTGAATATATTTTTACAGGGAGTGTACAGGAAATTCTTAGTGAGTAAATCTTTCAATTTGAATAAATTTTTTTTTAACAAAGCTTAAAATACAAAAATATTTCAAAATGTGTCCATAAGCACAACTTTTTCTTATTTTGAAATCTTAATTGCTTATAAAATATTTATTTACTAAAATATAGTAAAAAAATATGCCATATTTTAATAATGTACACAGTAAATACATTTTTAATTAATTTTATACAAAACGATTATATCTAAGTAATTGATCATTACGAAATTCAATATCTATACCTAAATAAATCGATATAATTAAGAATAATCAATGATATTTTTTCTAAAAAATGTTATTTTAATTAACGCGCGGAACTAGGAATTGTATCAAACAATTAATAATTTTTTGAGCGTCATCTTAATAATGTTCGACAATATCTTAAAATAATTTAACAAAGTTAGGTTATTTATACTTATTTGGCATGTTTAACGTTCTTATATATTTCGTAACTTTTAAAATCGACAAAAATTTTTGAAAAATTGTTTTAATGACCTAACAATTTACATAAATAATTTGTCTCAGGCCTCGGGCTAGCACTTACAGAATTAAACGTAGAAATATTTTATTCTGATAAATTCAAGGGTAAAATTAAGAACGAAACATTTTTTTTTTTATAAAATATGTGTTTTGAATTATCTAAATAAAGTAAAAGTAGCATAAACAGATTTATATGTGATCATTTTCAATTTTTTCCGGAAATAAAAAATATTAAATCAATTAACCAAAAGAAAAATGTATTGAAATATAAATTCATAAAAGTATAAAGTGAATATTTTTACAGATAATTTACCGTCAGGTAAGTTAATTATTCAATTTCTTGAATATTTTTTTTTTAATCTAAAAATACGAAAATACCTAAATATAAAAGTTTAAAAAAACACAAGTTAATGATAAATTTACTATAAATTAATATAAAATATTCATAATCGTTTTAAATTAATATATTTTATAACTACTATGTTAATTTATATACGTTTGAAGTAATTTTATTATGCACAATGTTATGAACATAGTACCACCTAACAAAAATAATGAATCAATTTCCCCAAATGAAAATTTATTTTGATAATTTATGCACGAAAAATCGTAATATGTGTGTTACTTTTAGTTGTTATTAAAAGTGTTACAGATTTTTTTTTAATACAACCATCAACTCATTAAAAGATTTAGAAGCAACGAACTTTTGTCTTTGTCTAATAGACGTGTTCTTTTCCAACGTACTGAATACTTTTTGATAATACGACTATAATGCAGTGATAAGAATTTTGAAAATAGATTTAAATTTTTTATCAAGTCTACTTGAGTTCAACTTTCCCATATTTTTGATTTTTTGATTTTAACTTCTCTAAAAATCAAACTTTGTCAATTTTTTTAATTACCTTTTTTTTTTAAATATAACTTTTTTTAAATTTCGGGACATGTAATTAAAAAAGTAGGAAAATCAATCTTAAGTAGACTTAGCAGCAAATTCAAATCTATTTTCAAAATTCTTATCACTTCATTAGGTATATTGGAACAAGAACACGTCTATAATCCTATGTATTGGATAAAGACAGAAAATCACCGCTTCCAATTACCTTACCAATGATCCCATTGATCCACCTGCACAACAAAATACTTTGTTTGAATTATCTTCACATAGGTCACAAAAAGCTTTATCGCCTTGGCGTTTGTCGTATTGCCATATTCAACTTTTAGAACGATAACGCATTTTTCAAAGAAAAAATATTTAATATGTATAACACAAATATTAATACTACATTACTACACTATACGTACCAAAAGTGAACACAGATACAATAAGGCATGGGACAACTTTAAAATCACCAAAAATGTTTAGATAGTTAGATAAAACTATACAAGTCATACGAGTACATACATAAACGCAATGCAATAAAATTGGCGATAAGATAGCTTTGTGATTGTTTATGCTTTAATCTTAAAACCAGTTTAAATACTATTATACTTATAGTTCATGTTTATTGTTTATACCTATATACAATTATACGATAAACAGCTGAATCTTACTATATTTTAAGCATAACTTATAACTATTCATAACATTTTTAAATAATAATAGGTGAGTAAGTAATTAAGGGCTATGCAATTTTTATTATTAAAATAAATAACTAATTATTAGAATATACAGAACATTATATTATTATAAATAAAAATATTTAAAGTATATATGAATTCTAAATTGATATGCAATATTTACACGGGTATTAAACACGGATATACACGGCCACACGGGCATTAATATATTTTTTGCCCGCGTGCCCGGACTCCGTATACTCGTGTATTCTAATACCCTAGACCTCTAATTTATATGTAAACGCATATTTCAGTTCCAGCTTCTCTAGTTTCAATAAAAAAAGCTTTGAGTAAGACGTAATCCAACCTTCCATATCGTATAAGACAAATTTAATTAGGAATTAAACAAATTACTATCCTGTGTATACTTCGGCCATCGATAGAACGCTACTGCGCGGCGTTCAGAACTCGTTCATTCTCACCTCTCACGTAATCCTACTACAGAACCTGCCTAAACGCTGACCGCTATCGCCGATACAGGTCACCGTGTAATGAGTTAAATAAACTTATGGTGTTGAGTAAAATGGGAGAAATTTGGGAACGAAACCGCGGAGCTCGTTCATTTAACATATTTAGGATGCGCCAAAGAGAAGTGTTTTCTTAATAGCCGGAGTATAGTGAAGACATTTAAAACAATTTATTTTATTGAGTTTAATAAATTATATTTTATTTGATAACACTAAATTAACCAAAATTATTTTTATAATTTTAATGTTTAGATATGATATTGTATAATATTATAACTGGACTCTCTTGTATTATTAAACTCAAAGTCATCATTTCCCAATGGCTGTATAATAAATGATTATTTTAAGTTACGTATGTTTTATTTTAGATAATCAATGTGACGGAGTACCCAAGAAACCTAGTACAACAAAAGGTTCGTTCTTTGTAATTATAAACCAATTTAATAAATTTTTAAATCATAAAATATCCATCTTGATTCAAAATAATCAAATGTTGTTATAACTTTAAAGAGTTTACAGTTAATTGTATCAAATAATTAATGGCTTAACATTTGTAATAATAGTAATAAAATCATGGTTTATGTCTAAGAGGAGTAAGTAATAATTGTTGTCTGTCTATACGTATTTAATATGGGAAATATTTATAATCTTATTATTATATTTTAATCTTTCGATATCAAACAAATTTTAATTGTACACTTTGATTCAAAATAATTACATACCTAATAAATATGATATGTTTGGTTAAATGAAATAATTGATAAATTAAAAAAGAAGAGTAATTTTGTGACCATGGCTGTTTTACACTTTTACTAGATGTTGTTGAATAATTAATACAGTTATTCGAAACAGTGTCGCGGTAAAAATATCGCAGCAAAAATGTCGCCAAAACAAAAATGTCACTGGTAGTAATAATATATCGCCGTTGTCACCGACATGGCTCGCAGTTTCAATTTTCATTAGATCATTAGTAAGATTAGATTAGATTAAAGTACTATAATTAGTAATAATATAATACATAAAACTCTGTGAACACATTACTAACTAATATTTAGTTCAATGTTGAGTTCTTGTTATACTTCTATCTGGATTTTTATCGATTTACTAAAAAAAGAAAAAAAGCTTAAATCGTCTATAAGTTGAACAGTATATTGCTGACATTAAACCTCCGACAAAGAAAAAATACAAAAATTCTGCAATTCGATTTAGAGCCATAGGTATGTGGGGATGATGAAAATGGATCAATCAACGACCACCTGCGTGGAATTTTATATAATTTTCAACATCAAATAATATTATCAATTAATAATAAATTAAACCCGTTTAGCTTTTAATCGTGGAACTACGTCGGACCGAGGTGTGCAGTCACGACGCTCTTATAACCAACCTAATCGGGCTGCCTCCCGTCCGCAAAGGCGAACGTGTTCATTATACACTTGTCATTACTCATTTGTGCGACTTTGCGTTGCTGTGTACCATTTTTATTATTATATATAAATATAAATTATTTAACGCGTTGTTCGTCTCTCATCGTTTGAACGGATTATTTTACGTGAGCTGGTCGCTAGAATTATCAATCTCCGTAGTTAGTTTTCTCATCAAATTTGGCCACTTTTGCCATTTCAAACACACGCCGGGTACCAATATATGTATATTTTATTTTCTTAGTATTTACTGATCAAATATTAAAATATCAGAATTAATAACAGTTTAATACTACTTATTTATCAGTTAATTAATTTTGAAATTAATTTTGGTTTCGTTATTTTATATTTTAGCCTTAACCCACGAACAAGTTATTGAAAAAATAGGTTCGTGAATTATTATTATTTAATCAGTAAACAATACGTATAATGTATATAGTATAATTAATTATTAACATTATTCAATATAAAATAAAAGTAAATCAAAAATATAATTCAATTATTGTAACGACTCATGCAAATATTGAAAACCACTACCGACTGTTTGGTGAATAGGAAAGTAGCTTCAAATTATAATAAGTATTTTAAGTACAGATTATTTATATAATTTAAAAATTCTAAAACATTAAATCCAAATAATTAATTTAAAACTGACCAGCATGAACGTGCTTACTTTATTTTTATAGTAAATCATGTCTAATTATGGTCTAATTATATTTCAGAAATCTCTATATTTTATCCTCTTCTCCAATTTTCCTAGATTTCCCAATTAGTCAAATGACAAACTATGCAAATCATCATGTTCCCAAGTTATGTTTTGAATATATAATTTGCGGGTCACCTGCTCAGGCACCGTATCATCCACGCAATTATTTGTAGTTGTGTTGAAAATAATGCTACTACGTCACTGTTCGTTTAATATATAATATTAATATGTTAATTGAATCGACTTTCTGTGTGAATAAACAATTAGGTCTTGATTTAGATATAATGTTACAAACTGATTATCTAAAGGCAAATTGTCAATCGACCTTAAAATGTATATAAATGTGTTTGTAGGTACAGGAGTATGATGCACTTTCATTCTATTATTATAAGCTTACTTCGTGATTTAAGTTATATTAAAATAATATGATAAACATTATTAGAGCACGTAGCATTAATTTAGAGAACAAACATTTAATGAATAAGCAACTTTATATGAAAAAGGATGCTATACTCTGTTTACCGAGAGAACAGGATCACCCGACTGACGGAAATATGGATGCTTCATCAAAAATCCTATTTCTCATCTCCGCCGACTAAAAATATTTCATATACGTAGTAAGTTCAAATAAGCTGTCATCTGTATCGGCAGTTATAACACGCTACGTATCATATCATTGATAATTATTTAATAATAATCTATTATAGTTCAAAACATTTTAGTTAATTAACCAATTGATAAATATATATAAAATATATGAATACACGAATAATAACAATAATAATAACTAGTATTTCTTGAACAGACATTTTGAAAAATAACAAAAAAAATATTCTCACAAATACTATAAAAAAAAAAAAAAAAAAAAAATGATAAAATGTAAATTATTGTACATCGATCACTGCTAGAGATTAGTAATGCTATGCGGAATATGATTGAACACTACATAATATGATAGATCTCAATCGTTACAATAAAACGCGACACTTTATAACTTGCCATCAATTTAAAGTTTAAAGTAACAGGTGATAAGTAAGCAGACTATATAGCCGTCAAGTGTTGTAATGGGGAAGAACGACGAGTTTTCGTTTGTCGCGCAGTTTTGATCTCTCGGCGAACAGGGTATATACTATTATATCCTACGACTCGTATAAGTAATATTAATAAATAATGTACAGCAAGTATGTATCATAGGTTAGGTTTATCATAGTATTACATTATGTATGTATCATAATTAAACAATACATGCCATTTTTAGACTACTAAGAAACTGATATAAATATAATTTTAACAGATGAAGTATTAAAAAAAAATGAATTAATTATGTTTTATAAGTGTATACGTAAGTGTTTTAAAATATATAAATATGGTGTGGTCAGGTTAAGATGTGGGTACCATTTTTTTTTTTTTTTTTATACAGGTTCAAGAAGTATACTTTTGTTAAATGTTTTTTGTATAAAAAGTTTTTTCAAATTACAAAATTGGCTAATGAAATGCTGAAATTTTATATTTACGAATTTCTGACGAAAAAACGATATTGGCCCTTCACTTAGATCCTATCACGGCCTCCAATCAACTGCAACACCACTTAGACCTCTTAGAAATATGGTACAAAGACTGAGGAATAAAATTTAACCAATCAAAATCTCAACACTGCACTTTTACATTAAGACAATGAATCCCCTCCTATATACCTGAACTACCCAAAATGTTCATTATCTTGAATTATACCTCGACCGTTTGACTAACCTGAGCAGCTCACATCAGCAACAAACGAACCTCCCTAAATAACAGATCCTGACTACTCAGATCTCTTTTCACTTCAAAACACCTCAAATTAAACAAAAAAATTCTATTTAAACTCATTTGAACATACGGGATCCAACTATGGGGATCAGCCAAATCCTCCAGTCTAAACCGTATACAAATATTTCAATCTAAATGTCTTCGTCAAATCACTTAAGCTCTTTACTATGTAACTAACCACACATTCCATCAAGATCTTTTCGATCCCTCGCATCCAAAAATCACCATAACTTCGTATAAAAGATTTCATTCCCGTTTGCAAAACCACCCAAACCCCTTCGTCACCGACCAATTAAATCTTACCATCTCTGGTGATCCCGGTAGACGATTAAAGCGTAACTGGTGCCGTGACCTATTAGATAACTAAAATCAACTAAATACGACGACGAGGTACCACCAATGAGTAACCTCTTCACTTCAGACATCTTTAACAACCACAATAAAAAAAAAAACAAAAAACTTACATCTCTTATGCATATTGTAAACTGTTTTATAGATTGTGTATTACAAATATTTACAAATAATCTGTTTTTTTTTTTACGAAATTTTAACTCTGCTTAACTTGTATTTGTAAATATCCGTTATTGTTAAATAACTGTTTGTAAATAGATAGACAAATAATCACTATTTATTTTCATGATTTGGGTGAAAACCAAACAAACTCTACCAAATTAATAGAATTTTTAAAACGTTTGGAACATTGAGGTGGAAAATTTTAAAAATTTATTAGGTATAGTTAAAATTAATGACTGCAAATCAACACATTTTAATTTTAAATTTCTAGAGTGTACATTTTCATTAATCATTAAATCATTTCGATTTTAGAGTATAAGTTAAACATGGTTATAATTTCGTCAAAAATAGATTATTCGTAAATATAAAATTTTATCGTTATATTTAATTTACCAATTCATAATTTTTAATATAATTTGAAAAAACATTTTATTCAAAAAACGTTTAAATAAAATATTTAGCTCAAATCTGTAGAAAAAAAAATGATGTGATTTAAAATTAAAATAGTTTGTATTTCAAGGCTGTAAGGGTTAATAATAGTATTGCTCTACTGCTGTGTTTATTATTCTGAAATAATGAACATGGTTAATTAAACATATTATAAAATAAAATATTCGTTAGCTCTTTGCTTATAAAAATTTTATGAATTATAAATTATATTAACAAAAGCGCGTGTAATCTAATATAATAATATGTCATATTTTATTATTTCTAGTGGTATTAAAAAAAGGAGTGGCTGAATTAAATGAAAAAAATGGTAAACTTAAATTTACTATTAATAAATCAATGTTTCGTAAATTTATAATAGAATAGAATAGAATAGACTTCATTTACTTAAAAAAAATTGCTATTAATAAAACCGTGTTTTTTTTAATAGAATTTTTAAATATAGACTAAAACATTGATTCTTAACCTTTTTGCAGTCACAGACCACCCAATGATTTATTAATTAGAACTATAATTTCCAAACTCTTTTTAAAAATTACACTTTCCGATACAATATGAACTGGTAGATTCGTTTTTATATAATTGGAAGGATTGAAAAAGGGAATGAGTTGCAAGCGTTACGGTAAAAAATTTACCATACTCATCTAGTGGTATTGTTTTAAAGACTCTCTGATCAAAAAATAAATTAAATCTTTTAAATTTGCAAAATCTAATAATTATAAAGAGGATATCACTGTGTTTTCTTCGTCTTACATACATACAACTCATACAAGTATATAACAAAAAATTTGCGTTCAGTAGAATTCATTACGTGTTAGCTTTAATATAATAGTAAAATTTACCTATTTTCAAACATAATTTAATTATATGATGTAGCTAGGCATCCCATAGACTTTCATTAATATTATAATATTTAAGTAATTTTAAGCATTTTAAAATTATAATATTTTAAACATTTATAATTCACTTTAAAAATTTAAAATGATAATATCAATTAAAGCCTATGCGATTCTTCAGATTATATTCTCACCTATAAGCTTAATAATATGTAAATTTTACTCTGAATATTATACCTAACAACATAAAATGGATTCTGCTGAACGCAAATTTACCATGTTGAATGTATATAAAACAGTGAAAAAACATGCGAGTATTACGTCCTCTTTATAATCATTGCATTTTAACAAATTTAAAACATTTTATTTTTTATGTTTTTTTTAATCGGATGGTTAAGAATACATTATTATTAAAAACATTATATACTTATTAATACAACATTTATTATATACAATTTAATATAATATAAAATATTATAATTCTGAGTTCCTACTATGGTCTATGATTACAATAATAATTTTCGCTATTTATAAAATAAAAATATTAGTCCCATAAATGGTAAAAATCTAAAAATATCTCAATAGAAAGTTATTACTGAAGAATTCCTTTGAATTTCACTTATGTGTTTGATGTGTTTTTATCAACTTTTATGAGAACTAATGTAAAATTTCTAAATATTGTCATTTGTATTTTGTTTTATCAATACATTAGCAATGTTATTATGGAAAATATAACCAATATTGTCCACATATTTGACTAACAACCAAAGATTTTTTCCCCTTTGTCTGGCTTACTTATAATCTGAAAGTCTTTCCCAGTAATAAATGACATCCAGACTAACGTACCAACAATAATTATTTATAGATTTATAGTCGTTTATTAATATTTTATAGTATTATTTAATTTAGGTACATATAATTGTATGCATTAAGTGAAGCACATCATATTATATATTTTTAGGAATAAAAAAACAAGAGCAATTACCAACAAGTAAGTATTTAATCCAAAAGTACGACGATCGTGACGAAAAGAGAACGATCGTCGGCGGTCGGCACTCGTCCGGCGTGACTTATCATCTTTCCGTCACAACTTAGCCTTTATGGAGTTGGTGGAGGAGTTGACGATATCGCGTCTTTACCCTTGGAGGTGGTTGTAACAGTGCAGTTCGGTCGCTGCGGTGCCTATACTTCGTACTGGCGATCGTTGCGTACTGTGTCAACTTAATATAAAAAACTACAAGTTTCGATTTTTGATAATATTAAAATAATTTTAAAATAACCATATCGTCCATATAATAAACAATAAAGAAATCAATGATAACTAAGAAAAAAAATGGTTTTCTTTTATTAGGTGCAGATATAGAAAATAGTAGTAAATTCAATACTAAAATTAAAAGTAAGTTAATTAATTATACTACTAAAAATAGACGGGGTGGTAGGTGCGTGAGCACCGGTAAAAACAATATGGTTACCACTTCATCGTGTATGATCAATTCAACTGGATCATAACCGTTAATTGATTAGTACACTGAAAGAGTACTCGTTTTCTGTACCAGCTAAATTTCAACTATATACTACATTTAAAACAGAAAAAGAGGCTCAGAGATAAAAAAAAATACATTATTTACAATTGTTTAAATTTATGTAATGAAAAAATTGGTAGATTGATTCAGTGTTTTCTTCGCAGAGTGTTAGTTGAATAGAAATTGAGTTTGTGAAAATTATTTGTGCTTCGGTGTATTTTGGGTATTTGGTAACGATATAATTGATGAAGCGTATTCTTTGTATGTATCGCATATAGGGGCAGAATCTTTGAAGATAAGGAAAGAGTGGATTAAATTCGTGTGGCTTATTCTGTTTAACTGACAGCAGAACCAGATCTGTGTGAACAATGCTATGGTGCCATCGTTTATTAATACATAAAAGTGCTGCAAAAATTTAATACATATAGTATACATATTAAAAATAACATACCTATCGACATCGAGCGATTACAGGCTGTGTTGCATCACATTTGAAAATAAAAAATGATAAAATTAAGAATAATATAAGAATAGTCCACTAGTCTATTCCTGGTCCAATATCGTGTATCCGAATCCGCTGGTCTGTGTTCTCATTCTACTAGATACTATTCGTGTCCTATTGATTGACTCTTACTGAAGCCTCTGCTATTCTTTTGTCATATTATTTGTAGCGAAATATGTTATCAACCATGTCGTAGAAAGGCTGAGTGGCCTAAGACGTGTTATACTACTACTCTAAAATAATCACAAGTGGTTTACCTTCACCAAAGCTTTTATAATTTTAGCCTCTCAAAGTAATTTTATTTTTTTTAATAAATAAAATTATTCAAAATAATCAAATTAACTAAACATGTCCACAATACTTATTTTTTCAGAAAAAATACTAGACTTTGATAAAATAGACCTCTTAAGAAGTTTTACAGATAATGATAATAACAGTGAGTAATTCTAATAACATTTTGAGTAAAATATTTGATTCATGAACATTTTTTTAAATCACTATTGAATTTAAAACCTCTTGTAATAAAATAAAAATCTCATTAAAAAAAAAAAAATAAATAATTTTAGATCGTTAATAAAGAAAAGAAATAATGACTTCTTCTTTTTATTTTTTTTTAATATCGTTAATCTTGAGTGTTATTAATAGATTATTTCTCAAATGAAAGCTTTCTGTAAATATATACTTATTATTATCATAACATTTTCAATAATTAGATATGCATGTATTCATTCCTTTACCACACATACTAGTAAGTTATAATGTGCCGCGGGTATAGATTAAATACTGAAAATCTGAAAATGAAGAAAAAAATTTAATTTGTATTCAAGTAATGCAAAAAGTCAAAAAGTAAAGTAGAGAAATATCCTTCTTGGAGAATATCAATAATATCTAAAATAAAACCATTGACAACAATAATATATTTATGATAACGAAAATATGACTAAAACCACAATAACATTGATTTACTAAAGTAATAATTTAACTCAACTCCTATTAGCAAAGTATGATGAACTCAATTTAACACTTCGATAAAATCCGTGTGTATATTAAAGTTATCAACTAATATATGAATTTTTAAAGCATTAAATCATAATTTTAAAAAAACAAGGTTACAAGTGTTTGTTGAATGGTTAAGACGAAAACAACACTGTTCATTAATTGACATTGAATATAATGGATAAATGAAATGAAAGATTAATAAATTCAAAAATGTATTTATGAAAAGCTCAATATTGAAATTGATTGCTAGATTATAGCAACATTAAAACATTTAAAACTATTCTCAGATTTAGAAATATGTTTAATAGCGCTGAGTTGTAATATTTCAGGATTTATACCTTCGGAAATATAAGCCCTAACGTAACGCTAAACAAAATATAATATATAAAAATTCTCCTAAAATCATCTATCTAGTCATCTTCATGGCTTATCGCCATAGAATTTAGATTTAGATAGACCAGATTCATATTAACTAATGAAAATTATCAAATAAAAAATCGATTATAAATTATAAGATAAGAGAGGTGTTACGGAATAGATAAACAATATTATTATTGTTTTCAGAAGAAAACATGACTATTATCAACGATTTTATCGACGATTGGTTCAAAGGTAAATATCAACCATACATATATACAGAATTATTTTATTTAACTGTATTCGATTTTATTACACAATATATTATTTGAAAAAACAATTAATGATTTATGAAAATGGTTTTTGTTTGTTTTTATACTCAGTTTTTATTAGTAAATACTTTCATTTACTGATTTACATTTAGTTTACATTAACTTAACGTAAATGTTTATACAACAAACTTGTAATTCAGTTTAAATTATTATTACCAAAGTATTATTGGCTATTTTGATATTATAAGTGTTAAAGTTAACATTATCATCTTAGCCATTGGACATTTTTTCATATGGGAATATCTAGTAGAAATTTCACTTGGAGTTGCGAATGAAAATTTTTCTCAATTATACTTTCTAAGATTTTATATAACTGGGTAGGTCGGTTAGGAATAACGCGTTATTTTGATAAAATAGTTAATTTTTTTTAATTTTTTTAGGGGCTTAAATTATGTTAATAAGAATTTAATAATTACTGACGAATGATGATTCATTTTCCAAACTAACACATAAACGGCGAACGAATTCGAAAACCTTTGTAAATCAAAACGAATTGATTTATACCACTGTTAATTTTCTTCTATTTTCGCAAGATGAAGAAATATATCTCAATTGCATATACACACCTCGCAAGTCTAAAGTCTTTAACGGTACTAAACTACTATTTATCAGGGCCAAATTCAGACTAACTATTAACAAGATTAATAAACAATCTAGTGTAGTAATCACCAGTTTAAAAAATTAGTTATTTCGGTAAATTTAGACCTCACTTACTATTTTTCAAATTTTAAATATTTCAAAAATATGAACTAGCAAATTATGTAAATTAGTTTTAAAACTCTTGATTATTATTTACTATTGTTTTGGATAGTGTTTAGATTCGATATGATCAATATGTAATGTGCACGATAAAGATTTTTTTATAAAAAAAAAATTATAAAGTATACCATTTAATTTATAATAATAATATCAACAATATGTATGATACAAAATTTCATTATAGTAATTTTAACAAATGTAAAAGGACATTAATTCACTTTAAGCCATCGTACTAATCTATTTTTCAATAGTTATGCAAAAATTAGGTAGTTAAAAATTATTTCTATACCTATTTATTTTAGTCAATTTCAAAATTAATTTAAAATATTTATACATAATAAATAAATGAAAAATTTTGATTTTAGAAAATAAAATCATTGATGAACCTAAAAATGATCATGAAAGTACATGTATAAGTAAGCAATTATATTAATTATTCTCTGAAACACAAAGAGCTCAAATGAATAATATACTCATAAAATTTTATATTTTGACATTATTACTTATTAAAAGCATCGCGTAATTATAATTTTAAACAATAATTTGTAGTACTTCTTCAAAAACGTTTTAGTATTTTCTTATAAAATGAATTATTTATTAAATTCAAAAACATTTTTTTAGTTTAGGTATATTAAAAAATATCAACCAGTTTGATAAAAGAAATAAATAGTTTACTTTGAAATTGTTTTACTATAAATCATATGCAAATACGTATTTCTATATCGCAAAATTTTATTTTATTTATACGTTATTAATATTTTTAACACCTACATTTTATCTTGATAAAGTTATTAATTTATTAATCAATTAAAAATCAATATTCTTCTAGTTATTTTTGTACAAATAGTATTCTTAATTTGTTTTTTTATGATATTAATTTGTATTAAGTATTAACTGATAAAAAATATTGAAATGTGTAACATCATTAGGTATGTGAAGATATTAACTTAACCTAATTTCACTATACATATTTATTTTCGTTTATACTGACTCCCATTTTCCCAAGTACTTGATATTTATTTTATGTTTGAAGGTAAGTTCTTCAACGTGAATATTATCCTTGCCATTACATTCCTCATCATCACTCATCACCATGTGTTGATTTCTTTAAATCGTTAAATGCTAGTAGGTATCAGATGTCAACAACTGGATTTTATTAACTTTTTTTAAATTCCTTCGACTGGATTCATCAGTAGAATAACATCATCTAAAAATATAGAAATGTAACAAATTATTCAACGTAAATTCAAAAACGTATTAAATATGTAAACATTTTAGCCAACATAAAAATCATGAATAAACTTGAATTTAGAGCAACAAAATTGAGTAAGTTTTTCTACAAAAATGTTTAACTCTATTTTTAAACGACATTTAATTTATTTTAAATGTTCCGTTATTTAATCTTAAAATAATATATTCTTATTAATAATTTAATGATTATATTATGTTGTTAACTAATAAGGTTCATTCAGTGTATTGCACTTAGGACCAATTAAAATATCATGTTCATTATTTTGCAATACAATTTTCTTCATAGTTCTCTACCTATTAGCTATTATATAAATTATTAAAACAAATATTCTACGAAAACTATCCAAGATGACCACGAAATCAATTTAGCTAAATGGCTCTCAATAATTAACGTTTACAGGTAATCACATAAAAACTAGGTTTCTAAACAAAATCATAATAATAAAAAGAATAACAGGTGCTTGTGGAATAGATTTATTTATGTTATACAATCATTATCTGCTTATTATGCGTAATCATAATAACTAGAAATATTTATAAATGAGAAACAAATTAAAATTAATTGAAAACATTCATTCATCAAAAACATTGAATAAAAGGTATATTCGTGTAAATAATTTGAACAATTCAAGATCAATCACAATAACACGGACTTACCACTTACATAATTTTATTACATACGGTACAAAAAAATGTATAGTATATAATATATATTACAAAAGTAAATGTGTAAATTTATATCATTAAATACTCAGCTACTCTAACTAAACCGATTTGTATTTTCTTATATATTTATGATTAACTCTATCATAATGAATTTCCTTATTAATTACAAGACAATTAAATTTATCTTCAACGGGAAAATTAACAGTTTTTTTTGAAAATAATTTTTAAAAAACAATTTTTGAAATCCAATTTATAATGTCAATATGGCTTAGAAGCTAACTGAAGACTTTTAAATATAATCATGCCAAAAGTTTTGTACTACAATTTTACTATTACATTTTATATTTTTAATGCTTACCTGATAAAACTATAAGCTTTAGATGGAAAAATAAATTATTGTGACAAACATTTTTACTTCGTCAGCTGTTGTGTTGTAGCGTCTACATAATTATTTAGAAATAAATCATCTAAACATTTTTCTATAAAATTGTTCCAATTATACCAGTGGTTTTTATGTCTGTTATAGTGATTTTATTGCAATAGAAATCAACTCTTTATAATTTGTAAAATTATATACAAATATGTGCTTTCAATTTTACCCATTTTAACCACTAAACAAATACTAACAATTATTTACCATCTGATTTTTAAAATCTTAATATAAATATATTTTTAAAAAAAAAATTAATGGAATTTTTTAATACACACAGGTTACATAAGTAAGTAGATTTTATTTTATTTAATAGTGTTCTAACAAGCCAACAAAATTTATTATATTGCTTAAAATATAAAAAAAAATGTATTAATTTTTCGAAAAATAAAATTTTTATTATTTTGAATTATTAGTATATCCAAATTCATTAGAAAATAACTTAAACAGATATAAAGGAAAAAGATATAATATAAGTAAGTTCGGATAGTTTAATAATTTATTAACTATTTAACAAAATATAGACAAACTTGGTCAAAAAAACTGAAATATATATCTGTCAATATAAGACAGTATCTCATTTTAGAAGAGAAATGGAATCACTTTTTTATGTAAAAATATCAAATATATATCATTAAAAGGGTGAAATTTCTATAACTTGAAAATACTGGCACTTATATAATAATTTTAAATTTTTATATCCTAACTTTGATTACAGTTAAAAATTTAAGTAAGTACTAGTTTACTATTAGCATTATGGTAGGTTGATTTATTTATTTATTTTTTTATTTTTTGCTGAACAATTGAATTTATCATATTTTAATACATAATCATTGTAATAATAGGTGGTATATATTTATAATATGTAATATTTTTGTCAACTTTTGAATTAACTTACCGTAGAATAGTATGAATAAGATTATAAGAACATGATACAATAGGAAACAATTTAAAACTAATCTAGATTTTTTCAAAAGGTATTTTCGTTATACATCTATCGTGTCTTACTTTTAAGTAAAAAAAAAAAACTAAAGAATAATGATTTTAGTTATTTTTATGTAATTTGAAAATACTCCTCGAGGAGATGTGAAATTTTTACGCATAATATTAATATATTTTTTATGTAATATATATTTTAATAATAGTAAAATAAATTAATAGCAATTAACATTATACTTATAAAATAATAGGTTGATAGATCGTCTCCACTCCGATTAATTGTCATATGCAATAGTTAAATCATTGAATTTAAATAATACATCCCTTACAATTACTGACTCAAAGAAAAATTACATTCAACCACTACTTTACAGCAAAGAAGTTACCTAATTTCCCAAACTTTTTCCTAATTACTAAAAAAAGTAAAAATTACATGATCTCAAAAGTCATCTTTATAAAAATTTTACAATATTAAAATTATAATAAGTACATTATTATTATTATTATTTTTTTTTTTTATAGCGTTTGAAGTATCAAAGTTCCTCATAACTTTTTTCTTACAAAATTCCAAAAATCTCAATAATTAAAATTATTATAATTTTAATATTAAATAAAAAATGTTTTTAGGAGTATAAACCACAGATTTTATTTTTTGGAAATCAGAAAATTCACTCCCATACTCCTTAAAAATGAAACCAATGATCGGTCCTTCTCCAGTAGGAATGTCATTAGTTTATTGTATTTATTTATGAATGAATAATATTAATTAAGCCGTATTTTATTTTTTTAATTCAAAAAAATTTAGAAAATATTTGTACCTTAAGAATACATACCATATTTGAATCTCAATAAATTACATAAAATATTGTATAAATATAAAAACGTATTTTAAACCTTTGCAGAACTCCTTGGTAAGTAGGTATTTTTACTATATTCTTATTTCTTGGTAATAATACTCCATTAATAATTATAATTTTATATACCAATAATCAATGTTAATGACATTAAAAGAAAAATGCAATTATTATGAGTAAATGAAAATAATTGATTATCCAACTTGAAATCTTAATTTTATCTATATTTAAGTCATTATTATTAAGATCTAACTTCTGGTTTCTTCCTAACCACATCTCCTTTCACTTAGTACATTTTTATTTTCGCACGTTCCTATCTCAGTTTCAGGATATCTGAAATCAACCATCAATACTGCAATTTTCTATTATCCCATAAGTTCTTTCAAACAAAATATATTATTAGTTGCTAACACTACAATAGTCTTCGTTTAGTTAACTATTATTATTCTTTTATAATCTACGTTTACTATACTAGAATTTGGTTTAATTCACTGTTTAAATTGAGGGTAAATTGAGGGTTATTGGGTAATTGTGATTTATTGCTGTCAATGCTGTCATCGATTTTCTTATAACTAAATATCAATCTAAAACAACTTCACTCGTTTTTTTTTTTTTAACTGAAAAAGCTGTTGTTGGATAACTCTATGAAGTAGATTTAATGATCCCTATATCAAATTAATTTGTTGAATTCTCAATTCTTCTCTTTGTATTGATGTGATCTTAAGTTTGACAGACCATTATATTTTAATCGATTATGATACTTGCCATTAGTCCAATTCAATAACAAGCACCGTGTCGTGAATATTGACCTAAATAAAAATTCGTTTGTCAAAATAATTGTTTTGTCAACTATTATAATTTTGACAATGTGATTGATAACTAATTATTAGTATATTTACGAAGTATAAAAAAAACTTTGAAAGACGAATATTAAATTATTATTATCATAAACTTATATGTTTCAAATTGTATCATATTAAATTTATTGTTTTTTACTTTTTCTTATAGATAAACACGTTAAAAAAAATAATCGCGATATTAATTCTGAAAATAAAAATGGTAAATTACTTAATATTTTTATTTAGTGTTATAGATTATGTAGTATATTAAGTATATACTATCTAGTATTTACATAGTATAGAGAAGATACTATAGACCATGTCTCATATTTTAAATTTTATTATAAATTATACTCATTGGTTATTTTATTTGTTTTTTTTTTACTTTTGTTCATAGAAAAATCTGTTCCGAGTAAAAATAAAAATTCCAAACCTAAAATTCAAAAAGGTACTCAATAGTCGCAATATTATTATTTATAATTGTTTTCATTAAAAATCTATATCCACGGCATCCATGGTCGACGGCCGTTGAACATACTCATAATATTGCATCAGTATTAATATTGAAATTTATAAATTATAAAGTTTCACTCAGAAATTTATAAACGTAGGAAAGGGGAAAATATATAATTATTATTATATATAAAATCACATAATATACTAAATAACAATAATAATCCGTTTTGTGTTGAGATGTGTGAGTAATTAGGAATTAAATTAATGTACTAGTGGCAATGTTTCTGTGGTTTTTAATTAACGACTCACACGTATCTAATAATACTGGGTTGGTGGACTAGATCTGGTTTTAAGAGACTGCTTCTTCATACTTATATGCAACCGGTTAGCGGCAATAATACGTGATCATTGATTGCATTTGTACTCATCAAATTTCTATTTTACCACCAATGAGACACCGAATACCAACCACATTATCGCACACACCTATTGTACTCGGTTCTTGCGAAATAATAATTTTTTTACCAAAATTTCTTTCGACAAAACGACTATTATAATTTTAAATTTTTATAATTTAATGGAATGTTTATATATTTTATTGTTTTTATAAAATATTTTAAACATATCTTTTCGTTTATTGATTTTACGATCTAGTCTAATACATTTTATTTTTTAGTAGAAAGTGGTAACAAATAATAGTTTAAACTTTAAACTCTTATGAATAATACAATTTTTTTCCAGGAGAAAATAACAATCATATATACGAAAGTTACGAAGCTGAAAATGACAAAGGTATTATACATTGTTTATTATATTGTATATATAGTCATTTAAATGTACGGTAGGTCAGTTAGGTAAACATAGATAAAATTAAATAATATAAAGTTAATACGCTTCATATTCAATAGACGTGCAATTATAAACATTAGTATTATATTTATAACACATTTTTTAGTTTTAATTAATATGTCTTATAATTACTAAGTACTCTATTAAGATTTACATTTTCAATTTACTAATTACTTAAGTATTTAGAACTTTTAAATGCCTACTTTAATAATGCAGAATTTGAAATATAATAGTATGAATAATTTTTTTTCAGTGGACGAAAAGTATTTTGTTATGTTAAAAACATGTAAGCCGTTTGATATATTATATTTTTCTAAGGTAATACTTAAAGACTTAAAGTACTTATCTGAGTAATTTGAGCATAAATGTTTTAACCATCTAAATAGTAAATTGTGTATTAAAATCACTTATAAATTGAACTTTATACGTATAGATTACAAAAATATCTTCTTTTAAAAATAAGTTCATTTTCAATACATCACTCAAGCTTAATTTTCCCATATCTACCAACAAATATCACCCTTTTTATCAACAATAAAATTCGTATGCAATTATAGTAAAATTGTTATTTTTTTTTGCCATATAAATTAATGAAAAACGCATTTTTACTATAAGCCCATGAAAATATTTTTCATTTAATAAACTATTCACAATTACTGACCTAAAACAAATAATAAATAAGGTATTTTGTTGTATATACGGATTACGACAACTACTAATTATTTAATAATACATAAAAAATTTAGTAATGCAAATCTTAAATTAAATTCGTTTTAATAATTCTATTTTTTTTTTAAGATTTTATAAATTTATTAATGTTTTAGTTTAAAAAAAAAAAGAATTATGCATTCACATCATGTATTATTATTTATTATCAGGTCGGGCGCTTATCGAAGAAAAAGACTATGATACATACGTATTAAGACTAAACAATAATGGTAAAATACATAAATCAAAAAATTACGTTAATAATTTATCATATTTATACAAATAAAAAGCACTTAATATAATTAAATTTCTCAATTCAAAATACCTAAATAATTACACATTTTTTTATAATTATATCAAAGACTAAATATCTATTATTTATATTTATATATTATGTAGCATAATATATAACACAAATATACAATCATATTAAATCAAAAATTTGAAATAAATAATTTATGTTCAATCAAATTTTAAAGAATAGTTCTGAAAATTAGAAATATTCGAAAATTTAACAATATGTAAAATATAACAGAAATCTAAGTTTTGTTTTCTTATTATTAAAGATTGTAACTCACAGTAGGAAGCTACGCGCATAAAAATTAGAGATTTTTTTAGTGTGGTTATTGTGATTTTGTTAATTTAGCTGAATTAAAATTTGTTCGAAAAATCAACAACGTCCAAATTCTTAAATATTTAATTACTCAATACTGAACTATCTAGTAAGTATCTAAATAATTCTAATTTTTAGATTGTGTACCATTGCCCAAATCATTGTGGGAAAGTGAACTAATTGCTTCAAAAAGTAAGACTTTTGAATGTTATAATAATAATATTACACGAATTACCTATATTTTAGATTTTTAGTTATATTATTTTAAAGTGTTACATCTTATATATTAAATTCAATTGTTTACCAACTATAGAGTAATATAGTACATATTATTATGTTCATGAAATCCTATGTAGAAAATACTTTGAGAGGTGTATGCTTGTCCAAGGCCCATGCACGTATATTAAATAATAAATGATCCACTACACCCTTCAATTTTTTTTTAATATTTACACCCTTTTTTTGTTATATTTGTAGTTTTTGCTTCCGTTAATAGATTTTGTGATAGGTAATTTATCTGAACTACACAAATACATCACTGCAATATCTATAAACGTCAATTTTCTGTTGAATTTTTTCGTACAATAAACTTATTATAATGGCACGTATAAAGATTATAAAGTTCGATTGATTACATGGATAAAATTATTTATTTAATCGAAAGAATATAGTTTGTATGTATGACTAAAATCACTAAATATTATTTAAATAATACATTAAAAAAAAATCAATATAGTTAAAACTATTGATGTAAGCAAAAGTTAAATTTTCAAAAAAATTAACGTCAGTTTAATATTATAAATTAATACTATATATGCAAAATATTTCAGAAATAAAGATTGAAAATTTATCGGAGTATAATGAAATTCAAAAAAAGATTTTAAAATAAAATAAATGTTTAATGATATTTATTTTGTAACTGAATAATAATGAAATGTGCCCATTTAATGTCACATATTAAAATTTTAATCTCGTTACCTATCTATTGTTATTAAAATGATTTAACATATTGTTTATTTAACGCTTATGCTTATGGAATTTAATAAACCTAATAAAATACGAAACATTCTCTAATGTTGTTCGAAAACTATTTCATGTTTATAATTTTTAAATAATCAATGTCAAAATAAATATTAAGCAATTGATTCCTGTGAAGTTTTTGTATAATAAAAGACTATAATGTTAATTATTTATCTATAAAGACAAAATGTTAACCATATTTATTGAATAGTATACATAGATATAATAATTAGATTACTTTCAATAATTAATCGATGAATTCAATAATTTAGTCAAACAATGTTAAAGGGTTTTTATTGTAACATAAAACACTTGACTTAAGTGTATTAAGATGCTCGACCAAATCAGTTAAAAAGGATAACTTTGTCCTGCAACTAACTCTGAGTGATAAATGTAATGATTAGACAATAAAGTGTATTTTTTTGTCTGTAATTACCATGCAAAAATTACTTAAAAAACTTAAAAAATTCACTATAAAAATATATTTAAATATAAATAATATGTTGTTACTTGTTTAGTTGAATGTTCTTCTGATTTTTCTTAACCATTAGCAGAAATACCAAGCTATGATAAAATATTAATTATCCACGATAACTTGCCATGCTATATAATGTATTACTCGTATTACCGTTGTTCATCGAAAGTCTCTTGTTAATCGCAACAATTTTCATTCATTTGAAGAACGAATTGTGAAAAATCCTATAAAAACTAAGAAAATACCCTAAAATTGTTAAAAAAAAAAAAAAAATTTCTTTAAAATAATCAGTATTACAGTAGGGTAAAATGGCCGATTTTGCGTAGCTCATAAAGCCATTAGAACCATTTCACCAGCCCTACCTAAATATTTTTCTTAGTCATATTTATTTATTGTTGTTAACTCTTTCCAAACTATAAAACCATTAACCCCCCCCCCTCCCGGTCCAGATATTTCACTAATTAAATAATGATTATATTAATAGCTTGTTTTTGGGCTTTGGTATAAACCATTAAAATAAATGTCCTTCGAGTGATTTCTTATTAATAGCTTCTTAATCTTACCAAGTATTATTTATTGTTAAACATAAACACGTATTTGTTTTCGTGTAAATTTAAATATAAAGCATGATGTCTTTGCCCGATGAAGTCAAACTGTTCTCATAGTTTATGGAAACAGCTTGTGTATTGCTAAAAAATATTCGATTGCACCGAATGTGATAAAGTGTTTACGTCAAATAGTAGTTTGACGCGACATATCAAATCACACAATAGTGATAAAATTCAGTTTTGAATGTAAAAAACTTTCACTTGTCGGGATGTTTTATCGAAACATATTCTTAAACAACATGGTATGTATTCTTTGATTATTATTCAGCTACTAATATTATTAAGATATAAAACTACCAAGAATACTATTTTTATTAGACTATGCTAAACACGATAATAATTACAATTATGCGATTGGTATAAACGGCCGGGCGAAAAGCATTAAGTAAATACTAATTATTTTATTATTATTATTCAATTATTTTATTTTATTATTGTTATTATTTTTTCCTAATGAATACAATCTCGTTTCAGATTCACTGGTGTACCGAGTTTCTACCGACGATTTTTATCAGGACTTATTGAACAATCCGTTACTGTCCAGCCGGATGGATAGATCGAATTTGCCACTAAACCACCCGTGTTATGACAATATACAAAAGAAAGTGCCGGGTTTGTTTAAAAATGAGACGGCAGGTCGAACGATGACCGAGTTCATTGCGCTTCGTGCTAAATCGTACGCGTATAAAATTGAGGGTGTTGAAACACTCAAAGCCAATGGTATTCGAGGTCACGTTGTGCGTAATCACCTCACGTTTTATGACCATAAGCACTGTCTGTTCGAGAACGACGACGAAGACATTGTTGCTACATTTCACGAAGAGGTCTGTGACGATAATTTAAATTGTGAAGGTGATGAGCTGAAGTGTCTTGCGCGTCGAAACGCTAAAGCTGTAATCGATACTCTACATCGAAATGCCGCTTCCACTAGCACTATCAGTACTACTACCAGCTTGCCGCCCCCAGATAATTTACCAAACACGCCGTATAGGCTAAACATAAATTATGGTAATATTAAAATTATAGAAAAGAGTTCATGTCTAAAGCTAAAAACGATGTTACCTACTTAGACCATAGGTTCCTAACCTAACCGGCGGTCCGTAGATGGTTACTCGGGGGTTCACCCAGAAATAAATTTGTTTCGATAGCGTTTTTAAGATTACAATAATAATGTATTGTCCGCATTTATTTAATTATATATTTTTATTTGATGGGGGTTCCTGATTAACCTAACGGGTCTGGTAGTAGATAAACTCATCTATTTTTAGAATTCGGTGTATTCTAATAAAATTGTCATCATCGTCGTTTTATACAAATATAAAATATACACAAATATTTCTTGAAAATAATAAAAATTCTAACGATACCGAATTACCGACCACTTTGACCAGATGTCAAATTTGCCGACTTAATATTTAAAAATCATGAATGGAGGTTAGACACCCCCCACACCCCCTCAAAAGACGACCCTGAATTTAACGAAACAAAGCTGAATTTTTTTCATAAAATTAAAACTGAAATTTTCAAATTTTAAAGAACTGAATTGAAACTGAAATTTAAAATATATACTCTAGTCCTGGAACGTTGACATGCTTCTATTCCCTACTGCTTCATAAACTTTGATACCAACTGAGTTACATTTTCTGAAAGTATTAGGTGTGGATAATGAACAATAGATACGTAAAATGAAAACGAGATTTTCGTCCTTAGTGGTGCATTAGTGTCGAAGATTATCTTGGATATAACTGTATTCCCTTTTACCAAAGCCAGTTCGGCCAATTTATACTGAAGAATCCGTTACAACACGAGTTTACTCAAACATTCAGTATTTCCAGGACCTGATTTACTAATTTATAGGCCAGGTACAATTTATAATTTTGGGCCTCAAATCGACCATCTTTATTTTCTTTAATGCTAAAATATAATATATGCATCAAATAGTTTTAAATTTATGTTGTTTGTAATTACTTATTTATTATTTAAATTAGAAGTTTTTTATGATATATGAAATAAAAATTAAATAATTTGTGTCATTACTTATAATTTAATATTTTCATACACATACATATATATATATATATATTATATATATTGTACAGATTAAATAAATAATTTGAATATTCAGAGGAAAATAGACATAGTTCTAGTTTAAATCTAGTTCAAAAAAATGTGAGAACGAAAACTATCTCAGTTTTGAAGGATAAGACCACCTAACTTTATAGCCTAATTGAGTACGACCAGTCGTGCAAGTATTGTTTTTACCCTAAAATTAAGATAAGTACATTAATTCAAGCTTGATTTGTATAGTTTATTTGAGCGTGGAATTTTTAATAAACACTTATTAGTAATTAGTAATTTGTATTCACGGGACTACTTAGGACGAGGTCGTAATAAGATGAATCTCTGTTCAAGTTATAAGAAATGTAGTCGACTGTGGTCAGCGACCAATTTTCGTCGGACGTTAGTTAGACAACATCCGTTTGTTTACCTATCCTTAACAAGTCAACCGTCTGTATACTGTATAGTGAAGCTACTGCACAATAATCGGCTACAGACTACGTTTCTTAACTTGAACAGAGTATATTATACATAGAAAAAAATAATTATTCATACATGTATAATTTAATATATTATATAATATTATAAATATTATAAATATATACAAATTAATATAATATGATCTAATCTTTATAGCCATTCTCGTAAAGTTCATTACCTGTACAAGTACAACGTACATCCGTGTAAATTTGATATCTAAGTAATATTTTTGGTTTTCTGATTTGGTATACAGATGATAATTCCAACATGGCGACATATCAACTTTACACAGTTGTTCTGCCCACCGTTGCTATTTTTTTTTTTTTGGCTATTTAACAGCAGAATTTTTTAAAAATTATTTTTGTTTTTTTTAATAGTCTGAACCATAACGACGAAAAGATTTTGTACTGTTATATTATATACTTATATCAACTTTTCACTAAAATACTAATTTCTAATAATAATTAATAATTGGTAACAACTAACATGGATGAAAAACAAAAATCTTTAAGTACATATTTGCTAATTATTAAAAGAATTAATAATTTGATTTTTCATTAACTTGTAGTCTGTAGAATTAGAATTAAATTTAAAACCTGCTCCACGATGTATCTATACTTTTTAAATTTTTTAAAACATCGAAATAATCTAATGAGTAGTTTCAGAAAACATGTATGATAAAGATTTTCACTTTCACATTTAAATGTATAGTAAATACAAATAGGATAATTATTTTAATATCTATTGTAAATAATATTACCTATTTAGTATATAATATAATAATGGTATTTTTTAATAATTAATATAACTTACACTTGATATTTGTAAATGCATGGGCGCCATGTACAGAGATCTGAGGTGAGCTAAAGTCCTCCATGAGATTTTTAAGGCGGGGTTTAGCCGTTCATAGATCATGGTTTTTATTTAAAAAACCATTCATATGTGTCAAATTTTATCTTATGATGAAAAAATAATAAGTATTAAATATGATTTATAAATACGTTTATACATTTGTTAATTTATTTATAACATATTATTTACATTTGCAAAATTTTTTATTTTTATTTTTGTGAGATTTGGAGAGGGGCGTCACTTCCATGGCCCTCTCTTGTATTCACGCTATGTTCTAACTTCTAGGCCCAGTTGTAGTCTATTATATTACAGTAATGAACGTGCTAAATAATAATATACCCAATAATGAGCTTCATAACATTTTACCTATTTTATACTTCAATACATGTTAGTACATAAAAAGTAAATGGTTTGAAACATTTGAGTGTTTAGGATTTCTTTTAAAAGGAAGATATGACTAAAATTGTCAGTGCCAAACTCTCAGCATTTTATTACCTACTGATAAAGTAATAAATGGAGAATGCAAAAATATAACAACATAAAATATATAAGCTAAAAGGGAGATCACAGGGGGGAGGTATATTTTCTTATCTTCCCCATACATGCGCCACTGGTTTTATGTTGTATCCATTTTTTGATTCTTGAAATATCTGAAGTATGGTTGTTACAAGATAATTTTGAAAATTTTAAATCACTGGCGGGAAAATGCTCCTTGCATACATCATTGTAGACACCCATATGTGTATATATAACATGGTAGGTACTATATTAGTTATAAAAGTAAAATATTACATAAATAAATAAAATATATATAAATATAATATGTATAAATATATACATATATGTTAGGTAGGTGTATAAAGTGTGACTTGTATGGTTCGCTGAAAAATTCTTATTTATTAGGTATATTATTATATGCGGTATTATGGTCTATGGGCGTTGTATCATAAATCGGAATGCCGAGTAAACTTTATGGCGGAACGCTTTTCGCTCCAAAAGTTGACCCAATTCTGCAACAGTGACTGGACTACGATTAAGTCATTCGTTGGTATTGACAGTATGTTTTCAACTCACTCGTCGTCCTTAATACTAGAGCACCGATAATTTTAGGGTACCCATACGGCCATATATTGCAACAAAATTTTAGGTTTACACCGTGGACATCATCTGAGTATCTGACGCGTATGCGTACATACAAGAATAATTAAGCGCTTGGGCCGTTTACCATAATATTTTGCTTGTGATGCCATTCGCCATGTAACACTGACTATTGACTACAGAATACTCAACGACTCTTCGCGAACGCTTTTCGGTCACCTCACCAAAGATTATTATTACAATTTTCTTCCCCTTCTTTGCACGCCACCATTGAACTATCGAAGCACCGTTGCAATGATAACAGTACATTTCGCCATGTTTGTTGTTGTGCGCCCGTTGATTAGATTTTTCTGTTTATCATTTTCTGCTCGTACAATTCACAACTGAATATTGAAATTTCTAGTACTGTGCGTTAAGCTTTTGTGTCCGATTTCTTCCGTTATTTTCGTTATGTTTTACCTGTCGTTACTATTATCCGAAAATTAGCCATGGTGCCGCTCGTGTCTTGTAAATAATAACGACTCCAAACGTTCGTGATTCCCCGGAATTTTGTACGTTGTCCCTGGAGGATTTCCACAATGGCGCTAATTGGCTCCTTACGACCTAAAGCTCTGAGCCAGTCCGGCGATATCATTGAGTTGTGGACATGAACTTTAGTGTTGGTTGGGCAGCTTCTAAGACGATTGTTGTCCCGGTAAGTGCCGACTACTGGCTATTTATTTTCAATTTGCGATTTTAATTGCGTCATAATTGGGTCAAAACATCGTCCTTGTAGGTTTTTCCTCGTCAATCCCATTGCAGTAATATGGATGAGAAGATCAAACTGGAAGACTGTCATCTGGAGCCTGATGCTCCAACAGTTGTCTCTGAAAAGGGTGTACTGTTAAGGACCAGTGCTAGAGTGTCCAAAAAATTACGTATGACGCCAGCATCTACTTCACCTGGACCCAGTTGTACCAAAATAGGTTTGTTGTGTTTCTACATAGTATCTACACCCTGGCCTCGCATAAATATGATTTATATTTATGTACAAATCATATATCTGTTACAGATTCCAATGATGCTCCAGTTTTCAAGTCTTCAAAAATTAGACGAGAACTTTGGTCAGCCGAGGATACCAATTCTTTTTTTGAAGGATTAAATGAGTTTGGCAAAGATTTTGAATCCATTCAATGGTTTATGGTGAACCGAGCTAAGCGTAAAGGTTCTTGTGAACAGGCTATTAAAAGTAAAGAACAGTTGAGGCATTTTTATTATCGGACATGGCACAAAATTTGCAAATATATCGAATTTCCCAAAGGTAATAATTAATGAGTAATAATATTTATAGTAATTTATTTGCTTAAAATGTATTATTCATGTAACTTGATTATTGTAGAAATGCAAAAAGTAGTGCAAGAGCTTTATGGATTAATTAATTATGGTGAACTTAAACGAAGAATTGGATTTTGTAATGATAAAAATTGGTCAAAACTGTATGAAATGATTTATCATGGTTCAACTAAAGTCAGAAGTAAAGGAAAATTGTGGAAAGTTAAAACACCACATTGTAGAGCTTTGAGAAAGCTCAACTGTCTTGAAGGTATAATGTATTTATTTTACTGTTTCTATATTTTGTTCTAATGCAATTCATATATTTTTAGATACGATTGGAGACTTAAAACTGCCTGGAAAAGTTAGTGTTGAATTAAGGCCTCGAGATATGGATACGTGGTCTTTAGTGCAATCACTTGCCATGAATCCTCGTATTAGAGCAACAGTTGAGTTACAGAAACCATTGTCTATGCTTTTGTCATTTTTAGAAAATAGATGGCAAACAGAAAATCGAAAACTTGTATCCTTTTACCATTATGGTATTTGATTTTAATTTATAATGAAATAGAAAGTTATTATATCTATTATATTTGTCTAAGTTCTAAATTAAATGTCCTTAAACACCATATTACTAGCGTGAACAAATACACAGAGTTAAAACACTAGAAGTTGATCAAGAATCTAAAAGAATTCTTAGAGTTGCTCCAGCAACTGGTGTTACTATTACTCCTATTAGTGTAAATTTTAGTGATATTGAAAATACAAATGTTAGTTTATTAGCTCATAGAAACACTCATGGAATTTCTAAAGAATCTGTTGAATCAATTCTTCAAAAAGTAACATTACAATTTTATAATATTGTTTTTTTTTTTGTTCATTTTAATTTGTTTATATTTTTTTTTTCAAAGTTTCCTTCAACTAAAGTCCAAAAACCATATGTCAAACGAGTGCGCACAGAAACAATTAATTCTGCATCTGGATCATCTGGGAATCAAGAAAATAGTTCAACTGCTTGTTCATCTACAGTATGTCCAATAACGGATGTGAGTTATGATGGTGAAAAAGGTTTAGATATTCTAATGGCAAGTCCTCCAAAAAATGATCCAGTTATTTCATCACATGATCAAGAAAAAGAGAAGAAAGAAGAATTTATTGCTAGAGTTAAACAAGGGTGGACATTGGCCAATGTTGAAGCTATTAAAATAGGGGAACTTTATCTCATAGTAATATTATTTTATTATAATTTGAAAGAATGTAATAATATACTCTTTATTTTTCACTCATATTAAAAATATTTTTATTTTTTTTTAGTGTGGTAGTGAATCTAAAATTCAACTTGAGTATTGGTTTGAAGATTGTGTTGAAGCTACCAGTAAAAATAGACTATCCCAATCGCTCAATAAACTCATTTCTATTGCTCAGTATAATTTAACTCCTTCTAAAGTATGTCTAGGCTCTTAAATATTAACATTAAATCTTTATTTTATTATTTACTGATTATATGCCTAATGTTGTGTGAAACTTTCAGGGTTGTTCATGTGGATCTGTAAATAATAAACCACATAGTTTGCCAAGACAGACTGAGGTAAATTTTAATAACCAACCAAATTATGCTAATTAATAACTTTATAAATAATATCAACTTACAAATTGTATTTGTAATTTTAGATTAAAACAGAGGTGGATCAAAATCAACGTGGTGCTTATTCATTAGTTAGTGGCTGCAAAGTAATGGTTCACCCATCATCAGTATTTAGACGACCATTGCAGCCAAAACCTTTACATTCAACTGGTTCATTCAAAGCTCAACTTGATGTAAGGTTCTTCATATACTATTACAATTATTCATTTAAATTTATAAATTTTTAAATTAACTTTTAAATTTAATATATTTGTAACATTTCTTATACCAAGTGATCCATTTAATGTAAGGTATTCATAATTTTAAAATGTTAATAGTTTTGAAAATAATTTTTTTATTTTATTTTAAAAGTGATATGAAGTGATCAGGGATCACTTCTCTATTCATAATTTAAATACTTATAAAAGTTATATAACTTATAAACTATTAGTCCTATATGTTATTATTTGCAATGAAGCACTTCTAAAAATATTTTTGTTGGAAAAGAAATTACTAATAAATGTATTCTTTAAAAATATAAAACAATTTAAAAATGATAATGAAAAAAAATAGTAAACATTATATTTGTTTTAGAAAAATTATATTTTTTAAAGATTTAAAATAATGTAAAAAAAAATGTAATGGTTTTTGAAATAATAAGTACTTTACTTTAAGTACGCTTTGTGTAGTTAAAATATATTTGAACTTTTATTTGCAGAAATTACAACCTAGGTATTGTAATCGGACAGGTCGACCCAGTAATAAACATGTTGGCATTGTTCAAAAACTTCTGCCACTCCAACCAAAGACCAGTTTAACTATTGTTCAAACATCTAACTTTAGGCCTATTGTACCAGCAATTAGTTCTGAACAAAATCAATTAATGGATGGCAAACAATGTGATATTAACCATGTAGATCAAGCCTTACTTTCTCCAAAAAGTTAGTATAATAATTTATTTTATTTAAACTAAGTATAATAACAAAAAAGTAATAAAATAAAAGTTTAAAACGAGGAAGCCAAAATTGGGCCTTAAGAGGAGTTAGGCCCAGTTCTGTAGGATGCTTCCTTACACTTATAAATTCTGGGAAATAAAACTTACCAGATACAAATATTAGATTTACATTATTATCTACTTTCATCCACGAAAACTTAAACTTTATTTATTTATTATCTTTAAAGTATACAATGATATGTCAGCATATTATTACATTAGTTTAACGGAAAAATAGTAATATGATATAAATAGTTTCAAAATATAGATTATAAACTTTCTTAATTTAGCATCTTACCAACTAAGAATTGAACACCTTCCCCCACAACTTATTTCAATATCCTTTAACACTTTCTAAAATCTTGTTAGATGGACAGCCACAACAATGTAACTTGAAATTTTTGCTAAAAATATTGAATGGTAAAATTAATATTTGATGTCTCTATTTAACTTTACTTTCTTGTAGAATTCTATATTTATTTTCATGAGAGAAAGGTACTGGCTGCACATACCCTGTCACATTTTGTACAGTGCCTTATGATTATAGTTATTACATTTATTAAATACAATATTAAACATTTGTAATATAGTTAACATAGAATTAAACAATATATTATTTATAAAAAATATTTTAAATTTAAAGCCATGCCGAAATATTGATATATTGATATAGTATTAATCAATCATGAAACATGGTAATTGTTATTAGGTATAGTAGATACTCTAATTATTTATTTTTTTTTTTTTTTTTTATGAAATTGGGGAAACTTACATTTATACACTTTAAAATAATTTATTTTGAATCTCCTTTTTTGCTTAATTGTATATCATTTTATATTTAACATACTATTGTACTTACACCTGTTTAAAATTGTATTTGTAAAAGTTCAAGATTTTGTATTTTATTAAAATATTACTACATTAAGCTTTATTAAAATGTTTTATGATATTAATTTTCTTTTAGAAGAGTGGAAACCCCCAGATGAAGATATTCCAGATGATGTAAGTATCACATCATCGACTATAAACAGGTTAATGGACATAGCGTTGCCGCCCATGAATGAATTCTCGACTCCAAATTTTTCTGGGCTTTTATCAAATTGTAGTAGCTCAACAACATCTGTTAGCTTAACAACACCATCCACTAGTCCTTCTAGACTTTTGAAGGACGATAGCAATCAATGGCTAAATCCAGATGTATGTCAAACTTTAATTGTTGTTTAATATAAAACAATTTTGTCATTCAACATTATTTTAGACAATTATGATTAAGGTTACATCATCTAAATAAGGTTTTTAATTTCAGATGGACTTTTCATTAAGTAGTTTCCTTGGTCATTTAGAAAAAGAACAACAAGCTGAGACAACAAGAAATGATAATCAAAAAGTTATTTCAAATGACGTAAGTATTATATTAATATTAAGTTATTTTATGTTCTATTCTAAATCATAAATATTTTCACATTACACAGTTATTAATAATAATAATTAGTTAATTTGTATGGCCTATAACACTTAAATTAATTAATTTTGCACTGCTCAATAAAAATGGATTCGTGATACTATTATATATTATTACTAATCATTAATTAGTAATGTTTTTTTTTCATTTTGGTATCAATAAAAAATGCCTCAACAAGTAAGCATTGGGAGGATATAAATATTGTTTAGATATTTATTTGTGTTTTATACATTTAATTTTAATACACAATAAATACTAAATTATATTTTTATAAAGTCAATCATGAGTTCATAACAATGATATTGTGGAATGGCTCAAATTGTGTTCTTTTTATATTTTAATAAAACTAGCAGCCTGTGTGAATCGCTCCTAGTAAGTACTCTAGATGAAAGACATGATTAGGTCGAGAAAAATGTTTGTAGTCTAGTAGTCGCAATTTTAGTTTTGTGATGAGGTGGTTTGCGACTTTCATACTACTAATTTGGTGGCTTGATGCTTTGGGGTTTTTATTTTGAATCTGTAAAAGTTTATGAAAGCCTAATTTGAGTATCTTTAATGTCATTAAATTAATTAATTGATTTAAAGATATATTATGTAGATTGTAGGTATCTACAGTTTATTCTCAGAATAGTTAAAACCTTGGGAGAAAGGACAATATAGAAACCCAATTATTATATTATTGACTATATGGCCAGTTAAATTACTTACCTTATTGTTTGACAACTAGGAATAATAATTACTTTTTGTGTCATAAGTAATGATTCATCACCTTTTGGAGTAATAAAAATATTTAATTTTTAGTTGGTACTTTAGGAGGTTTAAAGTAAATAATTCCCAACATTTTAAAAAAGGATTAATATTTTTAAAATTTAAAAATTTAAAAATGAATAATCATAAATAAATTTTACTAATTATATTAGCATTTTTCAAATATGATATGATTCTGGCTCTTATTGAGCAACTTAACAATGTTTAAAATTTTAGTTTTTTATTTACCATAGTATGATATTTTCATTATTTATTCTTCATAGTGCTTACTTCACACCAAAATTCATTGAAATAGATCATTATTACCCTTAATTTATATATCTAATTAAACTATCTTTAAATTTAACATGTAAAAACAATCAACATAAAAATTGACCTGATGATTGTGACTTTATAACAATAAAAAATTTAATAACTTATTTTTATGTATACATTGTGCATTTTTTGTTTAATTAATCCAAATATCTAGTTCAGGCCTTTCTTTTTAACCTATCATTAGCCTTGTTTAATTGTTAAACCAAAATATTAAAAAGTAAAACATAAATATTTTTATTAATCTAGTTTAAATAAAATATTTTTTATAATAGGTGGAAGCTCAATTTCAGTGTCTTATGAGTGAGAACAGTGTGGATTACACTGCTAAATTTGCAGATTTAGCAGCACAAGTAGCTGCAAGCAATAACAACTGCCAGTAACTTTCATTGTTATTTTTAACTATTATATATATTTATTGAATTATAATTTAATATTAAACAATGTTTTGTTATTTAATATAATATTACATAATTTTTTTTTTTTGACGTTATGTACAATATAAAATATGAATGTTTATTGTTTTATTTATATTATTTAATATCTTTATGTTATACAACTATACAATGTTGTTAATATTTTTTTAACTTACTATATGTTGACAAAATAAAGTTGTGTTCTTTGTAATATAATATTTTAACAAATTTTATATTTTAAAAAAAAAATAAATAAAATAATGTATTAAAATGTTTTAGTTATTTGAAAAAAAATGGATGAATTAGATGTTTGTTTCTAAAACATTTTGTAAAAAAAAGGGACATTTATTTTAAATTAATTCGGTTAAAATTTGTTTTCTTCACTTAATAACTTTTGACTACTTAATTTCATTTCACATTAAAGCATCACTGGCACATATGCTAATGCTAAATAAATTGTTTACCCTTATTTAAAATTCTATTTATCTCAAAAAATATTTTATTGACATTTTTCTATATATTTATTTTTATGTATTATTTATACTTATTTAATATACTATAAATAACTAAAAATTTAAATACATATATTAAAAATATCTCACTCCCAAATATTAAAAGTAAAGTAATATTTCTTTTTAAATTTATAATAGCTTTATATTGAAAAATACAGAATGTCATAATTTATAATTTAAAAATTAATTATATCTATTTTTAATTTTACAAAAACTGTATTAGGTAAGTAATTATTTTGTAGATATTTGTATTATTAATACAAATTTATGGTACCTAATATTCTAGAAGAAAACAGTGGAATAATCAAATTGTTTTATATCAAATACGTTAATATTTTGATTTACAAATTAGGAATGTGTAAGTTTTAGTAAATTGAATAAAATAATTTAATGTGTTATTTTTAAAAAGATAAACATGTACATAATATAATTAACATTAAAATAACAATAACAGAACATAATAAAATGATAAAATATTAGTATTATTTATAAACAGTTGAAAAATAATCTATTAACATATATATAAAAACTACTAAAGTTAATAATTAATGTATAGTATATGTTTATGGAATTTCAGTTGACACATTAATTAATTGCGGAAAAATTGACTAAATAATTGTAAAAATTAGTACACTACTAGCGGAGGGACTAGACACATACAATTATTTTTTTAATATAATCTAATTATTTGTGTCAGCTGATTTGCATTTGATTTATTAACTAAAGCAAGTGAGAAATAATATTAGGGAAACTAATTACAGGTATTATCTGGTACTTTTTAATAATGCTGCCAAATTATGACATGGCACTCATATATTAAGTAAAACCTGAGTTGTTTAATAAATATTTAATCAACCAACTGCAGTAAGGAATTAACAGTAAGATCCTTATTACCATTGTTGGCTTCAAAAACAGTTTTTACTGTTTCTTTATCCATGTTTGGGAACATGTCTTGAATCTATAAAAGAAAAATAATAAGAAATATTAATTTTTTCTTAAATTATAAAGTTAATTTACTTGTTTCAAGTCTTCTGCACAAAAAGTAGGTGCTTGTGGAGCTGAAGGTTGAATATAAATAGGAGTTAAACTGGCACTTGAATTGTTGAATTTTGGCATTTGTGGTAACATCATAACTGAACTTGTTAAGCCCAAATTTGGCGGAGCCTTAAAATCAACAAGAAAATTTAATTAATATATAATCTTTAAAATAAAAATATAATATTAGGTACATATGTAATAGTAATTTTCAGAAAAAAAAAAAATGAATACTTACTCCAAAACTTATAATTATGTTAATAGTTCCTTCGTTGTTTGGCCCTTGTTTACCACTAAGATTGTACCACTGTTCAATTGTGACCCCTTTATAAATTTGATTGGGAATTGGTATTGTTGTCCAAGCAATAAGTTCATCCATTTTGAAAGAACATTCATCAAATATTTCTACATTAATTTGATTGACACCTTCTTGTGGAAGCCTAAAAATTTACAACTCTAAAATAAAAATTTTTTTTGAAAATTATTTAGCTCTAAAACTTGAATTACGTTTGAACAGTTTTATGCCATTTAGGAGTTTTACCACCATTTGGATCTGTTTGTGTTTCATATACACAATTTCCAACTCTAAGTCGTACATAAGGATCCATTCTAGTTAAACCATAGTTTTTGACTAGCCGTGCTTGTACAATTGTAATATTTAATCTATTTCTATCACGGTGGTCTCCTTGCATACAAGACAATGATTGTTGTAGAGCCATAGCAGCTTGTTGGTCAGCGGCTTCTTGTTGTAATCTATTAGTAGAATCATCAACAGAAACCACGTCTAAGCGTAAAAAGTCATTAGGTAAATCACCAACATATACCTGCAAATGTAATTATTTTTATAAATATAAAATGAGTACTAATTTGATAAGATATAAGTTATAATAAGCTAAATTTTTAATTGTGCATATAAATATAAAAGAGATCATATTTTTTCACAGTTATATAACTTTTTTTTATTTTTGGTTTGTAAAACAATTAATATAATTAACATTAATATAAATTAAATATTTAAGTTAATTTTATCTATGGTATTGATATGATTTTTAAATGATATAACATTTAATGATATGTATTTATATTCTAATATCTAACTTGTATACCTATACCCTACAGACTACCATCGTGGAGTATTATCCTTTGAGGTACCACCCACTTAAATTAGATATTGCATTTGCAATACTTATACATAGGCTTACCATTCATCCCAGTTATAAAAGCATTTAGTTTGTCCCAATTAATAAAATCTGAGAGAAATTAATAACACTTAATATTGTATTATGTATTTAATAATACAACATACAATATAATTGTACATTGTATCATTAAATAAAAATGTTACTACAATATTACTAATAAATAATAATGTATTTAAACATTTAAATAAAAAAGAATATATTTATTTCCATAGAAACATTATAGAAAAAAAAAAAATCATTCAATATCAAGTCCTGGTGTTCAAGGTTTTAAAATTTGGCAACTTTATTTATATACAGTGATCAGCAACATTAAATATAATTATAAATTTACTATAATTCATAATATATTTGCAGATAACACTTCATAGTTTATATATTATACATAAAACCAGTTTAATTATGGATAACATTTATATAAAATATCTTTACAAGTTTTTATTTTGTAATGCATCAAATAATACATTTTTTAAAGTATTCTATGGATAATATAAGTTGGCATTAATAATTATTTGTAATAAGCATATAGAGCAATATTTACATTTTTTAAAGCCAATATGTTTTTATGTACAGTATATCAATATATAGTTTTAAAAAAAAAATATGAAAATATTGATGTAAAAGGTAGACAGTTATTATATTAAGTTATAACTTAAAATGCATTGTCAATGAATGAGAATAACTACCATACATATCTTACCCAAGATTTTATTTTTTATAATGAAACACTAATTTCTGAATTAACCAATTTAAATAATATCTAATCTAATATAAAGCATGAAGATTAATTTATATTTCTGCAATGGAAAAGTATGAACACTAATAAATCTAAACAACCTATCCTAATAACTTTAAAATAGTTATTTTGTGTTATAGAAAATAAATGAATATTATGTTAAAAAATGTAACAAAAAATTCAAATTTACTGGTAAATTCGGACTTTTGTCATACACATGAATAAAATTAAGTATACAAATAAACTTTATTTTTATTCTTATTTTGGACTATTTTTCTTGTTTTCAGAACATTATATATGATTATTTAGGTAATTATTAATACTATGTTATTTTAAGAAATTGTAAGTATTGAGTTAAAAAACTTGAAATTACTTAAATTAATAGGTATAAAAATGTATACAATAAATGGAAAGGTTCAATGAATATAATATACAGAACAATAATATAAAAGTCATTAGCAAAATATTAAAAGATATTTAAAAGTAAATGTTAATAGTAATAAATGCATACAAATGTTATGTATATTGTTTTATTAGATGTTAAATTACCATTTTTCGTCTCTCATCGTTCACCCTTGTAGTTACTGATTCCATAGTTTAAAATTTGTTACACAACACAGACACGTATTAATTTGTGGAATTGCCAAAAATATTATAAAACACACTATTGAAATAAAAATTTACACAAATGTTCATTTAATATTTGTATAATATTCTTCTATTTGTTTTTGTCGATACTTAATTCACAATTGAGTATTTGAGTCCACACTGTATTTGTGTTAGTGTTGCTAAAAAAAAATGCAATATATACATATATAAAGCATTACTGTATAAGTATTATTTTCAATAAAAAATTACTAATTAGTCATCTAAACAGTAAATACCTATAATAATTACAACTGTTATCACTTATCAAGCGAAAACATTTAAATACCTTTCCTATAAACAGCACCCAATAATGATGCAGAGGAGATAATATAAATTATAATAATCATTTATATTTTATACCTAGTTTTTATCTAATTAATCATAATATTCAAAATAATAAATTGTTCTATGATAATAATATATTTTATTTATTTTTATATGTCGCATAATAATCATTTTTTCTACGACAGCTGAGCTACAGATAATAAAATATGGTTTCATGAAATTACCGTGCTAACAAGAATTAGTTGCATGCACTGATTGCCGAAATAAACAGAATGCAAACAACTTAACCTCAACAATATCAATCAGTTTCTCTGTCCTTCTCGAAAACGTGTTCATTTTGATATTTCTTTTCAAGAGGTTCATCCTTTTTATTCAATCATTTTAGCAATAATTTGCTAAATTTTTATTATATTAATTGCTGTATCTATACACTAGTCCATAATGTCTGACGTTGAAGATGCCGTAGAGGTTGGCGAACACGGAGAAATGTACAACCTTTTGAAAGAAGTGTTGAAAAATGCCCAGGTGAACGGCAGCCTTTTACATGGAATTCACGAGGGTACCAAAGCTCTGGAGAAGAAACTTGGTAAATGTTAAACTACCAGTTCTACTTATTTTTTTGTGAGTTTCATGTTATTAATTTTGTGCATAGGTGTTCTGTGCGTGTTGGCCAACAACTGCGAAGAAGCCATGTACAAGAAATTAGTAACTGGATTATGTGCCGAAAACAGTACTCCTCTGATTGAGGTAGACAGTAACAAAACTCTTGGGGAATGGAGTGGTCTGTGTAAGTATGACAACAACGGTCAAGCCAGGAAAGTGGTAGGATGTTCATGCGTGGTTGTCAAACATTTTGGAGATGACACACAAGAATTGGACACTTTGTTAGAGATTTTGAAGAAAAAGAATTTTGCGTAGATCAATAAAACCAAATCTTTTTAATGTAATTGTTAACCTTGTGTTTTTCTTTGCATCCAATAACTGAGAAAATAACATCATTACACTGATCGCTGTATACCATATACACAAGATCACATTACATACATTTTATCATTTTATGATATGATTAAATTTATACTAGGGTGATCATGTTTATACATAAAATAAAACATGGCTTAATAATTTTGACTCAAATTTAATACATTTTATTGATTTTTATATTTTTAATGATATTTTGATGGTAATGTTTGCCTGTTATATGTAGTAGATATTACTCCTGTAGAAAATTCATAATATTACACCGTGCAATACGTCAATAAAGGACATATTGTTGTTAACAGTAACAAACGTTTTAAAAATTTACAAATTATATATAAATTATACGAAAATAAATTTTATAATTGTAACAATATATGATTGTTTATTCTAAAAAAAACTTAATAGTTATGGATTTGTTGTATAGATTGGCAATGTTATATTACATAGAGTTAAAATTGTATAGGAGATTTTCAATATAACAGGATAAAAGGATTTTGAATTATTTTATGAAAATAAAGTTACTTTTAAGTATTTTATTGATCAACTGAGACTACTTTGTTATTTTCATTTGAGAAACAAATTACAATGATGATATAATTACTGCATATAACAAAAGCATTTTAACCATTAACATTTCTAAAATATCGTGTTATTGGTAATATCACTTTTTTTTATTTAAAACAAAATATTAATTTCTTGCTGTATATACATTTTTTTAATACTTAAAATAAGTAATAATCTTTTATCAAATTACTGTATAAGTTAAATTTAGTATTATAAATATAATTATTATCAACATGATAAAATCTCCCGTGTATCAAATATTAAACATGACTATACATTACTATTGCATACAATACTTTCTATGTAGGTAACACAAGAGGTTTTGTTTCTATTTTTCATCAATCTCCTGTGAAGGTTGTACATTAGAGATTTTGTCATAATGACTATCTATTTTCCCCGAATCCAGAAATATCAAAATCATAAATTTGTCCTATAAGAAGTTTTTTTGGGTAAATGAAGATTATTTTATACTTATCATTCCATGATTTTTGTTACACAAAATTTGTTATTTATATGTGTTATTAACTTAAATTTTTATAATCAATAAACATTTTTATGCCCATATAAGTTAAATAATGGGTTTAATAATGAGATAATCACATTTTCAATGGTATGTATGATTATCTTGGTTTATACTTAAAGTAACTAACAAAAGAAAATAATAAATTGTGATACTGGCTGTCGCTTATTTATTTTTTGTACGATGTGTTAAACATATTTAAATATGAGAGCATTTAGTTACAAAATATTACCAACAAATTTTGTCATGATATACATTTTAAATCTGTATAAAATTATACTGTAGTCACTGTCAGATCTAGATTGTTGCATACTACAAGATAAATATGTAAAAAAATCTAACATCACTAAAAACTGTTCTAAGTGAAATGGTTTCTATTGTAATTATTGTAACTTAAAGTAAAAAAGTTTATAGAACATCGAGATAGTTTATATTCTAAATCCTATGTTGTACTCTTGACTCTATGTAATTTTGTCCTAAAATGAGAAATTGGACGTTTTTTTATATTTAAAATTGTATGTGATAAATGTGTGCCAATATCCTTGTCAGGAGATTTTATTGCAACATTTAATTATTTAGAATTCAGAAACCTTTTTAAAACTAAAATCTAATTAAATGTTGTCCGTTTTTAAACTTACTCATATTATAAGCAACACATTATAATTGTAACTTTATGGTTAAACTGTTTTGAGTTACTAAACCAAACTAAGAAAACAAATTTCTACCAACATTGTTTTCATAATGTATAATATATGCAATTAAATACTGAATTCAAACATTGATATAATAAGTATAAAATTAAATTGATAACTATTACATTTTTTTTTTTTAATGCTTTGCTTGGAGAACTTGTTACATTTCATACTTATATATAGCTAGATATTAGTCTTATTAAAACTACATATTGGTCAAGACATTTATTTTACAAAGATATTGATTAAGTGTTTAATATAGGCATAATAATTTATACTTGTATACTAATTAAAATAACTTCTCTGAATTAAGTTAGAAGTTTTCATTAAATTCATGTTTAAGTGGATAAGTATTTATATGAATGGTAAGAAAGAATTATTTCAGTGTCTTCATCTATGCTAATTCGCAGCTGTAAAATAAAACAAATAATGTTAAAATTTTTAGTAAAGTTGTAAAAATATATTGCTGTGTGTGATAGTATTCCCTAAATATTGGAAAAATATACTGTATTTATAAGTAATATTCATAAATATTAATTAGGCTAATTAGTAATTAAATACATTGCTATACTAAATGTAATAAATAATTAAGCGATTTTTACAAAATACAAATCTCCCACCTGCATGTATTATAATCAAATTTGTATCCTGTTGTACATTCTTGCTCTTCAATACATTGACATGAACAAGTGTCTGAATTCCATATCTTTGTTCCTTGATTATCACATTCTTCTTCTTCGTCTAAATTATTGCAAATACATTGACATTCTTTGGCATTATACCTTTGTGAAGGCTTACAGTCCTATAGCATAACAAGATATTTAATATTTTCACTTTTTGCTATTTATAATATAGTTTTATTTTTTATTGGAAGACACACTTTCTCTTTGATGATACAATCACATTTACATTTCTCATGTTGCTCTACAGTAATAATTTTTTTTTCTTTGAAAGTAAACGTTTCATTATATTGTAGAATGGTAACCTGAGAGTAATAAATTTAAAATAAAAGTAGAAGTAATACAAAATAATTATTGAATTAAAATTTAAAACGTTTTAACTTTCTTCAAAATTGAGCATCTCTACTTTGGTTGGTTGACAGGAAACCAAACTGCTACCACAACAACCACCACATCGCTTCACCCGTGTACAGGGTGGTGAATAGTATAAATTTGGGTTATTATCATCTCTCAAACTAACTGTTTGATTTTCTGTGGTACAAGAGGCCGCTTTTGGAATAATTGTCGAATCTTTAAATAAATATTGATAATAATTTTCTCATAAACTTTTTACTATTAAAAGTATAATATATCTTACTTTGACCATCATTAGTTTCGTATTTTAATATTTCATGAATATTGATATGTGGCATAAACTTTTGAAATAGTTCTGAAACACTTTTAACCTGATTTAATTCCATTATAATGTCCAACGGTATCTAAAATATCAAAATATTAAAATTTAGTAAAATACACGTATAGCCGCGGTAATATTTTAAAATTAAAAGTGTACCATTATTTTTTATTATTAATTAAAGTTGAAGTTTAGTAATTTTATACAATCAGAAAAATATAAAGTCAATTTTTTTAATATTTTTTAAGTTGAAGATATATTATATTTTTATTTTTTTGTAGTTGGCCATTTGTTTTACATAAATATCCATTACTTTTCTACAAATCTATAATGTAGATCTTCTAAAACTAGATTATAAAATATTAAAACATAGAAATATTTTTAAATTGAATAAAATTAATTTATATTTTGTCGCATTTCCACACTATTTATTCACTGAATAGCTACGATAGGCCATTTTATTACTGTATCATGTAGAAGACTACACTTGAAATATGTAATTAGCTTATACAATTTTTGTTAAACAATATATATTTTTATAATGACCTAATGATCTATTTTAAAATTTCTATTATTTTCTTCAATAAATATGGATCTAAATTTAATATTTGATTAGAATAATTAGAGTGGGGCTGAATGTCGATATGAGAATTATCAACTTATAATATTCACAATACTAATTTAATTGCTTAAAAATTAAAAGATAAAAAAAAATGTTTAATCACAGATGATGTTTTTGTCTTTAACTTTAATAATAACAATAATAAGCAATAACACTAATAATAAAATTAATAGATTAGTTCACTGATAACATAAAACAATAATTAAGTAATTCTAACAGGTAAAAATTGTTTAAAACAAAATATAACATACAATATAAAATTTTGAGGTGTATTTATACTGTTATTCAATTGTTCCATAATAAAAAGTAGATAGGTATATTAAAAAAAATAATTTTCTAATACACGCAATACCATGAAGTTTCTTTAGTGTAGGGAGCCTTAAGCAGTTAGGCGAGCGCCTACTTCACCGAAACTAGTAACTACAGCTTTAACATTAATCCTTTAGATAACCAGTAGTCGATATATCGTTATATTTATGGATACTAATCTATTATCTATATTATAATAGATTTTATTAAATGTGGAAGTAATGATAATAATTATAATATATTATGTAATGTTGTAGATACAACGATAGAATAATACAAAACTAACTAATAATTACTTCTGGAAACTTTTTAATTTTATGACTATTTGAATTGATAATATGTCCACCACAAGGTTGTTCGGGTCCATGTTCGTAGATGTTGTGGATGTTTTCATTAAAAGAATCTTTAAAAAGTTTGAACTGATATTTTTTGTCAAAAGTAGTCGTTGTTGTGATCACAAGTAGTAACAAATAAAGTATTAAAGTATGACACATTATGAATAGTGTTATTAAAATTGCGTTATTGCGTTAACTGTACCTTGATACAAAGTGGTAGGTTAAGTAGGTAAATTACTTTTATAAAATCGTACTTATAGATTATTAAGAGTACATATGATTAAAGAGTGAAGCTAGAGATAAGAATTGTCTGAGTGTCAATAATTGAATTAATTCTTTGAAAATATACCAAATCATAATACGTATGGTACGTAATATTTATAGGTATGCTGAGTATGGCGTGTCGTCGTGTCGGTGTTACGGTATATACTTAACTGTAAAACATACACTTCAAGTATGTAAAGCTTGCTATTTTAGTATCAAATTTAATGTGGGATGGACCTATCCTTCGATTTTGGTTTTTTAATAGTAATAATCAGTGGCATACTGGCGTACCACCTAGTTATAGTTTGTTCTGGGGGAAGGGGATATATAGTTTTATAATTTATAATCATAAAGTCCAAACAACACGCCATACCTGCGCCATGCCTAGGGTTACCTGATTTTTAAATTACCATATTTTTTTTTTGCTTATAATTTATATGATATGGAAATAACAATTAAGTAAGTCTGGAGAGATCTATCCTCATCATCCCCTCCCTATAGCTACGCCATTGATAATAATAGTAATCTTCATCTATGAAATACAATTCCAATTAATAAACATCTTATAAGCTATCACTTATCTCTATTTAACAAACTTGAGAGTTCTTTGAAAAACGTTTGTTGTCTGCTGAATAGGAATTAGGTATGTTAAAAAAATATTTTTTTTTAACTTAAGAAACACATTTGTAGTGTACGAATGTAGAAATATACATATTTTTATTCCTTGTTGTAACTTGTCAAAGAACTTTCTGATATTTTGATGAACAACTTTGGTACCACTACGACTATAAAAGTGATCGCACTTGATAAAATATAGTTTGATCGATGTGTGTGTATTTTATAAGTATAACTATAGGATTTATATGCAACAATATGTTATTTTTGCAACTTCTAATTATTGATTTTGTTAGTAAGTCCACGAATCACCTCATGATGAAATAAATAGTGGTGTTATTATTTTGCATATCTTTAGCGTCTATATAATAATATACTCACAAACCTGAAACCGCATGGATTAATCTCGCAATTGCATTTTGGCGTTAATTAATAATAATAATACATTCAATAATAAATTAATAACCAATTAAATAACATAGATAAAAAAACGTTTATTTACATTAAACACAATTATTTGAAGTAGCTAATGCATATTATTATAATTTAATAAGTACCTACTTATACTTTATGCTGCCGGCTATTTTATGCGCAACAAAATATACGGCGCAGAAACTTATTTGTACGCTTCAAAAAAGAACGGCGTCTAATTGTATTAGTGCACACCACAGTTTCGGTCCCCGAATTTGCTGTGGTATTGGAAACAACTGCCAAAATTTGCGTAGTAGTGCACTCTACTACGAATTTTTCAGGTGTCATGTTTAATGCAATGTTCGGCAGTGAAAAACATCGTCTTAATGGCGAACCCGCAAACTCGGGGTTCGCCACCATCCCGTTTGGACAGTCCTTCGTTAGGTTTATCAGACACTCGGTGTTTGGTTGCAATATGTAGGAGATGCGTTAGTAATAATTGGTTACTTTGAGACGACGGCGTCCGGCTCAATTGAATCACCATCACCGCAAGATATTATCACTTTGATGGTTGGCATTGAACTATATTATCACTTAGTTATTAAACCTCGGAGTTCTTAGTTTTCAAAAGTTTTCGAAGACTGCAGGCCAATCGATGGTTCATTGGAAATGGTTTGTATCGATGTCTCAATGATTTTGTCATCGTCTGTAATATTTCGTATGGTGTATTTATAAGTATGTTGACAATAAATAAATGTTATGAGAATCGAGTCAATTATTCGATGTACTCTTTGAAACAATAAATAAAATTGAAAACCGTGAGATGGGTATAGATGTTTTATAAACGACACTGAATGGTTGACAGTAGCAACAACAGATTTTTAATTAATCATTTTACATTTATTTAATTAACTAACGTCCCATTTGAGACAAAGAGAGTTTTTATTAATGTATTTATATATGTATTAAAATATGAAAATAGTTTTTGTGTTAGTGTTATTATAATCTGCTTGTAAGGTGTTTTAAGTCATATTCATATGCTCGTGTGTTCGTTTATAATATGACAATAATTAAAAATTTTATGTATATCAAATTATTTTTAATGAACAAATTTTCAAAAACTGAACGATTTTGTGTTAGACCTTATTACCTTAATATGGTTTTTATATGTAGGTATTTTTTAACAGCGTTAATACATATAATGTAACTCGATAAAAACTTCTAGTAATAAAATATGCCACAAATCATGCATTTTTCGCGATTTTATAGTCGAAATATACAACAATATTAATTTTGTTCAAAATATGCGAAAATATGCAAAATAAAAACACTACTATTTATTTCATCATGAGATGATTTGCAGATATTACTGACAAAAACAATAATCAAAAGTTGCAAAAAAAAAACATACTGTTACATATAAATCTTATCTCTAATTATTTAATAGATCGTTAAACGGTAGGTACTATTATTATAATAGGTAGTTATAACTTATAAGCCTAAACGAATTTTGATGGAAAACGGGAACTGGGAAGATACTTACTCTTTTGGTGGAAATGGGTACCGTTAAAACATAGTAGTGGTTGTAGACCGATTGATAAATCGACCTAACATGTGTTCTTTTAGGGTGAATAGATGAATGAACTAAATAATCATGTATAGGCACTGTTTGATGATTGAGTGTATAAATATTAATAGTTTTTTACTTTTATAGATTTTACAGTAGTTTAATTTATGTATTGTACAGTAACGAATTATAATTATTTATAAGTAGGTATTTAAAGTTTAGATAAGTTATGTAGTGGATCAACTTTTTATGAGGTGCCCCTGTTTAAATACTTATAATTAATATAGTACCATATAGTCCATTTTACGTATTGAAGTACTAAAAAAAGTATTATCTATTGTTCACAGTCGTATACTTAAAAATGTATATGAAATATAAATAATACTTTTTCATAATTCTAATTTTCTCTTCATAACTCCCTCCATGGAGAATTCTAGTGCACCACAAGCCAACTTGCAAGTACTACCTACTTTTGAAAAAATTAAAAAATATCGATAATTCTCTAACACAATTACTTTTTTTAAGTACTTTAGAAATACATCGTTCATTGTATAACCTGATGCACAGACTGTCAATTGTCATTGATAATAAATACAAAAATCATGATAGGACTAGAAAACTTTGATGTATAAAGACTCCTTAGATAAGATCATAGTTCATGGACCAAAATATGTGATGAATAGAACATTTTACATTTCTAAAATATTGAGGACAATATTATTATATAGTTTCGCGGTTCGAATTATAAGAAATTGAGGCCGTTTGATGCATAGAACTATATGGAAAGGTTATATTATTGTCTTTGATTTTGTATTTGCTTACAATTTTGAACGTCATATTATAAAAATTATTGTATAGGTCAAGGTATATGATGATAGTAACTTGCTACCAACATTTCGTTACGTATGTATTAAACATTTGGGATATGATATAACACGGTTAAAAGTTAATAAAACATTGTGAATCAGCTTGCTATATAGCTTACTGTGCACCTGTTTTGTCTTGATCGTATACCGTATCGTGACCATATACCGACGTGACCAGAATTCGGGCAGCTTCTTTCATTCGTTAACGCCGCCGGTGTTATCTCTATATAGATAATGCGCTACTGAGATAAGTATTATTATTACTATTTTAGTATTATGTAGCCTATGTAGGTCCTCTAGTAGCTGTACTTCTTAGTGCGTACGTGCAGTTTGTGATCGTGCCGTTCGTGGTTCGTTCACGGTCTGTCTGAAAATCACGATATTCATGCGTTTTTCACCCTATCGTATCACCGTATATACGAACTAAAAGTTCGAGCTTCATCCGTGTGTGCTTGTTTATATCCTTTACTCTTCAATTGCGCGTGTATTTGTAAGAAATTTAGTAGTGAGTGAATCGATAGTCTTTTAGTTTTTGTTTTCCGCTTCTGGATGGTAATCATTAGTCAGTCATAGTATCATCAGAATATTTTGTCCGTCTCCAGATTTTCCGGTGTTTGAGTAATATTGCGTCAGATATCTTTGCACGGATTTACACCTGCATGTTCCTCATTGTGGCCTTAATGCGAAACTGCGACCAACAATTGTGAACTGAATAAAATTATCAATAATCTCACGAAGTGATTGAGTAAAAATTAAAGGCATTAAGTCTTATAATTCACACCAATATGTGAAGTAAGTTGGCAAGGACGTCAAGTGTTACTAGTCAAGACTCCCTCAAACCTTTGTCAACAAATGTTGTGTAAATGTATAAAACTTATAAGTGTATGTTTTTATTTCAGAATATGTATTAGTAATGGGACGAAATCGAAACAGAAGAGTCAGCCACAGTGTTCAGAGTACCAATGTACCAATGTCCCAGCGCAGTGACTATGTTGATCTGTGTCGCAACATTATACGCGACATGGATCAGTATGGAGTATGTGTGCTAGATAATTTTCTAGGTTATCAACGAGGTATGACTGTTCTAGATGAAGTTTTGAACTTATACAACATGGGAGTGTTTAAGGATGGTCAATTGGTTCGAAATAAAGCAAGTAATAATCTCAAAACAATTCGAGGTGATCAAATTATTTGGGTTGATGGCCGTGAGGATTGTTGCAAACAAATTGGACAGCTTATAAGTGATGTTGATGCTGTAGTTATGGGATCAAACAAAATGAATGACAATGGTAAACTTGGAAACTATACCATTAATGGCAGGACTAAAGTAAGTTGTTAAGAAAAATAAACTATTTAAGAACTTGGTTTACAAAATGAAAAACGAATTAGTTAGTTTGGATCTGATTTTATGTGGAATATATATCTTAATTCTTGGTTCTTGATTTTTAATATTAATGTTATTGTTAGGGCATAAATTATAATTATTTAATAAAATTATTTATCAAAATTCAAACATCAGTAAGACTAGGTAGAATTAAATCAAAATGATTTAAGTTATGGTTATTATTATCACTCAATTCAATTAAATGTTCTTGTATATGTTAATAAAAATAATTTGATGATAACTATGACTGCACCATCATACTTATTACTTTATACCTAGTGTATTATAAAAAAAAAATTAGATTTAGGTGGTTAAGTTAACCCATTGTTGGTCGCATATATTTTTTATTCTTTATTAGTTACGTATAATGAATATCTATGTGTAAGTATGAATCACTATAATTTTATATACTACTTACCTAACTACTAGATGAATACTGATAAGGTTAGGTCAATCATAATTTTTTTTAATGTACAAATATTTTTAGATTATATGTTTCTAAACAAGTATAAGAATGGTGTATGGGCTATGGAAATAAATTAATGCAATATCATGAGAAAATATCTCACAATGCGATCAACAGTGGGTATAGAATACAATCATATTAATACATAAATACATTCATAAATGATATAATATAGAAATGAGTAGTAGTCAAGTTAAAAAACATAAGCAAAGCATTATTTCAAGTTCATCATTTAATCAGCTTTATTTATTTTTTGTCACTAATTATAAAAAAGGTTTTTTTTCTCTTTAAAAAAAAGTAATTTATGGTTTTAAATTCATAATGACAACAATTATGGAATAAATTTCTAAAATAGTTATAAATATGATGATTGTTTAACAAATGATTTGTAGCCAAATCTGCATGTTCGTTCTTGTTTAGTATCCTTCATACTATAACCTAATCATCTGAGATATTTTATTTTGATTTGCAAAAGTATTCTCTTTTCAGTTTTATTTTGTAAACCAAGGTTAAGGACAAAACATTTGTCACGTAAACCTATTTAAGATAAACATTCAGTTTTTTTAAATTATTTTATTTGTTTTAATAAAAAAACTACACTAGTAACTTTTTTTAAAACTTAATGATATTGTTATTTTTTTTTTAAACTTTCAAAGTTGCTTTTTGGTTTCTCGCTTATACTTATCAATTATATTACTGAAGAATATATATTTTTTTGTATGTCTTTTATTGCATTTTAAAAATACTGATGATTCTTCTTTGTTATATTCAAGTTTTAATTAAAATTGAGCATTATTGGATTTCAAATCAGCTATTATTAGATTTTACTTTATTTATAAGTTTTTATCATTAACTTTTTTATAAAATTAAATTATATACACTTATTATAGGCTATGGTTGCTTGTTATCCGGGACATGGATCTCATTATGTCAAGCATGTAGATAATCCAAACAAAGATGGCCGATGTATTACTGCAATATATTATTTAAATAAAGACTGGGATATAAAAGTAAGCACTCAAGTAAAATATTGGTAGACATCCAAGATTTATATTTAGTCTGGTTTATGAAATTAATATTGTTCTAGTTATTGTTTTTTTTTTTCATATCATTTTTTATGATTATAATAAAATAATCATGTTATTAACAGACATTAATCAATTTATATAGTCTCATATTTCTGATTAATTATTACATTTAATTGCATTTTTTTATCGTATAATCAAGATTATAAATAACCTAGATAAGCTTGTTAAAATATCTTTATTCTTTAATGCAAAAAAATTGGTTTCTGCAATTAATACTCTATATAATATTTTTAATGATTGAAATTCTTATTACTAATGATTTAATTGTAGGTTTATTAAATTCTTTTGTACTTTAGGAAAATGGTGGCTTGCTAAGGATATTTCCAGAAGGTTGGAGTGATCAAGTGGCTGATATAGAACCACTATTTGATCGTATACTATTTTTTTGGTCTGATCGAAGAAATCCTCATGAAGTTCAACCAGCTTTCAAAACTAGGTAAAATTTGCTTATAAATACCTTATCTTTTAAGCATACAATATAGTTCAATGAATTAATTTTTATTAATTTGGTTTAGGTACGCAATTACTCTTTGGTATTTTGATGGAAATGAGAAAGAAGAAGCTGGAAGAAAATTTCAAGATGCAAGTCAGTCTAATATCTGTTGTTATCAAAATGTTTGTTATTTATAATTTGTCAGAATAATGTATTATTTTAATATTTTGTTTATGTTTTTCAGGCGACTTAAATAGTATGCACGTTCCATAGTCTTGAAAATAACAGTAATATATTTCATTGACTAGTAAATTGGACTCTTGAAATTCTGTACTGATCTTAAATAAGAATTTATGTTACTTAAGATGATCTGCACACAGATCAACTCAGTAAAGGGGTTAATGTTTTCAATCTGTGATTTAGTTTACTAACCCAAGTACAATTAATTCCTTAATATAATTCAAATAATTAATTTTGGATTTTAAATAAATGGCTCAAACCATTTAACCTGTAGGTAGATATAAGAAAAAAAATACTTAGTATTTTTTTTTAATTTGTTGAAAAGAAAATTTGTATATTTATAAATAAAATATGATATAAAATAATAATGTGTTTTATAAATTTAAATGTCACAGCAGATTTGTATTTTTAAAAGCTACCTAATAAATTATTGTTATAAGTTCAACAAATATTTTGTTACCATTATGAAATAAAATTCAAAGTTAATATGTTCTTCTTTAAAAGTTTGCAGTAATTCATATGTTCTTATTTGTTAAATTGTTTAGGAATATACAAGTATATTTTTTAATACTGAAAAATATTTACTTGTTAATACATATAACTATTTATTAATTACTTTTTGTGGTATCTTAAACAATTTTCTTCATATTTACTGTATTTACTTATCCATGCTGTTTATATAAAAACATAATATGCATAATTATATTTATTTCTTATAAAAAAAATATTGACAACTTATATAATCCAGTCTTTTATTTAAAATTTAACATTTTTGTTGTATTTAATTGCTTCAATTTTTAATGGAAGCATTTGTTTTAAATTTTTGAGCTGAACAATTTTATTAAAATGTTATAATGTACATAATATTCTCTTTTTGTGTATATGTAAATAAAGGTTTTTGTATTTACAATTTTACAAAAATTTTTGCTCAAAATTATTGCTTGAGTTTATTGTATTACATTGATTCATTTCAGTCCAATCCATTTGGTTAGAATATATCTGTGGGTCAGTAATATATTTAATTAATATGCACCACAGTATTAACCCAACTAATGAAAGAACTAGTAAACAGCTACGTTTTGGTTCTTGAAATTGAAACATTTCTCGAAAGTCAGGAAATCCCATATGATTGCAAAATTTATGAGCTATAATTGGTCCTATAACATTCCCAGTAGATATGAATAGCATTGCTGAATAGGCTCCAAATATTGTGGTGTACATGAACTGAAACACTAGAATAGCAAATGTTGATAAATATAAAGTAAATATTAAATGATTATTTTAAAAATAAAATATGTTTCTAAATGTATTATTAATAGGATGACCATTTTTATAAAAATAAAAAACGGGACAAGCAATTTTTTATTAATATGATAACTTTATATTTTTTCTAATTACATTTAAGTGAAAATTTATTAAAATAATAATTATAATATGTTGCTTTTTTTTAAAATAGTTTCACATATGTTTTACAAACATTAAATTATATGAACATAACGTAATTAAAACGATAACATCTTTTAAAAACGGGATAAAAAACATCCCGTTCAGAGTTTGTCGAGACAACGAGACACGATGATCAAAATAGAGCAATCCCATTTTAAATAGGACATATGGTCACCTTAATTATTAACATTAATTGATAAACTATATTTATGTCCACTAAAATAATGTGCTGTTTTTGTATATACATACACCGCATTAGCTATAGTTAAACCATCACATAGGATACACACAGTAGACTGATTTTCGAATAGAGTATATTCAAATATATAGTTTATAATTTCATATGATGTGGAATTTAATAAAAAATATTAAAACAATAACATATTTTTAAGAATTTAAAAATGTACCTGACATAATAAAAGCATCTAAACATGGTATACCAGCGTGCATTCTTTCTATCCATTGATTGAAATGAGCTAAAATACATAATGTGAGCAAAGATCAGACATGAACTCTTATTACTAAAATAACTCCATTACCGGCTCCAAAAAATATGGGACAAATGAAAATAGTGGTCATTGGCTGGAAGCATTGAAGTAGAAGAGGTATAATGCAAGCTCTAAAAGTAAATTCTTCAGACATTGGTGCCACCACATAATTTCTGAGCCAAATTAAATCTGTTACTTTTGATTTTATATTTTCAATACCTGAGAATAATAAATTGTTTATTAAATTGTGTTAGATATATTATTATATTATGCTAGATAATCTAATTAAATCTTACTAATGATAGTCTTTAATTGAATGTTTTTACAAAAAATTAAACATATTGGACCCAGGAATAATATACATGTTAAAAAAAGTGAAGATACAGCAGACATAAATATTCCGTTCCATTTCAAACCCAACCAATACCAAATAGGTACCTAAAAATATTTATTTAAATTTTTAAGAAAATAAAATTATTATTTAATTAATTATCTTACTTTAGTTTTGTCATTAATGAAATACCATGTATATAAAGGTGAAAATATTAGCATGAATGATACACTAATAAATCTTTTCTTTATAGTTGAAGGATGATCTCTTAGAACAAGAAAAAAATAATAATTAATAATCAAATATGTATACAAAATTATAATGTTACCCACAATTGGTACTTATTGATTATGAATTAATAAATTATAAAATTACCTAGAGTGTTGTGAATTCCATACATATAAACTGGACACATAAATCACAGATAATAAGAGACTTTCCAAAACACATTTTATGTAAGAACATTGGTAGTTTAATTTGTCTATGTTCATTGTAGGAAAAAATTATAGTCATGTCATTATTTTCTTGTATTCTTGAATAATTTTAATGATAAGCTATTAACAAGAAAATTAAAAATTTTAAAATAATTTATTAATTTTTATACGCCTATTTATTTATTTAAAAATAGTTGTAGTATATAATTGACTAGTATTAGACATTACCTAATTAACGTAAGTATCAACATCTTATGTAATTAAAAATTTCAAGTTTTTTAAATTAATGTCTTTTATCGTATCTAGTAGTACGTGTTAGTGTAATTGTCAAATGTTCAAATTCTTATTTTATTAGATTAAATTATGAAATAAATTTTAAATTGATATACAATAAAATCGAAACAATTTACTTTTAAAAATTGAATGTTTTACACAAACAATTCTGTATTACCTATTTTGAAATAAATTAGTATAATAAATGCAAATTACATAAATTTGCAGCATTGTTTAAAATTAAAATTATTTCAGAATACATTAAAAAAAAAAAAAAACTATATACCACAATTAAGTCATTAAAAGACAATCATATTTTATTTTTTATGAAAAAAAAAAATTTTAATTTGTTGATATAGACATCTAAATGTCTGTTCCTTTTTTTCTGATGTTTGGCACCATAAATATTTCAATTAATAACTGTAAAATTTGCCTAAGATGAAGTAATAAACTATTAAATTAACAAAAATCTATTTATATAAGTAATAAGAAGTTCAATTAAACTAATACTTCATGGAAAATTATAAAAATGATAGGTCATTAAAAATATAGAACTATTTAATTTTTGTTAACCCAAAATTTTCAAAGCAATAATTGGATTTACAAAATACAAAGATGAGAATAATTTTAAAACAAATAGGGAATTTCATGGTATTTCAATACATAAGTTATTATTACATGATTATTTACCTTTTATTTGAATTGGTTACTCTAACATATAGAATACTGGATATGATTTTGGTTATTATTCGTTTCAACAGTACTTAACCCATAAATTCAATGAGTAAAATAATTATGTACTAATACTATTGGAATAATAGTATACTTTTATTTAATGTTTTCGACGTATAAATATTACTTAATAAGGGACATTAAAAATTTAAGCAGACAGTTAGTAACCTCGAACTAAAATAATATACTACATTATACTCATTCCAGCAAAAACGCCAAAAACTAAATAGCATAAAATATTTTAAATATTATGTTAGTATGTTAGTACCTATGTTACTTAATATCAGTAATATCACTAATATTTACTATTACAATAGTACAATCTATGAATTTGGAATTACGAATATTTACGAAAGTCGTATGGTGGCAACTGATAATGAATAAAAAATAAAAATATGACAGTTGCTATCATTGATAGCCTACTATAAAATTATCAGTCGGCGATAAGTGTTATCAAATACAAAAAAATATGAAATATGATGTGTATTGTGTTTGGATTTAGACAAGGGTTCATCCGTTTATTAATTTATTATAGGTACAAATAGGTCATATTTTTTTTTGTGAAAGGGTCGATTTCTCTGAAGACTAGTAGTACTTTTTAAAGATGAAGTATACTTTGTACTGAGTACTTAAGTTTGAATTTGGTGGGACTTGACCGAAATTCGGGATACTAATGCCGAGTTACATGAACAAACGAACGATCACTATAATTAATAAATATTTATTTAGTAAGCTAATGGTTCTTCAAACATGATTTAGTGGCCCATAATAATTGGTTTATTAAAGAAATCGATTTTAGATGCAACCCTGCATAAGTCTCCCTCCTCCGGCTATTTGCGTCAATGTAAATTGTAATAATAAACAAATTGCAGTGGGTAAGGAAAGTAAAATAGATTAATTTATAAAAATAATCTCATAGTTGCGCAATAGGTAATAATAGTGTGTACTATGATACCAATACATTATCCTCGACGACGTGTCTAACGTCATCGGCAACGAGTAAATGTTTCAGGTAAAAGTAGACGGGAAAAAATCGTGTACAGTCTTTGTATAGAGGCCTCGGTAGGGTGCGGACGGCCGGGCTGGGTCCGGCGACTGAAATCGGAACAAAAAAAAAAAAAAAAACATAAAATTCGCGTGTAAAGAAACAGCAAAAAACGACACACGTTCGCCTAACGACGACGGCGGCGATGTCCCACACACCGAACGTCCCGCATGCCTGTTTGCGTCGGTGCGTTCGTCTGTTCTCAGTTCTCACTGTAGTTGTCCGGGGCGTCACGTGACCGGTTCCGGGACGCAGTATTGGTTGGAGGGGCGCCGTCGAGTCGTCGGTGCGATGCCTGCGACCCTGTCTGCATTATTTTTATTTTTTCATTAATGGTCGTTGTCGTCGCGCTCCGTCGTTCGCCGTCGCCGTAGCCACCGACAATCGTAGTATGGGTGAGTGAGAGCGCTCATGCGGACTCTCGGCACTCGGTCGAGCGTGGGGTGGTAGTGGTAGTAGTATTTTATTGTAGTAAAATAATTATTGTAGTAGTATATAGTAATAGTAGTAGTAGTAGTAGTAGTAGTAGGCAGCAGCGGCGGTATCGAGAGACGACGGTGGTCAGTGTGGGGCGCGGCGGGGAGACTTTGTGTGGCGCTACGGTGCGTGCGTGCGACAGACACAGAGAGAGAGTGAGTGTACGAGAGAGACGGCGCGTGAGAGGGATTGAGAGTCGTCGTCGGCGAGAGAGAGAGAGAGTGCGAGCGAGTGAGTAGACGTTTGCCGAGAGAAGAGAAATAAAATGCTCGTGCGACTTCACCGCCGTCGTCGTTCATGACCAGCAGCAGCTGCCTTGTGCCTCCTTTCTTTTGTTTCGCCGCCGACCCGTACCGCGAGAGCGTGTGCGTGCGCCCGTGTGCTCGTTGGTGCATTCGTGTGCGCGATTGTGTGTGTGCGGGAGAACCGAGTTGTGGTCTTACGGTGTGTATACACTGTATGTGTGCGCGTGAGCTACGGAGTACAGACTACAGTGACTGTATGTGTGTGAGAGCGTCGTCGTCGTCGTCGCCGTCGTTGTCGTCGTCGCCGCCGCCGCGTTCACGTATACACACACACACATACGCGACGTAATATAAATTTCGTAAAAAAATAATAATAATGCATTAATATTCCAATAAATAATATTATTGTTTATCTACAATAGAGGAGTAGGCTTAGAGAGCGGCCGACCGCAGAAGCGAGTGTGTGCGTGTGTGCGTCTAACATCTGTATTTATAAATAAAATTGTGTACGTGTGCGCGCGCGGTGTCCGTATGTATCCGTCGTAGGTATTCGCGTTCGCGTGCAATAATAATAATAATAGTAATCAATCAATTTTGTGATAAATTTTTATACTCTTTATACCGTAGGTACACCTTAGTCGTTTCGTTTTCTATATCAATTCGCTGTCCGACCGTACGCGACGCGTTTTAAAAATTGTACGAAAAACATCCTCGAAGAGAATGCCTAGCGCATCGTTCAGCTCTACCCGTTCTTATACGCGGAGGACGAGAAGAAAAGGCACCAACCGTCTGCCAATACCGTCTAGAACGTCGAATTCCGGTAAGTGCCTTTGTATTTTATCGCTTCGCTGATAGTTACCTGTTTCTCCCTGAAGGCTATGTTGAGTAGAAGGGGTAAGGACCCTCGGAGTTGCCCCCATGACAATGAGTAGCGTGTGACGACCTAGCGAGAAGCGATTGCTTTCAAGGTAAAATGTATTTCGTGTGCGTGTGTGTTGGACTTTCCGAATCGATAATCCCGGCCCCGTGTGGGGCCTTTTGCGTTCTACTGCTTTGATACCGCACGAAAATGTTAGTCTCGTACTGCCGACCATGGAATTTTAGTTTATATTTTTGGGGGTACCATGGGGCCACCTCAGTTGGGTGCTGTACTGATCTCGTGGCAGACAGGGGAAGAGGGGGAAATTTAATTATCAACTAAGCAATGGGTAGTTGGGACTTGGACTTTCTGATTGCATTAGAGTGGTCTGTTACCAGAACCTTTGTTCTGGTGGATGAATTTGTTGTATCGATCATCATAAAATAGGTCTGGTGACTATTTCGGAAATTTTGTTTGTACCTTATTTTCTAGATTATCAATTTTAACCTTGTAATTTATAGGTAGGTCTCCTTCAGAAATACCTTCATATTTCATCATTTTTGTCTGTTACTGTTATCTCTTCAACATTTTACTATGTTCAGAAATTTTAATATTATAAAGATAGGTACATTCTGTTAAAATATTGTGTTCTTTCTCTTTAATTATTTTTTTTACCATTTTGTGAGCTCTAAAATATATACTAAATGTTAAAGTTTCAAACAGACAATCACATTTTGCTGGTGGTTATTTGCTGTCCATTTTTTTTTTTTTTTTTTTTTTTTTTGAAATAAAGAGTTATATTATTGTAATTATATAGAGACGTTTTTCACTGGACAGTTAGTGTGCTGTGATTTGCTATTAGTTTTTTGGCTTAATTTTTGACCGGTCACTGGGTTCCTGTCACTAATCATCAAAATTTGATTATCTGTTTAGCTAATATTATTTTTTTTCCTCTGTTGCTATCTAACTTAACTAATAATTAGTAGATAAATGATAAAAGACTAGGTTATTTTATTGCGTTTTTCAAAAATATTGTTGATATTCATTGATTTTAGTTAAACTTTTACTAACTACTTATGAATAAAAAAAAATGATACCTAGTAAAATATTAAAAATTTATTAAAATACTAATAGTTAAATACTAATGTTAATTGTATGGACCTTGTTTTAAGTAATAAACATTTTTATTTATATATTTACCTATTTATTATTTCAAGGAGGTTTAATAAAAAAAAAAGAAATCAGAGTTGAACCATTATAAATTACTTGTTCGTGGGCCAGGGCCTTGAAATATTAAATTAGTAATTTAAATCATTGAAGCGTTGAATTAATTAAATACTTACATAATGAAAACATTGGTACCTAGGCACTTGTTTATGAAACATTTACGTTAAAAAGGTTTGGTAAATACTATTTATTTTAAATTTAAAAAAAAAATTTTTCATAAAAGTCAATTTTTAAAATTTATTTGATAAAAATAAAAATCAAATATCTGAAAATAAATATAATTTTACCTAACCGTTTTATGATTAGCAATACTTATTTTTAATAACATTTTTTTACCTATTGTTAACAAGAATATTAACATTCTTTTCTTTTTTTTCTTTTATTGAATAACGAGTATACCTAATTTTATCTCATTAAAACAGCATTTATTATGTTTTATACCTATTTTAAAGTTTGAAATCTTTTATTTTTAGTTGTTGGGAATCTAAATGCTAGAAAGAGTACCTACTGTATTCCAATTACCTATAGCTTTATAATTTCTTACCATAAAGAATTAAAATAAATTTTGTTTTACCTTATTATAATTATACTATATACTTAATAAAATATTTATTATTATTTAGGTGGAGTTGTTGAAGCTGGAGTAACATGTGAACCTTTAGTTGCTGCAAGTGGTAGCTATGCAACTCCAGGAGGTGCTAGTACTAGTACTAGCTTCCAACATGTGCCGCCTTATGATTTACGAGGCCGAAAATCACCTTTACACTTACATGATGCTAGTACAGCTGGATTTAATGCAACAGCACCAGTTCATCCAACTGCTACTCGTCCTACATCACCTACAGCATCAGCTACTGCATCGGTATTGCAGTCAGCTGCTACGCCACCTTTATCTCAGCCTGCCCGAAAACGGCTTAGGAGAAATACTTCATGTACAATTACTAGCTCTGACAGTAAGTGATAGATTTATTTTAAACTTAATTAAGTTGTTATCTTTTAAAACTGGTATTACATATTAGTTTGATTATCTATTAATAATAAATATGCAAATTATTAATTATTAATTATATACTTTATTCTTGTAGTCTTGAATAATTCTTGTAAAGTTTTATAATAGTTAGTGAAATAATAGTTATCAAAAATAACCATATTAATCAATAACTGTAATTTTTAACTAATTGAATGAAGGAAAATTCAAAGTATTTTAAAATTTAAAAATCTTTAGAGACATAAATAAAATAAAAATATTAAACTCTGGACATTTAGAAAAAAATATCTAAATTACTAAAGTGATTAATGAAATGCTTAACTCTATGCCTGTATGGTAGTCATAATAAAATTCATGTCAACAACTTCTAAGTAAATATGCCCAGCTACAAATATGATTAGAGAAAAATTAGCTAAATAAAAAAGTAGCTAGAGGATTTTTGATACCTTTATGACATAAATATCTATTTAATATTTTAATAAATGTAATGTTGTTAGCAACTTTTTTTGTATATCATAAAATATTATCAAGAAAATATAATTACTTTCATTTCGTTTACATATTTTGTTAAAAAAACTTCCCTGAGTTAATTAGATGACAGTAATTTCTTATTAATTCTTAATATAGAACAAAATAATATATACTACATTAGTTTTTAAAATGCTTTACATTTAAATAAAACATATTTTATTCAACACCAATGAATTTAAAATTTAAAATTATATTTAATTTTATATGATATGTAACTATCAAGACATGATACAATTTATTTTTATTTTTGTTTGTCAATTTAACTTAAGCCATAGCTATATTTTCAAATTTTGTCAGAATCTGAAAAATATTGTGTATATTATCTGACTGGTTGATGACGTAAATTTGATAAATTAATGCGGGAAAATAATATATAATGTTAATACTGTACAATAATTAATAGCCTCGCAATAAAATACAGAAAATACATACTACTTGTATGTAAATACAAACCAATCTTTTTAAATTATTTTTTATACAATTTTATTCAAAAACTAATTTTAATAAATTCATAAATTAGTTAACTAAATTGTTATTTATTAATTTTTTTATTTTTTTCAATTAGAAATGTTTTAATATATACATCTATATTTGGTTATTTTTTTATTTAGACATATTTATTTAAATATTATTTCCATGGTAATTTTTTACATAAACATTATTATTTAGACTCATGTTTGTACATATATGCACTTGTTTTATTTGTTTGGAATATTAATATTTGAAAGAAATATTTTTACTATATAAATGATGATTAAAATTACATTGTTAAAATAATTGATTACAATATTATCAACTTTATGCAAAATACAAACATCAATAAACAATTGTATTCTCATGTTTTTATGGTTTGATGATTAGAATTTGGTGTTTATCTTCAGTGTAGATATTGGTTTTGAAAAAAAAAACCAATACCACTATTATTTATATTATTATAACATTAATTAGAGATAATTATTTTTGTGTATTTTGAATATTTAACATTTATAAATTATTTATATTATCATATCTACTAAAACATATTTCTCTTCCTTTTATTCATATACCTAGTTTTTTCTGTTTCTATAGTTATCTATTTTCATTAAATTTATTAAATATTTTTTACATTTGTCTAATAAGTAGCAAAAAAAAAAAAAAAATCGAATAGTGTTTTGGTATTTATTAAAATCAGTTACCTATTTAATTTTAAAATAAGATATCATTTTTTATGTTCTTTGTGAAGGAGGGCATTCTAGTATACAGTAGCCAATAAACAAATTTAACTATCTGTATTATTTATATAAATCGGGCTTGAAATTGGCAAAGTTCCAAAGCAAGTATTTTAATTATTTATAAAATTAATTTCTTTAGATACTTCTATGATTGAAATCTACTTACTTTTCTCATTTTTATAGATAAAATATATATTTCTCTATAAATAGATAATACATATATATTTATATTTTTTCTAAAGTCTTTTATTCATACAAATTTAAAAAAAATTGCTTTTAATTATTTAAAAATTTATATTGTTAATTATTATTAAATATAGTCCTAGTATTAAGTTTTTAACTCAAAATATACTTATGTTAGCTCCCTCAATAAAATTGGATATTTATTTATGTCTTATATTTAAATTGTTATTCTTTCCTATTTTTTATTTATTGTTGTCATTTATAGGCATATAATTAAATTTTAGTGAATTTCTATAATAAACTATTTATAAGTATAAATATGAAGTATGTATATGAATGTAAATTAAAATATCAAAATATATTTGAACCTTTCAGATTCAAATTCAGCCGCCCATTATTTACAATGTGAACTGCCAGATGAGGTCATGTTAACAATATTCAGTTACTTGTATGAACAAGACCTATGCAGAATAGCTCAAGTTTGTAAACGATTTCAAGCAATAGCTAATGATAATAATCTATGGAAAAGATTGTATCAAAGTGTATTTGAGTATGATACACCACTGTTTCATACAGAAAATTGTCGTTTTGATTTTATTCCATTTGAAGAAAGTGAACACCACAATCCGTGGAAAGAAAGTTTTAGACAACTAAAAAAACGTTGTTTACATGTACGACCACATTATAATGGTACTGCTAAAGACCCAGTTAGGAGAATGCCACATTTTGAAACAATTCAAGCCGGTTTAGATTATGCAGATGAACATTTAAATGGTGGAGCAAAAATATTTTTACATCCTGGTACTTATCGGGGAGAATTTTTGGTGATAGATTCAGATGTAACATTGATTGGAGCTGCTCCTGGTGTGGTTGCTGATGCAGTAATTCTTGAAAGAGATTCTGAATCAACTGTAATGTTTGTTGAGGGTGCCAAAAGTGCCTATCTGGGACATGTAACTTTAAAATTTACTCCAAATGTTACTTCAACTGTGCCACATCATAAACATTTTTGTTTGGAAGTTGGCGAAAATTGTTCACCTACAATCGACCATTGTATTATAAGAAGTTCATCAGTCGTTGGAGCTGCTGTGTGTGTAAGTGGAGCTGGTGCAAATCCTAGGATTCACCATTGTGATGTTAGCGACTGTGAAAATGTCGGTATATATGTTACTGATCATGCTCAAGGAACATTTGAAGACAACGAAATTTGTAGAAATGCCTTAGCAGGTGTTTGGGTTAAAAATCATGCAAATCCAGTGATGCGTCGCAACCATATACATCATGGAAGAGATGTGGGCATATTTACATTTGATAATGGATTGGTAATTATTAATTTTAAAAATAAATTATTCTATTTTACTTATTCTTAGTTTGCAATTCTTACAATTTCTTCTTTCTGTTTAGGGTTTTTTCGAAGCCAATGATATTCATAATAACCGCATTGCTGGTTTTGAAGTTAAAGCTGGAGCCAATCCATCGGTTGTACAATGTGAAATTCATCATGGTCAGACAGGTGGCATCTACGTCCATGAAAATGGTCTTGGACAATTTATTGATAACAGAATTCATAGTAACAATTTTGCTGGTGTTTGGATCACTTCAAACAGCAATCCAACAATACGGCGTAATGATATATACAATGGACATCAAGGTGGTGTATATATATTTGGTGAAGGCAGAGGACTTATTGAACATAACAATATATATGGTTAGTACAAAAATATATAATATATATTATAATTTATAAATTTTTATATATTTATATATGTTTTACTAGGAAATGCATTAGCTGGTATTCAAATTCGTACAAATAGTGATCCTATTGTTAGGCATAACAAAATTCATCATGGTCAACATGGCGGAATATACGTACATGAGAAAGGTGCAGGACTTGTTGAAGAAAATGAAGTATATGCAAACACATTAGCCGGTGTTTGGATCACTACTGGTAGTACTCCAGTTTTGCGTCGCAATCGAATACATTCTGGTAAACAAGTGGGCGTATACTTCTATGATAATGGACATGGAAAACTTGAAGACAATGACATTTTTAATCACTTATATTCTGGTGTACAAATAAGGTGAGTAGTATTTTTTTTGCATTAACATATTAAATATCAAAATCTATTGCTGTATTCTGAAGTAATATTGAAATAGACTACTACTCCTTTACTTCTTTTAATGCATTTAAAATATTGTAAATTTTAATAAATAACACATTTAAATATTGTTTTTGATCTTTTTTTCTTTAGTTGATGACATTATAATATTTGTTATCTGTCAATGAAGATTACTAATTAGAATAAACCCATTTTTAAATTTTTCATTTTTAAGTAAATACTTAAATTTAGAAATTTAATTTATTGTTATAAGTTATTATAACTTATATTATACTTATAATAAAATGTTATTATTTAAATCATTAGGTAAATGTTTATCTAGTGATCTAAGTAGTTTTTTAAAATGATCTAATGTATTAAAAAAAAATATTAATATTTTAGTAGTTAAGATAAATTATTTATAAATTATGGCTATAAAAATTAAATATTAAAAAATACATTATACAGTGTTAAACTCACCTAATAAATAAATTTTTATAAGACAGTAGAAATAAAAAATGAAAAACCTATAGCTTTTGTGTGTTAAATTTCTATTTTTTATTTTGCATATTATTAAATTGAGATAAATTCTGTTAAACCAAAATTATTTAAGAGTAATAGTATATTTTAATTTTTTTGATATATTTAATGTTTTTTAATCATATTTAATAAGTACTTGGTTCATAAATTAATAATATATATTTTTTTAGAACTGGCAGTAATCCAATAATTAAAGGTAATAAAATCTGGGGAGGTCAAAATGGTGGAGTTTTAGTATACAATGGTGGATTAGGAGTTTTGGAACAAAATGAAATATTTGATAATGCAATGGCTGGTGTTTGGATAAAAACTGATTCTAATCCAACACTTAAACGCAATAAAATCTATGATGGTAGAGATGGTGGAATTTGTATTTTCAATGGTGGAAAAGGTAAGATATTTGTTATTTTTTATTGATAAAAGATATTTTTAAATAGTTGTGGTGTTCATATTTGCTTATTTTATTGTATTAAACTAATATATGTTCCTTAACATATTCATTGTGTCAAATGGTGTAAATTAATATTGTTTGCATGTGCTGAATTCTCTTAATTGGCGTCATGTTCTATAATTTGATCAATGCTATGATTAAACTATCTATTTATTTGTTAGTGTCTCTAGTGTCTCCTACATGTATTATTTAATGTATACATGCAAATTGTTCATTAATATTTTAATTTTTTAGTTTTTAAGATTTTCTTTTTTTAAAACCCCCATCTTTTTAACATCAACCAATATACTCAAATGTGATACGTAGTTAACGCGTTAAAAATATTTATTTAATTTCTTAATTTAAAGCTGTGCCTAAAATAATAATCACTGAAAATCAGCATTTATTTGTTTTGTTAAGAACTGATCAGTAGTTTATATTATAGTCAAATAATAAAAGGCGATGAGTGGTCGCCACCATATTCATAACTTTACCTTGTCTGTTTTACTAGTTCAAATTTTAGTGCGACTTTCTATCACATCATATGCAGCTGTGCCTATTACATAAAATAAAATAGAAATTATATTCAACCAGGTATTCAGGTTTTACTTACATGTGATCTAAAGTTAAAACCTTTTAAAAATATAGAAAAGAGCCTTATGTGCCAATCTTAGGTTAAATGTTTGTTTACCTGTGTAAACATAATAATAGATTTGGTGGTCACCAAATCACAATATTAAAAGTCTGCTGTTTATTGTTATAAACAATAACAATGTGTTATTATTCTATTTAAAATTTTTGTTTTCCTTATTTACTTTTTTTATGGTAACATTTTCTGCATTCAACTGTTTGTATTATACAAAATAGAATTATTTTTAAAATTTATTTGAATTGATAAAAATGATTTTATATCCAATGTACGAAAAGTTCATTTAGAAGTTGGAACATAATTGTTACTTGCTAGTTCTTGAAGGTTATATCTGTTTTAATTAAATTTAATCATTATAACTGGTAATACAATGTTTTTGATGCAGTTTTTACGTTTTGCTTATTATACTTTTTTTTATGTAACATTTTTATTCATCTTTATTGTCTATGTTTTAACCATTTATTCATTAATTGGTTAGTTTCCAATCATTCTTTTCTTAGTCTGTAAATTAAAGTACTTTAATTCAATATTAGTAGTTACTAATACTAATATTTTATAATTGTATTGAAATACCTATATAAAATAAAAATAATGTTTTAAATATTAAACATAATTTTATTTTTTATACAAAATTGTTATGTTAACTAAAATATTATTCAATTTTACAATTTTTTATTATTATTTTATATGGACTTCTATTAATAAGTTATATTATATTTTTAGGTAATTTAGAAGAAAATGAAATATTTAGAAACGCCCAAGCTGGTGTTTTAATTTCAACTCAAAGTCATCCTACATTAAGGCGCAATAGAATTTTTGATGGCTTAGCTGCTGGCGTTGAAATCACTAATAACGCAACAGCTACCTTAGATAGTAATCAAATATTTAATAATCGTTTTGGTGGGCTTTGCTTAGCGAGTGGTGTACAACCTATTGTTAGATGTAAGTAATTTATTTATAAGTTATTATTTGATTTCTGAAGAATTATTATTAATTATTGTTTATTTTTAGGCAATAAAATTTACAGTAATCAAGATGCTGTAGAAAAAGCTGTATGTAATGGTCAATGTTTGTATAAAATATCATCATACACTTCATTTCCAATGCATGATTTTTACCGTTGTCAGACTTGCAACACGACTGATAGAAATGCAATTTGTGTAAATTGTATAAAAACATGTCATGCTGGACATGATGTTGAATTCATAAGGCATGATAGGTATGTCAAGCATTCAATAAATATTATTATATTTTATAGAGAATATTTTAGTTAGGTTTTTATATTTTCAATTCAACTATAAAAGCTAAAAAATCTATTAAATAAACTAAATGTATTTTTTTACATGACTTTTTTTGGAGCATAACCATAATATTTAATTGATTAACTATAAATCTTTTGTATTATAGATTTTTCTGTGATTGTGGAGCTGGTACATTAAATAACCAATGTCAGTTACAAGGCGAGCCAACACAGGACACTGATACATTGTATGATTCAGCAGCACCTATTGAATCACATACTTTAATGGTGAATTAAAAAGTAAAGAAGACATTTTAAGTACTTTATATTAAATAAAACAAATGTATGTATCATATTAGGATTTTTTAATTGTTAGTAAATAATACTTTATGGTAAATGAACCAATTAACAAACCTATTATATGGTTTATTATGTAACCTTAAGTATAAATTTATTCATTCCTTTTGTTTGTTCTTCTACTTAATAAAAAAAGTTTTCGTTTTAAAACATAATAAAACGTACAACCTAATGTATTTTCCAATTTATTATTACTAACTTATTGTATACTATTTTGGATAAATATTTTTGACTGCATAATAATGTGATTTATCATTTCATGATAATAATAAGCCATTCAAATTTAAACAAAACAATTGGTTGGCTCACCTCATTCTTGATAGATAATTATTTTTTTTTATACTTAAATCAGATTACCTGAACATTACCTACCATTAGGCTTAAAACTAAATTATGGTATTAATCTATCAAGTCTGTTAATAAATTAACAAAATTAGGATTTAATTTGTATTTTTTTTTTTTTTTTTTGTATTTTAATTATAATTAATTTCGATTTATAATATATATATATATATATATCAATTTAATTTATTAAATGTAATTAATATTAGAGTGTGTACTTTTTATAAATTGTGCAATATATTTATTGAATATATATATATATTTTTTTTTTCATATAAATTATCATTTTTTTTTTTTTTTTTGTATCATTCTAGACAATTATTGTATATTAGTTAAGACCGTTTTGTGTATAAATTATTCTCACGTAACACTTAAGCTTTAATTGTAATTGTAATAGAATGTACTACATCTTTATTGTTTATGAATAATTTTAGGAATATTTAAAACTCGACATCAAAAATAATTTTGTAAATAGAGTTAAAAATAATTTAAAATATTTGTATTTGTTAATTTGTATTCGTTTTTTTTTTCGTAGACTTAATGTACATGTTTTCAAAATAACATCAAAATAATGTTGATTTCATAATTTTTTTTTTTCATATATTAATATATAAATATATATTTATATATATTTATATTTGATATAATAATTAAATAAACAGCACTTAATGAAAAAAAGAAAGAAAAAACGTTACCATATTCTTAAAACAATTTTTTTCTGTCTTTCCATTGCTCAAAACAAACAAATAATAATAATAAAAAAAAAAATGTTAGAAATTATAAAGCACTTGATGATTATTATCGTCATTAAATAAAATCACAGGTCTCGTGTGCAATTTTTCTTAGTGTTTAGAGTTGTTGTTTACGTGTTTGCTTGACATTTTATTGTAATGCATTTATTTAACTAAAATGTGTAAATATTTTTTTAAATTCAATTTGTTTTTCTTTTTTTTATGCTGTGTTGTGCCATAAAATAATATTTTGTACAGGAAAACACTCCAAACTCTCAGGACAGTTTTTTTTTAAACATTTTTAATTTGCTGTTTTTATTTTAATAATTATTTAATATTTTTTCTATACTTCAAATGTATTTAAGGTTGTGATTTAATTTCATTTTAACATAATATTATGATGATTAATAAAACTAGTAAAATATTTTATTTCCTGATCTTAATTGACTGTTTTATCACAATTATTCTCACTGTATACGCACAATGTGTGGTACTGCTGTATTTGTAGCTATGTCATTACTGTATCATTCTTAGTTTGGTGACAGGATGAAGCCATATTAATTTTTTTTAGATTACAAGGATGTCGAGTATCCATTTTAATACTGAGGACTAGTGTGATGTCACCTCAGTATCTAGTACCATTCAAAATTATTTCTTTGATTTGACATTTTGTAAAAATAATGTAACAAGTCTATTCCGAGTCTCAAGTTTCATGATTTAATTCCAATCCCGAAAAAATCTTTTTTTATGATTGACAATTACCCATTGTCATGTCAATCATATATTTAATCAAGTAATATTACCAGATGTTAGATAACCAATTTAACAATACGATAAGCCATGAATTACTGATGAGAACGGTAAAACGAAACGAAATCATCTTATTTGGAACACATTAGAACACAAAGTTTGAACAATTTTTTAAGAAAACAATAATGTATTACGAACATGTTGCCTCGAGCGTAATTTATTATATTATATTATGTGTATCACGTCGAACGGGACTTCTTATTGGCGGGTTTTACTTTGATTGAGATTTTTTTTTACGATAAGTATTGCAAGGACGCAGGCGGTCGCTCCACAACGTCCGCGGTTGCATGCTGGCTGCGGTTTTCCGGCCTCTGCGACTGCCGCGGGTCGCTGCCGTCTTCCCGACATGGCGACCACCGAGTGTTGTCTTACTACCCTTACGATCACTGCCGCGGGCCAACTTCTGGCCACCGCGACTGCCACCGGCCATCCATTCGTCGGACTCCTCGTCTTGAGTGATCTGCAAAACGACGGACATGTCGCTGTCGTCACGGCGGCTCCGACTCCGGCTGCGTCGGGCCCGGCGGGCGATGGCTACCGCTTTGTCTGCGACGGTCGCGCATGTCCATGTTCTCGGCTTCGGTGTTGTCCGTCGCTGCAAACGTATTGTCATCCGCCCCTGAGCCCAACCGAACGATGGTCACAGTCGTATCCGCCAACGGCGCCAACTGCATTTCCGACATCTCAACCAGCTCCTGCGGGAGTACAGGTTCCGATTCGGCTTCCGGTAAGTTGAGTTCCTCGTTAAACGGTTCCACCGTTTCCGGTTCATCAAATACCAACAGTAACGGGGTCGTCGTCACGACATCTCTGGATTCGTCCGCCGCGACGTTAATATTGATGGTGTTTCCTCCGTCCATGTCAGAAAACAACGACAAAAACGATATAAGTAAAAATATATAAACAAAAAAAAAAAACCCGTGAATGAACGCGAAGCGAAAATACAGTCGTTGAGTCAAAGCTGTTTGTAACATAGGTACCTACTATTAGTAACATCGAACCTAGGTAGATCACCAAGGCGATGTGCCGCCGTGGCTTGTGTTTATGTTTTCATTTAGGCCAAATGTATAATTATTATAGTATAGCATATTTTTATAATATTGTGGACGGTTTCTACAAGAAATGTGCGTTTCCTTTTTTCTATCAATATTCCATATCTGCATTAAATAAGATATTAAATACGATTCTACTGTAACGTGGCTGGGGAACCTAGTTACTATATTAGTTATCCAGGGAAGGTTTTCTGGTCCTTATGGATAAATTTCCCGTAGCTATATAGGGGGTTAGAACACGGTATGTGGGATCTTATCAATAAATAAAACACGTTTGGCTTATAAATCTCTGTTCAAAATATATTTTTGGTTTGTACTTAACAAAATATAGATGGTGATAAACAATCCCGGTGTTGGTGAGTTCATGTTTGTTGGCGAGTTCGTGTTTGTTGCTGGTCAGTCTCGAACTGCTCTTTCGATAAATGGTGCGTATTGGCCACAGGCCACACAATCATTAACAATGTTTATCTCAGCACAAATATCCCACTATTGCCTACTACGGAATTGACACATACACAGGTGTCATGTAACTATAATATATATTATTGTTACAAATCAATATCTCTGCGTAGAGGCTTGCAATTTTAATTTTATTTTTTTAGTTGGTTGTTATAACATAAAATTACACATTTTAACGGCCTTTGAATTTTTTTAACTTAATTAACCATATGCATGCGCAGTTTAATTTTTTTTCTTAAATTGCAACCACCTATTTTAACCACTAATTATTATTTTTTACCTATCTTTTTAATGAATTTTAGTAGTTTAATCAAACTTCCAAGTTCAAAATTTACCAAATTATAGTACCTAAATCAGCCAAAACACTTCAAAATGCGTGAGATTTTTAGTTTTTTGACTATAACTTTGAAAATAACTATTTTAAGATTGTTTAAGATTGACACTTTCACCTCTATTTATTAAATTAATAACTAATATTAACTCGTTATTATATAATTTTAACTGTTGTTTAATTTTCACCTTAATTTGTGTATGAATTATAACTTATAGCAGAAAAACCGCAAATAAGTACCTATAATTTTTTATTTCGTTATATTTAATGTATTTCTTGGAATTTATTAATGATAAATAACTAATTGAATTATTAATTAAGTTAAAAGTTTATTTAATTGCTTAATAATTTAACATAAATTGTTTTTTTCAAGTAATTTTCTTTGTTTTTATTTAGGTAATTTTTTAAGTTAGTTTTGTTATTTTTATTAATTATACTTTAGAATGAGAACATTTTGCTCATAGTTTTATTTATAACTTATAACGGAATCTTAGAACCTATAGGTTATTTTCTAAAAGGGTTGGTAAATGATTTATGACGATGACGGGATGATGCTTTAGGTAAAGAGATTGAGGAACAACTATTAGTTTACGTTATAACAAATCCCAGAGTTTCTACACAACACGTTGGTAGATATAGAGTTTAAAATATTTCTTACCGCAGTTGTAAGATTTAAAAATTAAAGATAAAATGCATCCATGTCGACTTGATTTAGTTCATAATTTGCATCAGGTGATGCAGACCGTAAAATGACTTTTATTGTGTGATTGATTGCCGGTTTAGACGAAAATCCAATAATTTTAAATTAACTATTATGGATAGATGAATCTTAATTTACTATTAAGTAGTAATAACGGTGTTATTAATAAACAAAATAATCGCTATTGGAACGATCAAAATCCACATTGGACATTTGTAACTAATAAAAATAACGAAACTAACTAAGAAAGTTATCTAAATAAACATATAAATATCTAGAGTATAACTTATTAAATATCTGTGATAAATAATAATCAAAAATTTGAAAAATTACCAAGTAATGGATTGGCTATCAAATAACTACAGGCAGTCTGGAACTCTGGAATATACTAATGGGCCATAACTCGTTACAAATACAATACTCAGACGCTGAACGTCGGTAGCAATATTGCAGATTGCAGTAATATAAAGTATTAATATAAATTATAATCATTACATTATCATCACAATATTTCAAAAAGTTTAAAAAAATATGTTAAATATTTTGACAAATATACCAAGAGTGTATTAAAAATGATAATTTAAAATTTGGTGAGAATTTTAAATATCTACTGTTATTTATTTTTGAACAAAAAAAAAAAAAAAAATAATAATAATTTGAAGATAATTAGTTATTAACAGATAAATAATATCCTATTTTCTAACAATTTCAATTTTAAACGATCATAAAAAATTTATTTAACTTTCCGGTGGTCTTTTTTTTTTTTAAGGTCGTAAAACTTGGATCTTGGATTAAATTTTCATATTTTAAAAATCTTTAATTGAATGATGAATTTATTAAAATTTTTAAGATTTCTTGTACTACTAAAGAATTGTTCTATGTCTATCTAAACTTTTGTTTTTCCGATGAGAATTATCCTTATTTTGAGACATTTTTGACTGTAAATCATCTTTAAAAATGTGTTGTGATGTCTAATTATTAAATAATAAATAAAATTATATAAAATGTATTATAAAATTATTATCAATAAATATTCGAATAAGTAGTCTTTCAGTTATTAAAATGTTTAGGCATATTAACTTTATTAAGGATATTATTCTTTAAAAATTGATCTACAAAAAAATAAAATCAATGTAATATTGAATCTATAGGTACTTATCTATTATACTTGGAATATTTTTTTATAAATAACGCGGCTAGATTTAACATTTCAAATTAGCATAGCTTATATATTTTCTAAACGAATAATAATTCGCTAAATAATTAACTCTATACTTGGTAGAATAATACGTATACCTAATATTACACTTATTTGTTATACATTTAATGTCAAGTGTTTCCGACCATAGATTATGCTTTAAGTATTTAGACGTAACCACGTAGGTTAGTGTACAATTATTTACAAATCGTTTGACGTTCTACCTTTACGATTCTACAGCGCCGAGGTATTATATCACTGTACCCAACTAAAGCTAACAGAGCTGGCAAAATTTAATTTTGTATTGTAGTCATTACATAACGAGGGCTAGGTGGTGTAGGTAACTAACCTAACCTAACTGTATTCTTTATAACACAGCTACCAGAGTTTATAATATATGTGTGTAGTTAGCATTTGAGCATTTTTAACTGGCTCCTAATAAGAAAAAAAATAATATAATCTTTTTATTAAATTGTTTTTGCAAATAATAAATCTGCACAAAATTTATTCATATGGCAAATACACTGGAAGTCTGGAATGCTATTTATATTAAATGTACCTATGCCTACTGTCTGTAAATTATATATATATATATATAATATATATAGGTAACTAATAATCCATTCCTCTAATGTACATATACATTATATATGAATAATGTATTTCAGACTATTGTAATGTTAGTAGGTATCTAATAACCAGGGCTCATAAGTTCATATATTTGCGTATCAATCTTGCTTAGTCGTATTTAATGCTAGAAGATGACAAAGAAATTCATTTTGAGTACTATGGTTAAGTATGCAAAGTTTTATTTTGCACATTAAGAAATTTTTTTGTCTATTTAGTATTTAGCATATTTTTGGCTAAAATTTAATGAAAAATGCAATAATTTATATTAGTAAACTGTATAAAATATAAAACTATTAAAAACAAGACGCAGTAGTCATTATTTCATTCAGTTAATCATTCTATATTGTAATGTCTCCACAAAACAATTAGTAGAAAAACATGTTATTTGAAATAGTCTTATCTTCTTAATAATTTTACAATGATTCATTTTTGACTATTTCAGGTTTTCTTTTTTAATTTGTATTTTTAAGTGTATAGCTTTAAAGTTTTAGTTCGTAAACATGCATATTTTGCCAGTTTTTAGTACATAAGTGTATGTTTACTTAGACATTTTTTAAGAAATAAATTTACAAGCCTTGCTAATAACTGATGGAAAAAATACTTTTTAGAAAAATTCTCTAAAGACTACTTGTATATAAATGCAAGTATTATTAAAATATGAAATATACACAATATCATTTAAAAAGCAGCAAGTACTAAGCAATTAAGAGGACGCCATATTTTCAAACCAGCATGTGTCGTCTTGTCTTAAAAACGTATAAGCCAAATTAATGTTCAGTAGAACCAATTTTGTGTTGTAAGCTTTAATTAGATTGAATTGACTTATGAGTTATGATTAAACTTAAAAGCAAGAACATTATCTGTGATTTTTCATTAAGATTTTATATTATAATTTTTAAGTAAATTATGAAAATTTAAAACATTAAAATATGAAAATATTCATAACTCGAAAGACAATACATGCAGACCTTCTGTAACGTCCTCTTAAGAGAAAGATATTGTTACTAAAAACTAAGTCAAGTTAAGAAAACGGTTTATTTATTTTTTGACAGATTAATTAAAAAAAAAAAAAAATATATATATATTAATATTAAAAGAATGTTAAATAATAAATTGTATTGAGTAAAATGTTCTAAAACATAATTTAACTATAATTTTACATTATCAATTTAGTGTAATTTTTATTTATTTATTTATTTTTTACATAAACAATATTTTCTAATAAAAATGTGATTGTAAAAATGTTATTTCATAATATATAAAATATATAAAATGTGTTCAATTTATTATACCCATAGCTCATGAATATTTGAGTAAAAACTGAATGCATTAACTACTTTGTGAATAATGAAAAACATACAACATATTATAAATTAATAATATTAATAGTTAATACTCTTCACAAATCTTATAACACTACACTGTATGAATAAGTATTAATACGATTATTATTAACAATGCATCAGTGAAAACATTTTACTAACTAGTGAAAAACAACTTTATGCAGAAGGAATGTCAATAAAATATGAAATAAAAAATTCTAAAATAGAATCAGTCTATACAAAAATATATTAATTTTTACATATACGAAAGGATTTCATATTTTATTACACTATCTAGTATTAAAAATACTAGTATAACAGTAAAACAATGTAAAATAACATTAAATTCAGTGTGGGCATCATGAAGAATCACCATGAATATTGAAGAGTTTAGCAACTTCGTTGAGATCTTTATAACATCTATCGGTTTTGAGCACTTGGCGTGCTATAGACATTCGATTGAACAAATTCCATAGTACAATTCCAACAATTACATCATTTTTCAAGTAAAAAACAACACCTTTGTTGTAATCATTTTCAGAAATATACTCATTATTTTTGGAAATTAATTCTTCATTTATTTCTTTCTTATTGGTTGAGATATTTTGGTCAGTTTCATTAGCCAAAAGTGATGGATCCTTATGATTTCCTTTGGCAAACACACCCATTGTTACTAGAGACGAATCAACAATTCCAATAGCTTCATAACCCACAGAAGGTCCAATGTCAGACCAAAACATAGGTTGATGTTGATATGGTTTTGCTGAAAACCAAATTAATTTTTTTTTTTGAACATCACAAGTTAGTAATTATAATTTATATAAAAGCCTATGCCATAATCCATTTATTAATTATTGATATTTTTTCTTGTTCACTAATATTATATAATATTATTTTAGTTTTTAAAAATCTGGGTTTTGAAGGTTCTAAAAATGAAATTTTTTATTTTTATTGTATGAAAATTTTTAAGAATAATTTTAGTGTTCTAAAATTTATAGTCAAACAATTACTTTTGTGTAAAATATAAGTCATGTTTTAAGTGTGACATCATAAAATCACCTAGTCTAACAGGCCATATATGAAAAACACGTGTGGTGTGGTGTTAACTTTGTATGATTAAAATAATTATTTGACATAAAAGTTGTAAAACTATTATTTTTTTTTAAATGAATTTAAATTTCTTCAAATGTTTGTCCTCGTATTAATAATAATTGTTTTAGAATAATTTTAATAAATGATTAAAAATAAATAAAATTTATAATATATCACATTATAATTTTTATCTTATTATTTTATGTTTCTATATTAAAAAGCCGTTACTTTTATAGGTAACAATAGTTTTGTTAGACCTGTAAAATATGGTCGCATATAGAGTATAGTAGGCATGTATTTTGAGTTTACATTAATAAAGTTTATACATGACATACTGACAGAGAATACGAATGTATTTAAAGATTTTTTTTTCAAAAGTATTGTTAATCTTTTTTGCATGTATGGGTTATTTTATTTGGACAATGTGTGATAGTTGTGTATTTATAAATACATTAATCATTTAATTATTTTTAACATACTATAAAGGCTTATACAAATATATTTTTACTATACCAAAATACGAGTTTGTAAATAAGCCATTGCACTTGGTAAAAAAAAAATAAATTTGATAATACTGTAATGATCCATTATAATTTACATTTTATAATCAAATAATAATAAACAATGATATGTAACAAAAAAAAGTTACTGATATCCCCAGAATGTTATTATTTATTACTTTAATGATACATACCAGCACCAGCCATATTTTCACCAGCTAATCTGCCTGATATAACAGCATGATCGTGGTGTTCAACACGCCTCCTTCCAAGTTGTTTGTCATAAAAACAAGCACAATCACCAGCCTATAAAAATATTTTAGATAAATAAAATGTTCATAACAATATGAAAAAATAAAAATATTTTTTGAAACTAACAATATACAAATCTGTTCTTGCTTGTAATTCAGAATTTACTAAATAACCATCAAGTTTTGAATCAATTTCTAAACCAGCATCAGCAGCAAGTTCAGTGTTAGGTTTAGCACCAACTGCCATTATTACATGATCAACAGAAATCTAAAAAACCATTAAATTAAATAAAAATTTCAAATTTGATTTAATTTAAGTCAAACTGTACTAACATTTTTTCCATTACTTAATACCAAATTAACTTTTTGCTTATCATTATCTAAACTGCAATTTTTTACTTCTGTTTCAGTCACAACTTCAACGCCTTCATTTCTAACTTTTTCAGTTGTCCATTGGCTAAGATAATTAGGTAAAACTTTCCCCATATTACCCTTTTCTTTGAATATTTGATAAATTTTAATTCCATTTTTTCTTCCTTTATTGGCTAATGAAGCAGCAAGCTCACTGCCTAAAAATCCACCACCAATAATGGCAATAGATTTTATATGATTCAGTTGTTCCCATAAATCTTCAAAGTCTTGGATGGATCGAAATACTGAGAATTTGTTTTTTAGTTCTTCACTTGCATCATCGTATAATTTTAATGTTTTTGGAATTGATCCAGTTGCAATTAAACACTTATCATAACTGATTTCTTTGCCATCATTAAGTTTTACTTTTTTTTGTGATACATTTATTGATTCAACTTTCCAGCCTCTTGCTAGTGATATACCACCGTTTTTAGCAGTTGTTAGTTCTTCAACAGGTGTATAAAATGGTTCAGGTTCATAAAATAGACTTCTAGATGTACCATTCCATTGATGAAAGTTTAATGATTTGGCCATTTCAGTATCATCACCATACCATAATTCTTTAGATAATGGAGGTCGCATATGAGGAAGATAACCTTCAGCTGATATAACTAAAACCTTCATTCAAAACATCAGAATACATTATATTAATTTATATAATATGAGGTGTAATAAGATAAAAAAATAAATAAAAGATATTTACCCTGGCAGTAGGATCTGCTGATTTTATTGCTCGGAATGCAGAGAATGATGCTGTACCTCCACCAATTAATAAATACTGTATACTATCTGGTATTGACTCAGATAATGAAGGAATTTGAACTAATTTACGTGTTTTTTTAGCTAAAACAAACATTAGTGAGTTATAATTTCAAAATTTGCTTAGTATAGTGTTTTATATTACCATTTATAGTTTCTTTTATAATATGACTATCTTTTTTCTGTTTCAATATGTCAAAATGATAGATCTATTTAAGAAAAAAATCAATACATAATATTATTGTGTAGTTTAATAATTAATAGGTTGCTATTAAGTACTATACATTATTGAATATTATCAAATGAATCATGTTACTTTATTTTAATTTTAAAATAGAGTTCTATTAATAATGTTAATACTTACACCATATAATGCTCCTGATAGAACGATAGCACCTCCAAAAAGACTCCAATTACGAAAAGACTGTTTATTTTTAGAATTATTCTGCCAATCATTATTTTTTTCAGATTCAGGAGAATGAGATGTTGTATGTGAATTTGAATTGGTACTAAATTCATCCTAATGAGTAATTAAATAATTTATTAATTATTAACAACTAAACACATTGAATGTAATTTTATTGACTTTTGGTCTACCTTAGCCACTAAAGGGCAAGTTTTTAGAGGATATTCATTATATTTTGATATTATAATTTCTTTTTTAGGTAAATTGACTGGTTCAGATATTTTTTTTGTTTTTTTTGAAAAATTGATTTTAACAGGTTTAATGACCTAAAATATGTGTTAAGCATAATGTTATTTTTTAGCATTTGATTAACTTCAAACTATTTAGGTATATTATATTAAGTATTATTGTGTTATCTATTAAGTGTTGTAGAACATACAATATAGTATAATAAAATTTATAATTTATCAATATTAAAATTACATGAAAATAAAAATATTATAAATTTTTAATTTTAATTATATACTTAATAATTAAATAAAGTTAATTTAATATTATACAATATTGTATGTCTTTAATAAATTAAATATAATACTACTGCATGCATATATATATATATATATATTTTATTATTAGTTACATTGTATAATAAAAGTTGCATATAAAATTAAAGTAATTATTAAAGCAATTTTATTTTTATTAAAAAAAAAAATTAACTAACTTCAGCCATGCAGCTATTATTTAAAAGAATATTTTTACTTATTACATAAATTATTTACATGCAAAATAATATTGTTTAAATCAATTTTACAAGGTAATCTAACTATTGTTTATTGACAATAAGGGAATCTTTACTATTTGATATCATCAGAAGCCAATAATTACAAAAAAATGTCTGTAAATGCATAACTATTTGAATAATAAATAATCTCTACCTGTATCAATGGAGTTTTTCCTCTATTGTTTTTTCCACTGCCATTTTTTTTATCACTATAATTTTTACTTTCCCATGCACTTAATATTCTGGATCCTGTAAAAACATTCAAATGCATATTTTAATTGAAAGTAGTAGTATTAAATGTTAACTTTACTAACCTGAGGAAACCGGCGGTCTGAGAAGTCTTAGTTTGGACAGCATAGCTAATACTAGAGCTGATTAAAACTTCAAAAGAATATTCTTTTCGTCAATAAGCCGGCCGTATTAAAGATTTTCGGCTTAATTTATTTATACAAAGTATAGAGAATGACGGAAAATGGCCACAAAATTTGGATACACTTAAAATACTATTAAGCGAATACAACGATATCACATTCACGGTTTGACGGCTTCGTAGTTCATATTATAATATTATACGGTTTAGCTTCAATCTTCAATAAACGTTTTAGAAACAAAATGTGTTCGACAGGAAAACTTGGGTACCTACATCTGACCCGAATGGCATTTCTCATGGAACGTTGAAAATTGAAGGTTTACTGGGGGCCGTAATATGATGGTGGTCGCGGGCGGTAGTGGCGGCGGATTAGACGTGATCGCACGGACATGCGTACAGACGAATTAGGTTTTTATTATCGAATTTGTTTGGGACATAAATAATAACCAAAAGTACCTAACAAATATTCGTTTTTAATTTATTGAACGAAAGAACAAACAAAAATAAAAGTCTTTTACATAAAGAAAATGGATACCGATATATATGAACGAACGCTTACTGAAAATACCGCATGATAAACAACGAATATAGGTGTACAGTCGCCCCCTTTACTCAAGCCTCCAAACCATGTGTAAAACAAAATTATCAAATTTACTTATTATTTTATTATATTACAGATTGTAAATACATATTTATTTAAAATAAAAAAAAAAGGCACAACCCATGCATGCCACCAGGTAGTAAGTCCATCGGGGTAAACATACTTCCCCCGAGTGGTGCATGTTAATCATCTGAACATTCTGAACCGGTTTTCGTTAAAAAAAAGCTTAACATTATACCCGTTCTTGAGATTTACATAGTTACATAATACATAATAATATATGACTATTTAAATGCATTATCATAAACATTTAAAACACTAAATTTTGTCTTGAATAGACCAAAGTGATTTAAAAAATATCACCGGTCCATGTTTCAGATTCCGAGAGAAGCGATGAATATATTTTGTTTTAATTTTACGATAACGTTTTACATATTTTGAAGAAAAGAAACCTTGTTCGAGTTTACGGTCTACGAGAAAAGATGTTTGGATTTTGAATGACTATACGTTCAAAATCGATCTTATTGATCGTAGATAATAGATTTATGAATAATTGATTTCAAAATTCAAAAACATTTCATCATATTATTATTTGTTGGTGAATGGTTCATAATAAATTATAATACGTCTGGTACCTCAACCCACAGGACACGGATTATGTTAATGTTACTACATACCTATATTTTCATATATTCTGTACTAATACTGTCGACATAGAGTTGATGTTTTTACTTATAGCACTACATACCTATGTGGGGAAGGCCGTATAACCCCGTTTGATATCATGATACTTTTTCCTGTTATCTATGTTGTGATTTTTGTTTATACAATAATATTATCAGTAGAATTTCATGTTGATTCTTGATTGTTGACTTGTGGTTATTTTATTTTCAAAACGTGAAATTGTAATTAATTATTATTTTTTGTCTTAATTTGATTTATTTTTTTAATTTTTACTGTACTTTATTATTAGAGTGTGGACATATTAATTCGTAATGGACGTTGATTCTGATTCATCGTGCTCTTCTTCTTCTTCTTCTGACTCTAATGACGAAGAGCTTAAGAAATTTAAGCAAAATGAATTGAAAAAAAAAATTGATATTTTAGAAAATAAGGTGAATTTTGAATAATAGCTTGTTCGTCCAGATTTTAATCATTAAGTTATTTTATATTAAAAAATCGCATTGGTGGTTTACAATTAATTTTATTAATAATTATACTATCTAATGTATGGATATGTTAAAAATAAATTTAATTTATTTTTGTGTACTTTTTTTTTAGATTCTAAATAATCCATCTGATTATGATACACATGTTGAACTAATAGATGTACTTCGCAAGGCAAAAGATTACAATCAACTACGTTTTGCTAGAAAACGTTTAAATGACAAATATCCGTTAAGTGCAAGTAGGATATATTTTAATTAATACAACTTCCAAAACTGAAAATATAATACATAATAGTTATTAATTAATTACTTTGGGTTAAAAGTTACAATTGTCATGATTCACTGTTTGGTAGAAAATATTACCATTGCAGCATTTGATTAGAGACTAAACATATGTGCAGCTGGTTGTTTTTTATTTGGTACAGATACTGCTAAGTATTATACATATAGTAATGTAGTAAATCAGTCTAACACTCTGTATCTTAGTGACAAACAAAAATTAAATAATCAAATCAATCAATTTTGATAAAAAAAAATGATTTTACTATAGGCGGTATATAATAATTAATTACAAAGAACTAATTTTTTAAACCAGGATTTAAAATTTAGTTACTTATAAAAAATATTATAAAAAACAACTAAGTTACTAATTGTTTCATATATTTTTTTCAGAATTATGGTTAGATTGGATAAAAGATGAAATAGTTATAGTAACTACCGATGAAGAAAAAGATAATATAATTAAATTATGTGAAAAAGCGGTCAAAGATTATTTAAGTAATTACAAAATATGTCACTCTAAAAATTTATTTTGCTACATTTTTAGTATACCTATTCATTACTCATTAGTATACTTTTGTAGAAATTATACTAAATTTATCCCTCAGTATTACTAAATTCTGAAATTTTATTTAAGTATCCACATATTTTTTATAATTTTTGTTATAAATATTTTCTATGACCAATAGATTTATGAATAATTTTAAATTTATATGTTACTTTACTTAAATTATGTATATTAATTATAGGTATAGATTTATGGTTAGAATATGTACAATTCAGTATTGGTTGCATGTCTGATACTACTGGAACTGACTATATACGAGAACTAATGGAACGTGCACTGACAGCAGGTGGTCTTCATGTACCTAATGGAAATTTTCTTTTTGAAGTTTATATTGAATTTGAAAAATTGATTTTAATTTCTTTGAAGGTTAAAAAAACATAAATTATACTCAATATAATTCATTTTAATAAATATTAAATTTTATTTTTAGGAAGGTACTGATGAAAAAGCTATAAATGATCAACAACGTCGTTTAAATAATTTGTATCGTCGACAACTTTCTGTACCTTTATTTGGTATAGAAAACACTTATGCAGAATATCAACAATGGTTAACTACTGAAAATCTTGAAATAGAAAAATCTACTGTGGACGTTTATAATAAAGCTCTTAGTAAATTACAACAAATTCAAGTTTTTGAAGATCGTTTAGTAAGTTATTTTATGAATTTATTAACAATATTTCCAATGGAATTTAGATGCAATGATTTAATTGCATTAATTAGACCTAAAAGTCTAATAAAATTGAATCTACTATAATCTATTGTGAATAAAAATGTGTGAGCTGGTGAACAAAAATGTGTCAATGTGCTTCTATTTCCATTTTCAGTTCCAGCACAGTTGTCTCTACTTATTTGCCTAATATTTTGTTGCCTATCAAATACTCCTTAGAAAAAACATTTCTAATTCTCTTGATTGTTAAAATATTTGTTCTTGATGTCATATTATTACATAACAATTTGATTTCATATCTCATTGAAAAAAATCTACCAATTTTTGTAATGGCACTAAAAATATTTGTTATTATATTTATTTATTCAGTTATCAAAAGAGGCTAAAGATCGATTAGATTCTTATGAAGAATATATACGTTGGGAAAAAAACCCTAAAGAAGGTGGTAATAAGCCAAGTCGTGTTATATGTTTGTATGAACGTGCTATTGCTGATATACCCTTAACACAAACACTCTGGGCTGACTATATTGATTATATTGTAGTAACAATAAAAGAAGCTGATTTGATATTAGCTACTTGTAAGAGATCTGTTGATAACTGCACATGGTCATCAGATCTTTGGACTACTTATTTAATTCAAGCTGAAGCCAATAACCTAACACACGAAGAAATTACAGGTTTAATATTAATTTTTTAATTTGCATTTTTTTTTTTTTTTTTTATCAATAATGTACATATTATTATATTGTCTAGCAATTATGGAAAAGGCATTATGTTCATGGTTCAGTTCCCCAGATGAATATCGTTCCTTGTATCTTTCATATATTTTTTATTTGAGACGACGTTTAAATAATACTGATGCTGAAACAAAACTTAAGAGAATTGAAGATATAAGATCAATGTTAGAACAAAGTCAAAAATTTCTTCTAGAAAGTATGAATATTAATTTTCTTTTCTTGTTTTTTCATTAAATTTAAGTAGTTTATACTAAATGCAAATATATAATCATATTTAAAAAACATACTAGGTCGCTTTTTACTTTGCATATGTTAATTAATAAGGTATAGATTTATATGTATCAAATCTCAAAAATATGTGTATGTATCTTTATAAATATATAAAAATTGAATCTCTATTTCTCTTGTTCACGGTATGACGTGTGAATGGTTGGACCGATTTCGCTAATTTTTTTTTTTTTTGATGTATTTGTCATAGTCAGGAGAAGGTTATTACGGAAGAAAAAAATTAAGAAAGTTGCGCGGAAAATAAAAATAAATAGATGCCTTTGTCATAATAAATCAATAAACATATTTATTTATTTTTTCTGTCTGTTTTTATTCACATTTTAACAGAGGTTTTCACAGAGCAATGGAATATTATTCTGTATGAGTCATTTTACGTTTTATTTTGTTTTTTTTAACATGGTATCGCATAAATTAAAGACATATAATAAAGAAAATAGTAATTTTATTAACCTCAATTTTTTTTTATAAAATAGTCAAGTACAAATACTTCTTGGGCAAGGCCAGTTAATTTGGCTAGTTTATATATATATATGTATTTATTACTATCCAATTATTAAAAAAAAAAAAAATTATTTTTATTTGAATTCTTTTACAAAAGCCATCTATTATAATTAATCTATTTTGTGGTGTATGGTATGCTTGTCATTAACAAAGCAAAGAGCAACTTTGTACTTAATTAGGTTATCAATGGTAAATTGATATCGATCGAGACATAAATTTGAAAGCTCTTAAATTAATAAGTAGAGCTGAAATTATAGTGAGTTATAACGAAATAATTAATAAAAATATATAAAAAGTTCAAATTCATAACATGAACCATAGCTTCAAACAATCAGTCCTACAACTTATTTAATCTGTAGAATCATTGATTGTTATCTTAATTTATAACAAATATAAATACATACAAATCTGCACCTTTGTTATTAATATTAACATAATTAAGATTAATATAGTTAAGTATAATTTTATCAGAATAATTAATACAGTGTTTATAATGATAAGTAAATGACTTTATAATCTTAAAATATACTTTTAAGGTTATGGTTATTCTGGTGATCCAAATTGTGAATTGCTTTTATGGTGGGCTGATTTTGAAGCCATTATAACTGGAGATATGGAGCGTGTTAGGAAAATGTGGAATGAAATTTTAAATGCTGGTCTTAATCAATATTCTTCATATTGGATGAAATATATTAATACTGAAATGTATGTATAAAAAAAACTATAGTTAAAATATGAGAAGAAATGTTTCAAAAATTATTAATTTATACTTGCTATTTCAATTCATTAAATTTATAAAATATTTTTATTTCCAGTCAATTTGGTGATCAAAAACATGTACGTAAAATATTTGCTAGAGCCTTAATGACAAAAACTGATTTACCAGAAACAATTGGAACTGAGTGGATTAGATATGAAACATTGTATGGCGATTTAGATACTTTATTAAATTGCAAAGAAAAATATAAAACTAAGTATGTGATTTTTATTATTTCAATTTTTGAGTTTGTTTTTTTACTTATTTGTTACTTATTATAACATTAAAAAAACTTTCTCACGTGAATTGTATTTATGTTTGTTATATGTAAATTTCTTCAAAAACCAATAATTCTTTTGTAAATTTCTTTAAAAAAATTAAATTATCAATATTATTATGAAAGTAAGCAGTTATTAATGCATTTTTTTATTCATCAAATATTACTTGATAGTTATCTGTAATTTATACTATATTCTACTATTTTATTTATCAAGTACAGACAATATTAATATGAATAAAAAAATATTAAGGAAAATACATATTAAAATATCTTTAATTTTATTTTATACAAATTTCATATTTTGTCATTAGAATGAAACAAGTACAAGAAATACATGAAAATGATTTAAAAACTGAGAATAAAATAGGAACTAAAGAAAAAGAAGCAAAGAAAAGAAAAGTAATACTGTTTAAGTAATAAATAATAATGTATCAAAACTAAGGCTTTTTATTTTTTAGTGGGATGATAGAGAACCAATTAAAAATCAAAATGAAAAATCAAATGGAAACTTTAAAGAACCTTATGCTAAGGATGACAAACAAAAATCTGAATCTTCTCCTGTTAAGAAATTTAAAACAAGTAAATCATAACTTTTAATAGCTATTTTAGAATAGATGAAGGGCATTGGTAGTTGTTTTTACAAAGATTTGTACATCTTTATTATTTTATTCATTTTTGAAGATCTTCTTTTAGTTTACAGTTTTAATGAAATACTAAAAAATAAAAATCTGTACAAAATAAACCTGGCTGGTTATTAGAGTATTTGAAAGCATACATTTTTGACTAATCAGTAACAAGTGTTTAGGAGAGCTTTGTGCAATAAATACTTTTGTTTATTCATTCCAAACAATTAAATGCTATACAAAATACTGATGTCTACTGTTGCATCAGTCGTATACTCTTTTTATTTAAATAGAGCTCTAGAAAAAATATCTATAAATTAAATCCTGTTTTCCTTAGGAATGTAAATTTATTATTTATTTTATAATAATAAATTTGGTCTAATCGATTTAAAATGATTCATATTAAATATTACTCTTGGCTTTTAAAAAATAATAATAATTAGCCACCTCTACCTAAAAGATGTAATTAATTAAATTTCTTAATAGTTATTACTTAAATAACAGTTAAGAAGTTTAAAACCCTTTAATAACTAATGGCCTTTATACCTGGTACAGCTAAGAATAGGTATATTGATTCTGGGCATCTTTATACAATGCTCTGCCTTTAACACTAGTTCATCTATAGCAGAGTGTTGTATGAGTATGCACTGAAGAAATACATTTTTTTAGCTAGTGTATTTTCTTAATGAATAAAGTATTTATATATTTTTAAAAGTACTGCCATGGGTAATGTTGATGTACTATTGTAAATATGTTTTTATCTGATATAACATAAATACGGCTTATAGACTCAATCTAATCACATATCAGCTGATAGTGATGCAACTTAGATAACTGATATTTATTTGGAATTTCTAAATAATGTACTAAATTTACAATTTATTATTTTATTTTGTAATATTGTGAGTATAACTTAAAATAATAACTGAAATATAACTATGGTGAACATGAGAAAAATATTTAAAAAAATGGGTAAAATATTATTAATAAAAAATAAATATATTTCTCACATGTTAAATTATTGTTTTAGCTGAAATAAACCTTGACAAAGGTGGTCGACATCTGGAGATTGAAGGTAAAGAAAACCGTTGTGTATTTGTAAGCAACTTAGATTTTGCTGTGACTGAATTGGAAGTGAAGGATGCTTTGTCTTCAGTTGGTCATTGTGAAGTGTTATTAGTAAGAGATTTCAAAGGCCGCTCTAAAGGATTTGGTTATGTGCTTTTTGAAAAGCCCGTAAGTATGAGTAATTACTTTTATTAATATTATTATTGATGTATTTAATGTCTTGCAGGAAATGGTTGCAGAAGCATTGAAAAAAGATCGCGAATGTGTAAATAATCGACCAATGTTTGTGTCTAAATGCGAACCTGATAAACAAAGTAGATCGTCAGGATTACGATTTACTACTGAATTAGAAAAAAATAAATTATTTGTTAAAGGTAAAAACTATAATTATAAAACATTTTGTAGTTTTTTATTTTTAAAAGAATCGAATAACTTAACCATTATTTTAATCTAACTGCAAAGTTTTTCATCGTGAGTAAACTGTATATAGATAATAATTAATTCTATTGCTTATTAAAATTAAGTTTATTGTTAATACTAATTAAATATTACTTTAATATGTGCAAATTAAAAATGTGATACAAATAATTATGTAAAAGTTCTATAGTTTTAATGATTTATATTGTACTATTCTTCTAGGCTAAAATTATATTAAGTAAATTAAAATAACTATGGTTAAAAAAGTTTTGACAATGTTAGAATTTGTCTAATACACTATAATATTTGTAGTTTATAAAACAATATTAAATATTTTTTTAATTAGTTAATTTTTAGTATCAGGCATTTAAAAATAAAAACAAATAATTGTAACTATCATGTTAAAAAAGAAAATTTAATAATAACTTAATACTTAAATCAAATTATTAGTTTGTTTATTATTGCTTATTATGATCTAATTATTTATTAATAATTGTAAAAACAAATAAACTAAAATTTAACACAGTATTCAATTATAATTTTTTTCAAATTTTAACTTAAGAATATAATTGTTTTGAAATAGGAATACTAATTCTCCAGTTAATTAAAATTGTTTATATTAAAAATAGAATATTATTTTATTTCTTTTTTTAAATTAAAATAACTTATTTATTAATAATTTATATATTTTAGAATTTAGTTATTTATAGAAATTTGTAATTTTTATAGGTTTACCGTTTACTTGTACAAAAACTGATATAGAAAATATTTTTAAGCCATATGGAGCTTTAAAAGATGTCCGCGTTGTAACATTTAGAAATGGTCATTCAAAAGGATTAGCTTATGTAGATTTTGAAGATGAGGTATTATAATTTAAGTATTATAGTTTAATGTAACCTTATGTTTGATTCTATGTTTTATCAGGTATCTGCTGCTCAAGCATTGCTAAAAACAGACAACATGGTAATAAAAGATAGAACTATATCAGTAGCATTAAGTCGACCACCAGAACGTAAAGATCCTTCAGAAATGAAATCTTACCCTCCTGTTGCTAAGTTTAAGTCACAAGCTTCAAATCCATCAGTAGGACGGTAAGTTAGTTTTTATTTTGTTCAATAATATTTTTTTAATATTAATGTTTTTTTTTAGTCGTTCAAAACTATCTTTAACACCAAGTGTATTACAGAAGAAGTCTGTTCAAACTACATCAAAATCTACTGATGATAAAACTCCATTAAGTAATGATGACTTCAGAAAAATGCTACTTGGTAGCAAATAAATAGCTGTTGAATATTACTTTTATTTTAAAATTAAAAAATAATACTTTATTTTCTGTTTATGTTATTTTTTTGTAATTTGAAGTATTTCATTTTAATGTTATATCTTATGAAGATACAATTTTCTTCTCTAAAATTTAATTATTTTTGCAATAGATTCTTTGTAAGTATTTTAAATTTAATGATAAAAATAATAAAATAAATAATCTATTAATTAAAAATAATAAAAACATATTTAAGAGGTATTTGTTAATTAACTTCTTTTCTATAGTCTGCTGAAAAACAGAAGTTATTTCAAAGAATTCATTATATTATATAAGCATTTTATAATAACATTTAGTTTTTAAATTATAAGATTGGCAATTGTACAATTTAAAATCAAAAGTTTTTATTGTCATAATAATTTAAAATTTTATATTTACTAAATTAACAACTGATGTGTTTACAAAATAATCATTACAATCTTCTTAACACCTTACTTAACCAATTACTATGAATATCTACTTTTTAGATCATTACTTATAGTTCCACAAATAAAAATCAAGTAAAAAAAAAAAATACTCACAACAACCACATTTTGTTTTAAAACACTTAGTCTTGTTATATTATAATTTATAATATATAATTTATATACATATTTTAATTAAGTAATTTTATAAACTATCACTTAAATTTAAGTGTGATCACAATAATTTATAAAATATAAAAAAAATAAAAATAAAAATATGATTAAAGTTTTCTTTACAGCTTATGAATTATGACTTATAAATTATAATAATTGTATACTCTTATACTAGATTGTCCGGTACACCTTTGAAACCTATAGTAGTCTTCTTAACCCTAGGGGGTGGTACAGGCTGTTCATTTTTGCCTGTCTTCTTTTCTTCATTGACTCTTTTCCTCATACAAGAATAGGATGATTCGGCCATTCTTCTCCACCACGATTTTATAGTGTCTCCAGCATGATAGAAGTACCAATACACAAACATGAACACCATCAAAATGAAACCCAACGTCAACAATATAATAGAAATGATAAATATGGCCAAGCTGAATCCTGTGGATTGTGGCTTATGGTGTTCCGTCGTGTCTGGTATCTCGTTGGTGTCAACACTCTCGGTGACACTGGTAGTCGAAGTTGTAATCGTAATCGGCGTTGGATACGGTGACGTATCGACTGTGCCATCTCTGTCGGACACCGAGATGTCAGCGCACGCCCGGAACTCCTCTTGCGGCCCGCAGCCAACCGCGCCGGTGCCATTGCTGCACTCGCCCCAATTGTTGCCCGCGATGTACTTCCACTGCAACACGCACTGACTGCATGTCAAACCTTCGGGCAACAGGTACCTCATTTCGTACACCTTGTTCTCTGTACCTGGATAGAACCGAGTGTCGTGGAATGCTTCGGTGGCGTCCTTGGTCTTTACTCTCCGCAAAACGTACTTGTCCAAGCACCACTGGCTGGCCACTTGCTTGGGCGCGTTGTTCGGGCACAGCCTGAATTCGAAGTACCCGCGGTGGTTGGCCGTCAGCTCGATGCGTACAATTATTGGCTGTCCGGTTTTGTAACGGCGCACGATCACTCCCTGACCGTACTTTCCGCCAGCTTCGTGTTGTCTCGGCTGTAGAAAAACACACATAGTCGTAATTAATCTTTTATATGGATTTGGGACGTTTTCCGCCCACACTCTGCCTTCCCCCGGTCACTCGTTAAATTGTGATTGATTTAAAATTCAAGCAAATGTTCTTATTAAAATATAAGTTAAGGAATTATTATAAACCGTCAAAATTAAAAAAAAAAAATAATAACATATTTTAGAAGTTTAGACGGATACGCAATAGCCAACAAAATGGTTGCCGGTTGATACTATATACCTACTAGAATATTAAATTTTCTCATTTTGAATCTAATTTAAACTTACAATCAATATTACCCACTATAATTGTCGTTATCTGGCGAAAAATGTAATTTAATACTTATTGTTGCAGTTTATTGTTTGTACGTTGCGTTTATGGGGTTTTTTTTTTTACACATAATTTTAAAGGAATTAACCCGTGAAACATACAAAGGTACAAGATAAAAATTAATTGTTAAGACCGACAAATTGGTAATCAATGTAACTATGTTTATAAATTGTATTTAAAAATTTTAAATTTTGTGTATTTATCACAAATGTAGGTAGATACATGTTTAACATCTATACGACACAATGTTGTTTGTATGAAGGTTTTTAAAACATGCAGACAACAAAAATGTCTAAACAACAAGATTCGGATGACAAACTTAAAGTATAATAGTTATTAAAAATGATCGAAAAAAAGGATGTCAAGCGTTGAAGCGTATCAATCTATTCGAAAATATATTACATTTTATATTTATATTGGTTTTTATGGTAAATATAGTATACGTATCCATTTTGTGAAAAATTCGATTACACTAATTATGTGAATGCGACATATATATTATAATTTGTAACACAGTATCTACTGTATATAATGGGTATAATGTGAACGGGATTGTATTCCTCCACTGTTAATTTTTCTTCAAAAATAGAAAGGTACTTTCCATTTTCTTTCAATATTCATTAGGTATATTTTATCACAATGATTTTTAGTTTTAGTTAATAATATATTTGATGTTAATCTATACATGAAAATAAAAGTTTAAAAAAATATAAAAAATATTGATCATGTCCATAGAATGATAGGTAAGGTTGGTACTTATTAACCCAATTAAATTAATAAGAGGGTGATAACTTCTTATTTTGTCAATAAAAGAAAATAGACTTATTTTTATTTATTTTTTTTTTTTTTTTGAGAAAAATTAACATCAAAGAAAATAAATGCGGTATCAGATACCAGATATCTTATGTTTGGGAAAGTGGCTGCGGCTAAAATAACGTATGAATATTATGTTTTAGGTAGATACCTGTGGAGCGTCCCATGGGTCGCCGCATATACCACATTTGCCTCCGTTCGTCTGATACTGTCTCGTAAAGCCGCCGCAATATAACTCGTTGTCATTGTAATTTGGTGGTGTATTGAAGCCATATCTATCAGGATGAAAAGCGTCAGGGTTGTTAGTTGATTCCGTGGCGACTTTATAAAAAGAAAAGAAATCTTACCTCCACATGGATGCCCTGGAGGGCGGTTCAATAAGTCTTCCGTGTCCATTGATTTCTTTGTATTCTAGGGCCCATAGGATAAATCCAATAACCAGTTTTGATCCAAAAATCATTATGATCTGTAGAAAAGAAGTATAACGTAAATGTTGTTTATCGGCAAGGAAATTATTTATTGTGTTATTCAATGTAGGTACTTCGATGTACTAATAGATTAAATTTATTTTTAAAATCTACATCTACACAGTCCACGGATATAACTCAATATAAATATATAATAATATAATATGTGTTCATAAATATCTATAAATTATAATTATATTTTATCATGTTAAGTTCCTTTCGAATTCACCGGACCCGCGGCTTACGGACAGAATATTATTGACATGCATAACAAGAAAAGTGAAAATTGGTATTTAGTATAGTTATACATTCATAACTTTATAATCTGTTTAATATGACTGCGTTTTTCAAATAACCAGTTGACTAAACAAGATATAATTTTAGCCAAACTTGAAATAAATAATTATAAATGCATATCGCTTTTATTATTTTAAATAACAGCATAATACTATTACCTTTTAACTTTCAGATTTAAAATTATTATATAATGGCATTGCATCAACACTAAAGTTGGAAAAATTGAATGCAAGCTACCTCATCTACATATTTATTATAGGTTTAGGTATATTATTGTTAAATACGTACGCAGGATTTATATTTGTTTCGTGTTCACTACGGGGTATTAATGAATGGTCGGTGGGATATCATTAGAATTTTTTTTTCGAATGAACAAATTATCTAATCAAATAATATTACCTATTATTAAAAGACGTGAATTTTACTTTTTAAATTAATTATTATTGAATTAAGAAATCCATAGATGCCTGCTACTATTGATAGTTCGCGAGTCAATGACTCACTGTGACAAAAGTATACCTAAATAAGAGTCAATAGTATCTATTTAAATTTAATTGAAAGAGATGTATAATTAACCAATAAGTAAATATTATTTTAGTAATAATATAAAAGATTTAATTAATAAGCCGTTAGTTGGCTTAGGTAATACAAAAACAATATTAACTACTTATTTGCACCATACACATATATTGGTATATAATAACTTTGAAATGATTAATACACATTTTGTTTCGTATCAAAAATACATATAATTTAATCTATTAATATTTGATACTTATTCAAACATTTTTAAATTAGAAATGTGTAAAATATATGTATATATTGTATTCGTATTGCTTCTTAAATATTTAAAATATTTAAATAAATTTATCATTAATAAATAATTTAGATAATACCAAAGTAATGATATTTTAGTATTTTTAATTGTGGCATGCATACTAAGTAAAATGGAAATTATATGACTATAATATAAATTATTATGGCTTACAGCTTACATAAAATCTAAAATTGGAGTAGGAATAAATATACTTGTGGAAAATTAATTATCTGTATTATTTACTAACAATTATCTAAGTTCTTACTTCTTAGATACGTATGATGAATTGGATATGGCAGAGCGTACAATTTGAACAGTTCACTGGGCATTGTCTGACAAATGATTGTTTATAAAATATATAGGTATTTATTGTGTTCATCTTGTGTGAAATTTCATTTTAAATAGTGTAAACAGTAAAAATATTTATTTTTTTTCCATTAATTTAAATAACGTCTCATAAAGTAAAATAAAATAAATATTTTTTCGTAATTTAAAATCATCTGTGGAAAGATAAAATAAATATAATATCGTTTGAATGACGACTTTGCTTCGCGATATTTTTTTTCTCTTTAAATTTACATAACATTGTCTATGTGCATTATTTATAACAGCTTCTATTCTAATTAGTTACGCACTATAGAACGACTGATGACATCCTCGGATTTATTGAAAATTAAATTTTAATTTATTATTTATTTATACATATTTTATAGGTATGGTCTTTTTTTTTAAAAATTGTAGTCATCCATGTACAAGCTCAAATATGGGATACAATTTTAAAGACTTCTATTCTTTCTAAATCTCTGCAAAGTCTTCATTACATAGATATATTAAGCAATTTTTCTGAATTCTACTTTTCTTCTCTTCTCTAGTCTTCTTCTTTACTTCCAACTTAGATATTATTTTTTGCTTTTTAAAGCCACTGAATTGGACACAAATAGAGTTTTCACTGTTGAATAGTTTGGTTCTACGTTGAGATTTAAGATCTAGTTTTATAGACTCAATATATCTAACTTTTACCCGGAAAATTAAGTGATAAAATAGGAGTAAGTACACCGTAACGTCATCTGACCTGTTTTTACGGTAACTTAAAAAAATGTACGGAACCACTCACAGCTCACTTTACTATATTAAGAATTTGTCTTGTTATTTAATTTTTCTCAGGTAAAGGTAAATAAATAAGAATTGCTAAATCTATTTTCTCACAAAGTTATAATTACCCAATTCTAGAGGATTTTTTCCTAGGCCAAATCAAATAATACAGAAATTTTAGGAAATAATTCCAATCATTTTTTTCTATATATTGTCATATCTATGATATATTTAACACAATTGTGATATAAACAATTCAAAATAATTTTGAATTTTTACCAATCTATCATACATAGGTATTATTGCCAAAAATTGTAGATTTTATTAAGGCGTGGTACCCATAGGCTATAATAACTAACTACCTATAAGTATATCTATTGATATAAAAGTTTTGAATTGATGTTCAATAATATACTGCTTGAATTACGGGCTGAATTTTTAAAGTACATACTAATTAAATATTTTTAATAAAAATATAAAATAATATATTCTAAATTTTATTTCCCTTCTCTATTTTTACATAGGACAGTTTGTAAGAATCTATTGAAAGCAGGGGTTCATAGCTGGTGCTATAGTTGACGGTTGTGTCCGAAAGATAATTGCTTATATTTAATGTACGCGTATAATTTATTAAAATATCAATAGAATTTAGTTTAGTTTTATTAATTATTATTATTTATTACCGATTTAATTATTAATTAATGATTTTGTTTCTAATTCCAATGTTTACATCGATGAATTTAGTGATATTTGCATTAGCTGTTTACGAAATATAAGTACATCCAGTAATTATTATAATTCGGTACTACTACTACAATTACAAGGCGAAAATGTATTTTATAATGTCAAATAATGTCATCGTCATTTCAACCAATATTGTTAGATATTGTTTGAACTACCTACTGCTCGTTATTGTTCGCAAAATAATTTTACACGCATTCACAAATCTCAAGTATTCTACACCCACAGGTGACACGCCACAGTTAAAAACATCCTACTTTACCTTCGCTCACGGTTCTTTATACGATGCACTGTACATCCAATTCTATAGGTATATATTATGTACGTTGTATATACACACGACTGTGCTGAGTGTGCTGCACGACAGATTTGACATAACATACCACTGCTATCATTCTTTGTAAGTATTTTTTACAGTGTTGATGACACTTACATAGTTACATTTGTCAATTCACGATATTGTATGAATACTGTACCTATACATAAATATATGTATATAATATTATATATACTTAGGTACTGCACTACCCACTTGCCTTCGTGGCTTCGTGCATTTATTATTATAATATGTCTGCGTTATGCAATGACTGCCAAAAAAAGTACCCAGGCCTAAAAATGTATTAATTTGAAAACTTGTCGCAATACCTACTATATGTATGTATATTCTGTACACACGTGTTATACGTACATATGGATACATCTCATTAAAAATGTTCATGAACTCTGAACAGTCAACACCCACGTATATAAATCTAATGCTTTATAAAAATATAAAATATAAACAATACTATAGTATTATACATAGACATTATAGCTATTAAACTATTAAAGTCTTAACAATATGAATAAATAATTTTCATGATTTATGATTGCTTTTTTTTTTTACAAACAAAAAATACGCATTATTTTGGCTTTATTTCTTATGAGTCAACATACTTTGGTCTTTTACATTGTTCTCCCAATAAAATGAAAATTTTAAGTTGTACTTATATATATCTATATTTTTATATGATGCATATGAATTATAAATGAACATGTTTTATGGAATTATCTTTATTGGTTTAAATTTTAATTATCTGTAAATCATTGTTTTTTTTTCATTTTTAACGGTTTTCAATTGTTTATTTAATCGTGTATTTTGAAATTAACAGCATTTAAAAATATATATTATAATTATATTCAAAGTAAGTTATTATTGATAAAATATGTATCTTGATGCTGTGATTCAAAATTACAATTTACCTTATATAAACTAAAAATAATCTGAAATGAAATCTCAAAATGTTCAAGAATGAAATAATTTTTTAAGTGACGGTTTTTAAACAAATTTAAGTTTCTAATTTATTGTACAGTTAATACTTTAATAATGCTGGAGATTATTTGAGAATTTTTTAGAGTTAAGATACATCTTTGACCATAATGAATTTCTAATTTACTTTTATAAGAAACTTCTTTTTTATTCCCATCAATAACATGATATTTTCAATTAAAAACGAATTAGATTAAATTTTCAAACTTAACATAACATGTTTTTGATTTTGACTAATGAGTTAAAAGATTAAAAATACACAATATATGAATACGTTTCTGAGAATATTTTCTTTGATATCATAAGATATTATGTAGTTTTTTTTTTTTTTTGAACAATGGTAATCACTGATTTAAAAATTTCATTTACAATCAATGGGAAATATCTATAACAATAAACATAGATATGTCTAGCATAATATAAATAAGTTTTAGGAAACTTGTGTTAGTTTAATAATTTTAGCTATTAAACTATGCCAACTGGAATTCGAAAAGTCATTTGTGTGGATTTTTTTCGATATCCCGTATAAAACTATCGCGGACTTAAATCCTCTACTTAAAATTATTACGGATGAATGGGTTATTCAGGATTATTTCTAAGTTCATTGTGCAAGAAAAGTATCGAGTGACAAACATGAAACAATATGACGTGTGCTATTTGACGACTATTGATTCATGATTGTACTATATTTAAACTGTTTGCTCTGCATTTTGCAGTCTTTACACAATGAAAATACATTATAATTTATAAATTCAAAATTATTTCCAAGTGAATAATTTTTACATGATTTACACAAACAATATGTAACATGTTTGTATCCCGATTGCTGAGTCATTTAATTTTTTTAGTTTTATTTATTACTATTAATTATTGTTATACGTATTTTAATTACTTTTACTACTTTTATACAGTAAAATTTAAGTTGTATTATTCAAATAAAATATTTGACTGTGACACATGATCATAAAATCGCGATATCTTCTCGGGTATTTATATTCCCTTAGTTTTATAATTAGGATAGAGTTTTGATCTATTTACCAGTGAATAATAAAATATTAAAAGGCCAATTGGTTTATTGCAGTGTATTGTATGTAGTTGCAACATTGCAAAAGTGTATTTTTATCATACTGTAATTACGTTTTATACGGTGTATGAACTTATGGTAATGATTTGATATACTAATAAGTAATAAAGTAATGATACAGTATAATATGCTTATTATTAATATATCTATATATATATACGATGTGCGTATGAAATATGAATAGCACAATATTGGTATAGTTCAGTGAACAAACAACGATCAGTATTATTATAACCGTTGGTTTATAATTCGATAAAATGTTAGGTATTATGGGACAGTATCTAGATACATAGCTAATGATGTTAATTTTAAATTTATAACAATAGTAATAGGCGTTGCGGCCACGAACAGACGGCGCGAATGCCTAATCATACTATGCCGTTGCGTCTTGTAGTTTTCTAGGGCACTCATTATCATTTTATCAGTTGGTATAGCAGTTTCCGTTTTGCAATCCTCCGGAACCACATGAGTATTTTATATCATACTTAATATATTTAACACACGGGTGTTGTAGTAAACAACTTGGTAAATCGCATATCGTTTGTGTATAATATTGTTTATAATAAAACATTGCTATATTTTATACAGATACGCGTATAACACGATCCTGTGTATTTTAACTTTCCCTGCTGCAGTGGTCGAATGAGAATTTCGAAAAGATTTGATGGTATAAAAAACTGCGATAATCACTTCATTTTTACGAACAGTGAAACGAATGATTATAATTCATAACAATGAATACAATGCAGAGTACACAATGGATGGTATATTCTATGAAAAGGTACCGAAAAATATCTGCTTTGTTTTGTCAACAATAATTTTCAAGTAAATAAACGGTTATTAATAAATAGATCATAAACTATAGGTGTACAAGACATCGATGGCGTTAAAAAAAATGTAGGTAAAATCAATATAGCCGTCCAATGTTGTAGAATGACTTAATCATAGATTATATTATACAATAACTTATACGCTATTCGACCAAATGTAAGCTCTTACATAAATAACCTTTTTAGTTTTTACTTGATGAATATAAGTAGTGTAATTTTCTACATATAGGTACCTTATTTTTACTGATATTTTTAAAAACAAATACAGCTGATTATTGAAATTTTTTTGTTTTTTCGTCATCTTATATTTAGGTCATTATGACTTATCATTTTTTAATATTATTGTTTTATTTTTTAATGTTTATTATGCTTTAAATTTATGCTTTGTGATATTTATAGACATACAATCAAATTTTTAATGGTTAATGTTGAAATATTTTTCTTTTATTAGTCTATAGCTTAAAAATATCACTAAAAATAAATAGTTATCACGATTTATTTTTAAATGATTTTAATTTTAACATTATTACTATTTATTATTTTGTTTGTACAGCTAACAGTTTTTGAATATTAAGTAATTATGTGTCTTATAATTATTACAAAATTTATATTTTTATAAAAATAATATCATAAAGACTGTCTTTTAGAAATTATTTTTTTAAGCTTTCTTATTAATAAGAGCTTATGAAAGAGTTAACACTATGTCTATATGAAGATTATAGATTTTTAAAGAGTTAAAACCATTTCTCTACTGCACGTATATGACGAGCGTAGAGACAGCTAGTGATCTCCAGCATTGGATTAGCAAGGTATCGTCTTACCAAGTTTTAGGATTTATAATGTTTGATTACAGTTATAGCTACCGTACAGTTTAATAATTCGATTCAATTATATTTTCTACTAATGTTTGTACCAATTTATATTATTAGTTATTATAAAACAAAAATTACGACCATACACTCGTTACCGCCTCAAATTTTAAGCAGCCACCCAATTTTACTCGGTAAAACTCGCCACGTCAATTTGGTCCTGCTGATGTTTCAATTACGGTTGTTTCGACCAGCAGAATATTAGTGGGAGCAGAATAAATAGGGGTCCGACTTCGTCGATTTTTAGTCGCAGTGCATGCTATGCACACCTATTGCTGTCGTTATCAAAAATGTATATTGTTATTAGTTCCTGTCGAAATCAGCTCGTTCGCAAAATATTACAAAACGATGTATACAATGAGATAATTAAATCTGCCACCTGAGCGGTGTACGCTGTACATTGTTAAGCGTTTCACTAATCATATCAGCTTGTTAACATATTATTATTTACTTATCGAAATTTATGTTGTATGTCACGCACGACTACCGGACACCCCACGACGTCTCAGACATAATATCTTGTACGTTTCGCAGTGGCTTAAAAATAAATATATAAATTATAGTAATAATATAGGTATTACGCAGTGGCGTAATTGTGAAAGAGGGCACTTGCCTCTCTGAAATTTTTGTAGCAAAGGTGTAATTTTGTACTTCCCCTACACACAGATTTTCCAACAGTAGAAATCGTGAAATACTTTAAAATAAATAATAAATGTATTTAATACATATTAATGAGGTAATTTTTTCTCAAATTATTGCATTAATTTAAAATAACTACATTTATTTTACGTTTCTCTTGCTGTATGATATATTTATGTATTGTCAACTTTATTGCATTATTAGGTTACAAAAATAAGCCAATAATAATATTTCATAAATTATGATTGCAGGGTCATTATTAAATTATTTTTTTTCAAATAAATCATATATTTTTAATGAACTCATCTTATACGTACTCACTATTATTTAACCATATTGGATAAGTATTGGCGATTTGTTTCTAAGCCATAAAATGAGTTTTAACACTTGTGTAAAAACAAACAATTATAGGCTATAGCCTATAAGTTATTGTTACGATTTTGGTAATTAAGTTGTAAACTGTTTTGTCTTTCCCCTCATAGTTTCTTACTCAGTTGCGTCACTACCTATACGTACCTATATAATATAATACCTACATATTTGTATGCAGTATGATTCTCGTATTTATTCTATTTAGTATATAATATATTATACACACACGACTACGTGTATTGTGTGTGTATAGTTATATTTAAAAGACATTATATAGAACATAGATATTAAATAATAAATATACGTACAGGTATAATGGACGATATTCGACTCGTGTACACAGTGCTGTATTACCTACCATCAAGAAAATGTTACACGTTAATTACGCATAAGACGGGTAATATAAGTGTGCCAGACCCGGGCGACGAAATAAAAAACAAATAGCGCGCGATACACACTTTCTATATACAATAATAACGATAACGTGATTGTAATAATATTATACACCCGTACATGTATTATAAATTTATAGTATAATAATATTATCTACGTATACACATAACGCGTTGTACGTATACGCATTACGTGTCGGGGATAATTGTCGGCTGTTTCGGTACAATAGACTGGCGCGTAACACACGAAAGGGCCGCGGTGTCGTCTTCCCATCATCGCGGACGTTGCGAACTACTATTGTTTCTCTGACACCCCGTAATGGGTATGTAATAATATGAATATAATATCTCGCAGTAGCGCCGCGTCTGGAAGCGATTCTAATCATATATTATAGTATGCGTCTTCATAAATGCGGTCGCAAAATATTATAATATTATTATAAGCGTGCGCTTTCACCGAGCGACTTGCCGCGGTCGCCGAGGCCTATTTGTGGTTTCCGCAAACGGTCTCGCGTGCGTTCTGTAGGCAAATTGTTATAATATTTTGTTCCATAGTTATTATTATTATTATTATTATTAGGTATATTCTAGTGTATATAGAGTATTATGTGACTGCTGTCCGCAGATTCTAATTTGCGTGTACACGTTTTCGCGTACCTACATTATATTATTATTATTATACCATTATAGGTACGTATAGATATCTACTATGATAGGCAACGCTAATTCGTAAACGCGAACGTGCGTGCGTACATATTATAATATACCCCATTACGCCGACGCAACACCCCTTATATTACGTATGTTAACTGGCCGACATTCGAAACGTTTCTAAACAAGGACAACGATAATAATATTATAATAATTAGAACATATTATAATAATATGCGCTTACAGACTACAGTTGACGGTTCTCGCCAACAACAATAATATCTACTACATAGAGTATACAGTAGCACCTAAACATTATATAATATATATGTATAGATATGTATGTATTTATGGATGTAAGTGTTTTGCCAATGGTGTACCCGAATTGGTTCCTAAGTTATTCTTTTTTATCAACTGGTAGGTTACCTATATGTATCTACTAGCTGCGTATTGGAAAAGACTACACCGCGGAACAACATTGAAAAAAATTGACATTTTTGCAATTCTGCATCATTTTACTCGTCATTTTAAAATACGATTTACTAATTAGTAACTACTATCACATTATGTCTAAATTACAATATTTTGTAATGAATCAAAAATAAGCAGGCCAGTGTTGTTGAGATAAAACTTTACCTTATAATAATATATATTGACTTTTAGATGTTTATAGTTAGGTTTCTTTAAACATGAACGACGGGGCTAAGAGTGTCGACGTTTTTTGCCTCTTTGTTTATTATTTATTAATGCCCATAATATATTATAATGATTTATTTGGGATGGCGATTACAGATTTATAAATAAAAGTAATTTTTACCTTCTTTTTGAGACACTTGAGTCTACGTGTCTTATTTAACTTCTAATGACAACAGGATCAAGATAAGAATTTAGTATATGATAAATATAGTAAATTAATTAAAGCGGTTGTTCAAATATTGTTTATGATATTAATTTGAAACTTCACAACTAGTAAAAGATTAACTGAAAGCTGTTAGGACAGGTTGAATGCAGACTGTTCGGTGGGAACGACTTCTTGATGGAGACGACTGGTTTTTGTTAAAGAGGGGCTCTACTTTGGACTTGTTGTTCCGTTTTAAACTATTATTTATTTTGTATATAGATACATTTGTATTATAAAAACATATTTTTATGATATAAAGTACTCAATGGATACATATTATATTTTTATTAATAGTTTTATAATTAATTTTATGTAGTATTAAAGTTTATTATTACATATATTTATTAGGTATTAACAGTAATAATAAATAATATTATGATGAATTAGATATTAAATGATGAAGCTGTGTGACGTAATAATGTGAATATATTATTACACTTTTATCCCTGAGTATATGAATAATATTAGTAAACATTATAGTATTAATGATTAATAAGAATTAGCAAAGTACCTAACCTAACCTATATACTTTATAAAGGTATTTTATCAATTCGTGAAACACTTGATGTAAAATTAAAAATATTGGGCCAACGTAAAGAGATAAAATGTACCAGATAAAGACTGCCCAAATACTTTTCTAGTGGCATTCTCGATTTTTTTGATTTTTTGTTTACGGAATGGGTAAGTTATTATTTATCCATTGGTTAGATTTAATCCCGATTCAAATTAATATTTAAACAAATGTTTGAATTGTCTAAATAAATTTGAATGTAGTATTTTTACTTTTTATTTAGTATACTTATTTTTATTTCTCTTAGCTTAATTTTATTTATTACAAACAGTCAACAGACTGTAGCACAGTAATGATAATGTATTTTGTTAGTTTTGGTAGATACTAAATCTCAAATATTATTTACTGTCTGTCAAGTTGATCAACGATTTTAATGGAGATTACTGAAATAACGACGATGACCTCGAAATAATGTTCTATGTTTAGTGATGATCAAGACAGATACATAATAATGAACACGTTTTTAAATAACTTTGTTAAAATATAAATTGTATAGATATAGTTTTTTAAATTTTAAAATTTACTTGTATGACAAAAGAAATGCTGCAGTTTTATCGCATATTAATATGTCAAATAATATAATGTATAAATAAATGTATGATGATAAAAATTAAGATTTCGATAATAATATTAACTTTGAATAAATTATAAAGTTAAGTTATAATCTTTACATTTTTATATTTTTAATTAATTATAATAGAGTTTTAAAAAAAAATTTGGTATTGCTAATTTTGTCAAAAAAATAATTTTTTATTTAATAAATTTGAAATAATTTTATATTTATACATTAAAACATTAACAAATTTAATTTTTTGAATACATATTTTTCTAAGTATTATTTTAACAATAAGTTATATACTGTGGATATTGTTTCCACAATCGAGTGATTTTTATGACAAACGTGAAACGAGTCTCAATAATTGTATACAACTTGGAAACAGGTTCACCTTGAACGATGTAGTTCCAATTCAAGTTTTACATTATTAATTTGATTGTAGACTGCGGTACCTAATGACAGAGTTTAGGTAATTCACGTATACGTGTATTGGACGTTAGATAATAATATAAGTATAAAGTTTTTAAAAATTATACTTAAAGTTATAAAACATTAAAACAACATACAGTTTTTTGTTAATAAAAAATATTCTTAAACTCGTAAAAATAAATTTTAATTAACATATATTTTATCAAACTGATCGAATTTTTATAAATTAACAACTAACAAATTAATACAGTAAATAATACTTTAAAACAAAACAAAGTAAATAATTTTGTAATTGATAAGTTATAGCACTGTTAGTAGTTACTAGGTAGTTGTATTAAGTTAAATTTTCGATAACTAGATGGACGAATAGTTATGATTATTATTAAATACATATGAAATGAATCTTCATGACTCTGAATGATCTTAGCTTGTTTTCTATAAGTAATAACGCAAATACAAATATACATTTATAAATGTATAGACTACCAGTGCTGTTATAACTTATAGATCAAAAAATAATTATGTTATAGTTAATTATTATTTGTTGCAATAATGAACACACGTCAATACATATACATTCTTTAAAGTATAAGCGCTTTATTTAAGTACCTTAACTAAAAACCGGTTAAAATAGATCGAAACAGGAAACACAATGTTTTCTGTACAGCTTTTCTTTCTCTAAACATTTCTTAGGACACTTTTACATTTAACATTATATACATTGATATAGTAAGTATTATAATTTTACTTGCGTTTTAATGTATTTGATTTAGTTCAATTTAATACAATTTAAATTTTATTTATTGGGTTACTTACTACTTTCATTTATAATAGGTATACAAACTAAAAATTGTTATATATTTAAGCAATATATATGTTTATTATTTGTAACTGTTTTTAAAATTTTTAATAAATTATAAAATTAAAATAGTTTACAATATATAAGTGTAAACTAAACTAAAAAGCAAAAGCTATTAATATGTTAATGAGTACATTAAATTTTCTTTTGAAAATCACATTTCAGTTTAGTCTTGTGATTTTAAAATGAATACGTCCATTTTCAATTAAAATATACAGATAATGTATCCCACGGTGAGAAATTCTAATTATTTAGTAATTAAAATACAATTGTTTTAGAAAACTGTAAAAAAAGAACATCGCGCGAAAGTAATACTAGAATGATAACTATAGGTATACTAGCTATTACTTGTTTAATTTGCATTATGATGTTAATTTTCTGTTCACTTCAAGCAATATGTAAAATACCTTATTTATTTATACATTTTATTTCTATAAAACACTATATATATATATAGGTATCATTTTATACTTAGTTAAATTTTTATTTTCTTGCAATATCCCAAATATTGATTGTACATAAATACTGATGAATTTTACCGTGAATGCGACTGTTCATTATGGTAATTACATTTTTACTAGTATAATATTCAAATCGCTTAATACATTTGTTATTTTGTTTAGGTGGCTATAGTTGAATGGACTAACAAACCATTATGATTCGACTTCCTTCGGAAACACTTTTTACGTGGGTGATTTATTAGTGTTGTTGACCTAACCTACTCAATTTTTTTTTAATGGAAGCTTGTATACCTACATTATTTATACAATAAAAAACATATTGGTCAGTTTATGGTATAGGTACGTGGTCATCTGGATACAACTTAAATAAATCTAGTTTCATACTAAAGTTGTTATACATACTATTATAAGTTAACTAAATTGTCCTTACTTATTATTAACAACAACTTTTTTTTAAAACACAGCCAAAAGAAAGTTAGTAGTAACTTTTATCAACAAAAAAACGTAAAAAGTGTAATAAGTTTTATAGTATATTAATTTATAACGTAATATTTTTTAACAAAGTATAATTTTCGATTTTCATATATTATTATGTATTTATATAGATATTTATTTATTTAAATTAATCAACGGACATAAAATCTTTAATAAAATATTATATATTTATTAATACTTGGAAACTAATAGACATAAGTAAAGAACATTTAAGCTTTTAAGAAATATAAATTATTGCCACAATTTGTTTTAAATTTAGGCATATAGAACAAATTATAATCACGTATATTATTACTAGGGATTCTAAATCCAATTAAATTTAAAATAGTTGAACAGTTTATTTAGTTATTCAAAATATCATAAACATACATTATATCTATTAAATCACTCTTGATGGTAGAGAATCTAGATTTAAGACCTATATTGTTTAATAGTTCCCAACTTAATAGAATTAAATATGTTAGATCGTATTATTGTTGGTAATCAACATAATTACATTACTGCAATATACATATATAGCGTTATTTAATATACACAATATGGTCCACTATAGTCTCATTATTGGAACAAATAAATGTCAGGTACCTATTTTATTATAGTTCTCTACGAAAAATACAAAAGGACCTTGATAAAACGAGATCAGCGAAAGGAACACGACACAATTGCACGAAGTAACTATATAACATTACAAATAAATGGAGTTAATGCAAGTAAAGTAGAATAAAAAAATAATATAATTTATGTTTTCCGTATCTGAATAAATCATATTACTTGATATTATTATTATATTATCAAATATATATAAATAATTTCAACACAAAAATGAATAGTATTAAACAAATAACAATGTTTAAGAATTTGTACAATGTTTTATGCTAGTAAGAATAGTAATATATATATATTAGTTTAATTATCTTTAATTTATTTAATGTTTATTTGTAACTAGTGATGTTGAACTTAAACGAATTTACTATGGCGAATATCTAATTTGAATATACCTAACTGTATTACGGCATTCCTATCAGTTAAAATAATATTAACAAGGACAATAGAACTGTTTCACTATAATTTTCAATATTATATTGGTCATTCATTTATAAAATTATATTTAATATTTTATGATTTAATTTTATTATCGTATGTAGGTATATAAATTTATATTCAATATATATATAAAATTCACTGTAACTATAAGTATGGTTAAATTATTATCTCTCATATTTGAATTGACTAATAATTATCGACAATGAATACACTATACTAGAATAGTTGAGTTGTTTGATGTAATTGTATGATGTTTAATAATTTTTGTATCATTAACTATGACATAACATTTACATACTTAATTTATTATTGTATACATTTTATTTTTATATTAAAAAAAACTGTATACCATTTTTGTTTGCTAATTGTTAAACAAAATTTAAATAAATACTTATTTGTATTTTATAGAAGATTTAAGTTGTGTTAAATTATTATTTACAATTTATGTATAAGTACTTTATAATTGGTGTTATACGTTAAAATAAGTTTATATCTTAGAAGTTTTAATCAGCAAATAATGATAATCTACTTAATTATACATTTCTAAAATTCTAAACTACTATAATGGATTTAATTAGAAGTCTGTACCTATACTACTAACAACGTAATTCAATGTATTAGCTGTAGATAACCTGCCTATTATGAAATTTAGTGAAAATATTATGTAGGTATAGTACTAATAATAATGTAGTATAGCTACCTAATAATTATAAATATTATCTAAAAATATATATCATATCAAAATTTCACTTCACTTTCGTTCCTTGGGGCAACTTTTAATAAATATATAATTATATAGATAGGTGATCATTACTTGTCAAAGAATTAATTGAATGTTTTGATATAATAGAAAAAAAATTAACTTTATTTACAAATTTAGCATTTATAATTTCTTATTTGATATCCAAACAAAAAGACGTTGATAAATATTTTATTTCCGGTTGATTTGAAAATAAAAATTATCTTCATTATATTGTCTAAGGTTAACGCACCGGAAACATTATTTCACTACTCTCCTCTTACCACCAGGAAGGCTGGTCCATGCTGTATCGCAATTTGTGTCTTCAATCTAGAAAAATATACTTTTTCATTCGTTGTAAATTCGGTACACCTGTTTGATTGTGGTAGGACCCAGTGTTGAGCATAAGATTTGTAGGTTGGGCGTTCCTGGGGGAATGGAATTTAGCAATTATGGTTTTTGATTTCTACTTTAAGTGAAAACGCTATAAAATTACCACGTTTTAAAATTAAAAATTGTCCTTTTAAAACATTAAATATCTTATATTTTTTTTTGTTGCCTAAATATTAAAATATATTTGCATAAAAAAATCTTTGAAAATACATAACTAAAATAAATCTTAAGCTTTATTGCTTTTAATTTAATATTTAGTATTTATTTACTTATTCTTAAAGTTGTTTTTAAAAATATAGACATTTATTATAATTATAGCCAATTTTATATTAAAAATTATACTAGTAAAGTGAAATAATGTCCATTACGTATTATTACTTGCAGTATTTAGTAATGTAACAAAATAATATAAATTATTCTGAAAATATAAACATTAGATTGTTTATCAAATCTATCACATCGTCGATTAACATGTTTTAGTTTGGAAATGTAATTTTTTTTTTAATTCAATTCAATTAATTTAACATACTTAATTATTTGTCAAGTTATTTTTATTATTTAGTTAATAATTATTAATGTTCTTTTTATTTTATTAATTATTATTTATGTTTATGTTGAATTGCTTTCAAAAAGTCGAGATATTTTTTATTTTATATATATATATAAAAAAGTATTTTTTTTTTTTTAATAGTAGGTATGTGTCGTACCGCAAAATAAATAATTCAATAAATAAAATCCATATTTTTTATTTTTTATTTTTGTATATATTTTATTCAAAAATTTCAGATTACATAACACTTGAAATTTGTATTATTAGCTATTGGCCATATTTAAGTACTTGTCTAATAAGTGTACAATTTTAAAAACACTGTATGCGTTTCCAAATATGTGTATAACATTATTAATACATAATATTTAAACTAAAAAAAAAATTGAAAAATATAATTTATCTATTATTTACAGAATTTGTCGAAAGAAATGTTTTTATTGTTGTACGACTTAAGTTCAATAATCAAGTAAATAAAGTTCATATACTAAAATCTCTGCTACAGGTCACACGCCACGAGTGGACATAATATGATATATGAAATAATGGAATATGCATATAAAAAACTATATTTTTGGCTGTTCTTAAAGCACGTTATTAATTAAAGGTCAAGTTCAAACACAATCCACAAAGAAGGCGGATCACACATGCGTAGGGGTACTATGAAACATGATGGCTTTAGGGAATTGTGATTTATAGGTGTGGATCTGGTAAGACGTGTGTATAACGCAAATACGTGATGCCTTTATTTGTACAATACGTTTTTAATAACCATAATACAAATAATATTAATAAAATGCGTAACTTATAAAAGGATTAATCAAATTAATTTTTATGATAACATATAATACGATACTAATACCTTAAAATGTAATGTATTAAATATTTTAGGCTGAATAGTGATTTATTTATAGTGTAGGTACATTAGTTCTATTAAAAACTATAATATTAATTAAATTAAATATAATTTATTTTAAGTAGAAATTAATTTAGTATTATATTATTTTATTCAATTTCTCACATCCTGTATTCTCTTAACACACAAGCTTATTGTACATTACTTGTATAGATTGTTTATTTTTAATAAAAAAAAAAAAAAGTATTATATGATGCCTAATCTTATTGTATTATTTTAAATTACTAAATATTTTTCATTTTTATAATTTGTATTGAATTTTAATATCGAAAAAATCTAAAAAAAGGTTTAATTTGTTTAAAATTCTGTCCAAAATTTAAACGAAACAAATAAAATATAAATTTAATTAAAATATAATTATACAGAAGACAGATGTTAATTAATTTATATAATGTATATACTTTATGTATTAATTTCACACGTTAATTAAAATTATTGTCGATGAAACAAACAAAAAATAAATAAAAATGCTAAATCTTTATTAAAAGAATGAATAATCAAGAAAAGTAAATTAAAATAAATTAATAATTACTGTCATTTAATGAGATTTAATTATTTTGGTTACATGAATTGCATATTTAAATAAATTATTTCTCCATATTATACGTATTAAAAAAATGCTCACCACAATATACAAATGAATAAAAAAATAAGTGTTGATTGTTAATATAAGTCTATAACCTATATCTATTACACGGTTACTTAATAAATTTTAATGTTTTATATAAAATAGAGATAAGTTTATAAGTTTAAACCAACTTTATGGTTAACATGTTCTAAAAAATATAATAAAACTATAAATATTTTTACATTAAATAAACATATATTATCGCACCGTTTCGTTTCAAGATTCAAATGATCATCATTAAATATTGCTTTAAAATAAAAAACAAATCATCTAAACACTCTCAATAAAATAATAATCTTAGATAATATCGATAACATGATAATGATCATATTTTATTCTTAACAGAACCATAAGACTACAATCGATTAATATATACATATCGTTTGTAGTTCTCGACTCTGTTGAAGCTGTAAAATAAAGCATTAATTCAAAAACTAAACAAATTATTATCCAATATTCATTTTTTTTTCTAGTATGGTCAACAATTCGACATGGTTGTATAAACCCATTAAGTATTTTGATGTTTTACTTTAATAATAATATAATATCAATGTAACTTATTATATTATGTTATTGATTATTGATTAGATACACAGTTTTTATCCAATGTCGAAAAATAGTATACCTACTTACCATGTATACAATACTCATCAGATTCTCCAACAGAATAAAATAAATGTTCGTTCTATGAATCCATTTCAACCTATAGACATAAATCGATGCGATTTAAAACGCACCTAAGACATATTTTTAAAACCGCCATCACGACTAGACCCCGTTGAAGAAAGTGGAAATGTCCATTCAGTGAACGTCACGCGTTGCACGCATATAAAACCATCATTGAGGGCACACGTCATAAAGAGTATTTTTACTTCTATCGGTGTTAAACGATTTGCACTTTTTCTCGACCTCTCTATAATAATATTATTATAACGATGTACATAATATAGTATTTTAATTTATCAACTGCGATTGCAACATCAATAGCATAATAAATATAACTATTAATTTATATATTATGTAGTGAATTGTGTTTACCTACCAATCGTACTTTTGTCCAATCTATAACATTATCAATTATGCATTTCCCCTCACGCGTGCCAATGACAGATTTTGGAACGCACATTGAATACTTAACTTACGAAATATAGGTAATACGTTTAACTTGTACGTTTATACACTGTAAGTAATACTACATCTATTGGTATACAATATTTGATACAGCAATATAGGTATATGGTATAACTATTAGCAACGGGGACAACGTACTGCATGCGTAGATGATTTTGTAATGGTTAATACGTTTATAATAGTCATACGTGACGATTTTTTTTTTTTAGGCTTTAACATTTGGAATTCTAATATTAGTTAACAGGCGAAAAACTTCAATTGACATTTGTATCCATTCTTTACTATTATATTTTATTATATTATTATAGATTTTATATACCTATCTGTATAGTTAAATATAATATAAATATTTCCACCGGACTTGGCAGTATGCGTTTTGATAATATCAATGAAACAATAATTCCTCCACTCTGTAATTTTTTCTAGTTTCAAAATTTTAAACAAAAATTTTGACAAATACATTTTATAGATACTTTACGTATATATCTATAAAATGTCTATACACGATATGCATAAGTGTATAATTATTATATATTATTACTCGTATAATAATATATGATCATCATCTATAGCAGAGGTTTGACTCACGGCACCCTTAATCATTTTCTAAAAATCCGGAGGCACCCTATAGTATAGGGTTAGGTTTAGTAGTCTATAGGGCCTATAGACCACTAAACAACAAAAGTACTACAATAAAAGTAGAAAGACGTAGGTATATAGTATATACAAATATTTTATTTTATTTTATTATTATTTTCATGAAATCGTTTTTTCTTATTTTTAAAAAATATATTTCAAATAATTTCGCGGAACCCTAAATAAAGTTCGCGGCACCCTGGTTGGGAATCTATGATCTATGGACTATACACTAGTATAGTATGATATAAATATGGATAGCTGGTATTTGATGTACATGTTTATTGTGTAAACTAGGTATGTTATGTAGAGTTATTATATGAGTAATTTGTTGAAAATTAACATTATTATTATTTTTTATCAATTATTCTTGACTGTATTAAGATATTAGTCAGAATTAAAATTCTAAAAAATTTAAAAAAATTTAAATTTTGAGGGTTGATACCAATTTAAATATTACTGTGGGATCAATTACCAATTTACGGACAGTTTATTAGCATTTTTTAATATAGATAATAAATATAAATACTATTTTACTATATATATTTTATTTTTAAACTTCACATTTGTCATCAGTTCTTAAAATAATATTAAGTTCGGACTGTGTTGATACTTGATAAAGCTACGAATTTAGTAATTACGTAGTAGGTATATAGCTAATAACAATTTCACCCAAATTAAAAACTTATGAAATAATACTTTAAAACCATTCAAAATTTAACAAAAGTTTAAAAATATGTAAAAAACTTATTTTATTATCTATACTAAATAACAGTGGTTAAATGTGTTTCTATCATCTGATGATGTAGCAGACATCAAAAAAGCAGAAAAATATTTATTAATTGCTTAATTTATTGACTAATAATTATCTTTTATAAAAAAAAAAAAAAAAATGAAGAAATTTCTATTTTGAAAAAATAATTAATAGTTTATTCTATTATTGTTATTTAGTTCAATGTATCTAGGTACTTTTTATCTATTAATAAAATCATCAAATAATCATATTTATTTCGTAAGCCTTTCCCATTATTGAGATTTTAGCTATAGCCAATACAGATTTAAATTTTAGCCTCAACCCTATTGCTTATTTCATCACATGCAGTACATAGGTTAATAATTGTCAACTGAATTTACATCGTACATAAACAACACGAAGACGGCAATTTCACACATTTGACTAATGTTCTACAGAAATGTGTACAAATTAGACAATAGAAAATAATCGGATTGACACGTGTAGGGAACACGACCTTCGTGGTTCGTTGCATTTCTAAAAAAAACAAAGGGGTCTGATATGGTATTTTTTATCATTGATATACCTAATATAAAAATAATAAACATTTGTCGATCTTTATCCGATGAGCCTACTTGCCTACTTGTAAATAGCTATCGTGTATTCATGTATAATAAATGGAACCATTATATGCTATTTGATAGTTTCCTTGGTGTACAGCCATGACAGTAATAATACGTTTATGATGATGTTTTATTTTCATCTTATTCCACAATTGAAACTAATACGCGAAAAATCGAGGTTAGCCGCGTGAGGTTAACGTAAGGAGAGTTTTACTAACCTGTCTCGATCTCGACCTATAATAACGCAGGAGGCGGTGAAACCTATTTAAACGTAAGGAATCATTGTACCGCCACGAATGGACTTCACAATAACATCGGACAACTATTATAATTGATAATTAGTGTAAATAGTCGATGGTTTAAAAAAATTTTATTTTTTTTTTGGTAACTATGTCTATTCAGATAACTGTTTACAGAACAAACTGTGTATACCTATTGAATTCTTATGTTTAATTTATTAGTTTTACGAACCTTTAATATAAAAATGTTCATAATTCTCTAATACCAGAAAGTATGAAATTTAATTTGGGTTTTAATCAAATGTAGGTATATAAAGTAAACATGCATATGCTGTAAAGATGAGAAAAGTATTAATTAAAAATTACTTATATTTTTTTTAGTGCTTGTTCTTTTTTTCTAATAACATACACTTATTTTAGTAGTTATGCCTATAAATGCATTTATATAAACAAATAAGGGTTCTAAAATGTTATGAAAATAAACTAGACACTAGTGTTGAAACTATTACAATTAATGTTTTTGAAATATTTAAAATAATGGACAAAAAAAACTTAGTGAAGATGAAATACGGAAACGAAAGAAGAATATCAAAAGAAAATATAGAAATTATCAAAAAAATTAAATTACTTTTGTATAAAAGAGGCAAAAAAAAAAAACTGTACCTACATATTTTTCGTTTAAAACTTAAACACTGATAATTTTACTTATATTTGTGTATAGACACTCTATACATATCTTATGTCGTATGCGTGGTTTTATTTTAATATTTATGACCAACAGACGAATTTTTAAAAAAAAAAATAAATTTTTATATTTTTAACTGGCAATATTTTTGATAGTTTTAACATTTTTAACCACATATTTATATCAATAGAAAATGTTAATAACTATAAATATCGCGGTTTTTGTACAATTTTCCATTGTTGTTAATATTATCCTCTCTCTTTCCTGAATTAATATTTGAATTTTTTATACATTTCTCTCAAAAATGGCCAAACATTTCAACATTTCTATTATTTTAGATTTATCAGACCTTAATTCTAGTTCATCAACTTCAAATTTAATTTATAAGTATATATATATATAATAATAACATGAGTTTTATATTAACAGAAATCATGTTTTCTTTAAAATATAGTAATTTACATAGTTATATTTTTGTACATAATTTGTTGATATAAAAATATTAAACATTTTTTATTGTTTAGAGGTATTATAAGAGGTGCGCTGAAATAATCTTTATTTTTGGTGACAATTAACTTATAAAAAGCAGGTATTGCTGTTTTGATCAGCTGTATTTTTAAATGATTTATATATTTTCAGTTTTATCGTAATTATTAGTTAATGAAACCATTAAATATCATTGTTTAAATTTATGATGATAAATTTAAATAAATTGGTATACGAAAATATATTTGATATATTTGTTGAGTTTTTATTTATTTATTAACTCATTTATCATGCTCTCACTGTTGTTGTATTTTCTAATTACATTAAAACAGTGACATCGTTTTAGTTGAATTGTAAATAATATTTCTACTAAGAGAGTTTAATGCAATTTAAAGATTTCTTTCGTATACATTAAAAAAATAGGTATATCTTTCCCATAGTTGATTTAATCATCAGCTATTAATTGGCAACCGTATCGACTGAAAAAAATGTATTCACCGAGACAATTATCTTGCTTTATTTTACATATTTTAAATGATATAGCTTATACATTATGGTAAGTAACTAAATAGTTTTAAAAAAATATTCTAGACTTGACATTCAATTTTTTATATAATTCTACTCAATTTTAGTACAGTTAAATCGTGATCATTGCATTTAATCGTATGCATTTAATTATTTAAACAAAAAATTAATTATTAGTTCAATAAAAAAAAAATAGGAAGTCTTATTCAGCAATAAGCTTTGTAAGCAATAATGATGATTAATGGGTAGTCATTATTGCAGCAAGAAATATTAATATTTAACGTTTATTTTATTAGATGTTTTGATTCATAAAAAAATTATTAAATAATATGATATAATCTTATGAAATTATTAGTAATGGCCAATGGGTGAAAAATGTATGAAAGCATTTTAAATATTTCTTCTGTTCTTTTTAACTCTTAAATATTTATAGCTTGACCATTTTGACACTATTTCAATAGGTCATATTTGGAATTTTCTTAAAATTAATAAAAATATAAAATATTATCAACATTTTTTGCTATAATTAAAATAAAATACGACAAATTATTACACAATTGTTTTCTTCTTACCTTACATACTTGTAAACAATTACCGCTCTTTTTAATAATATATATATATATATATTTTTATTTTAAATAACCTTTTATTATTATAATAATTTATTTGTGACAAAATACTTTGTGGACGAAAGCTTAAGCTATTGGGTTGAATTTTCTCCCTATTACATAATTTAAAAATAACAATAATAAAGATTAAAGAACCTATTTTTTTCAAAGGACTTTATGATTTTTAAGTTTAAAGTGTGTTTGAGTAAAATATTTTAAATGATAAATTCGCAGAACTAAAACGTGAACTGCTGAAAATAAATCTATAATTGTATACGTGCTTATAAGATACAAATGCACAATAAATACGGATTTGGCATCCTAAGAATATTTTTTTCAATTCATTATATCAGACGACAAGCCGTTAGCTAATTCTACTTTTTCGTATAGTATCATAAAACATACGTTATTTATAATAATTTACGAGACATTTAGTTTTTATAAATACATAATAATTTCTATATAATATGAGAACAAAATGGTCAACTATAATTAATTTAGAATTCTATAAAGTAGGTACTCGTACAAATAAAAAAAAAAAAAAACGAAAATAAATGAATTAGTAATAATTGTTTTGATTTCTAGTAGTTTTTAAATAACTGTAAATATAATCGTCATTAATCACTAATCAGCTAGTGCTCTATAGATATTCATTAGTTTTAAATACAAAAGAAAAAACATTTACCTTTTCAAAGTATTTTCCAAATTAAGCATCGGTAAGTGAAATCATAGTTGCTAAAATCATATATTATAGCGAACTAAATACTTTAAGCACAATTATAATCACTAAATTATCAATGAACGTATTTAATAACTTTTTGAAAAATAGAACAAAATTCACTTTGTTTGAGTATCAAATAATTATCGAAAAATCAATACATCTAAGGCATACCAACCGCACGTCTACCTACCGGTGGTTTCGATCGCGATACTGCAGAGGTACGTTTGAGTTAACCGGCTAACGGTAACATCTATAACAACTAACGATTCTTTCACTTTACTCCCACCTTAAAGATGCATTTGACTTTATTATTGTACGTGGTTTTATGGTTTCTGTTTACAGTTTTTTTATAAAAAAAAAAAAATATCAACTCACCTCACGAGGAGATTTTAGGATATAATCATTGACCTAATTAAACTCAGTAAAAAAATGATAAACAAGAAATTAATAGACTTTATAATCAGATATAGTTTTGGATTTATATAGTTATTTAGTTTTTGTTTTTCTGTAAATATACAATAGCTAATACTATGTATTTTAAAATATCTTCAATTGCTAATGAAAAATATTCATTTTAATAAGTTTATAATCAATTCTAAAAAATGTTAAATGTTAACATTAATTATAATTATAAATGTGTAAGATTAGGTTATACTATATTAACAATATTCAATAATTATATTAGGTTAGGGAAAATTGCTTAGATGATAATGATGTTACATGAACAGCTGTATAAAAAGAGAATTATTCGTTGTTTTGAATCTTAACAAATAAGTACCATATATTTTTGTTTAACATGATATATTATATACAATATACTTTTAAATAATTATATATTTTTATAAAATAATAAATAAATATCACTTTTAAGACTAAAAATTAAGCATTGTTAAATGTGTAAAAACTTTATAAGTACCTATGTTTGTTAAAGCAGAATTTATTCATGTTATTAAGATAATTTATTTTAGTAAATAATTAAAATAGTATATCTTTTTAATAGGTCTAAAGTTTCAATCTTTGAGTTGTTTTTACTTTTTATAAAATTATGATTTCTAGATTAATAAATAATAGTGAAATAAATGTTTATTTGCCACTAGTCAAAAAATTAAAATGGAAAATAACGAATTATTATAAATGTATTGCTATGATACTAATATTTTTTTTCTTTTTAGAAATCAAATATCAATAAATTAAGTGAATTTATTTATGAGTTTACTGTAACTTATACAGCTTGTATATTATACTAAACAAAGTATAACCATGAGGAAAATAGAGATGGGGTTTCATGGACTAAGCCCTCAAACTTTTCAATAAATTGTCATAAATTTCCTAAAAAAAATTTAAACTTTTTTAATATTATTTTAATAGAGCTTCACCTCCCCCCCCTAAATATCAAACTCTATTTATGCCTATAGGTATAGATATATTTAATCTGTTAATGGTTGTTATTCAGAGAGACTCGATAGATCAATGAAATATATCTATTCAATCAAATCTTTTGTGCCATGTATCAAATCCTGACGGTAATAATGCACTCACATATTTGTAAAATATGACTCATCGTATTAGAGTCATATAGGTATATTTAGGAAAGATACTCGATGAATCAGAAACTGTAACATGTAAATAATAAATATAGATACAATGTATAAATGATAATTTTCATTGAAAATCATAGTCATAGTGTTGTATAATATGTTACATTCTTTTCTTATAAACATATTTGCAAAGCCTATCGCATACACATATTTGTATTCATGCATTTCGTGTTATCATGGTTGTACGGAAGAGTTTTGGACAAGATTACATTGGCAGGTACAAAAAAAAAAATCAATCGATCACTGTTTATTGATTGTGACTTAATAATGTGCATGATATTTGTTTATACCGGAACCATACAAACTCTGTGATAAATATTTTATCATCACTACGTAGAAAAAAAAGCATTTTTATAGCTTACATATAGTTTATTTTTATTCGTGAATTATGATTTATGGACTATCTTATTAACTATTAAACGTGAGAAAAAATATCTAGCTGATTAATTAAATCTCTCCGTTTTTGACTATAAATATAGGTACTTTTTTTTTTCGGTTTAGATTTAGTTGGTATTTAAAAAATATTTAAAATCAACAATATTATTAAATCATTGATTTGATCAATCAAGATAATTTTTATTTTAAAAGGTAGTTAAATTAAATTATTTTTGTTTAGACAAGTCTTTAAAAATATTTGGTAATTATAATATTAGAGGTATATGTGTTTTATAATGTATTGTAATAGTTAATCATAAAAATATAAAATTTATGAAAAGAAAACATCTATATAGTCAACAGTAAAATCAAATAATTTATTTTGATGAGTTTAAATGAAAAATTATAAAGTAAAATCCTGTATGTTATTATACCTAGGTAGGTAGCTAATTTCTAGATGATACTCCGCGAATTTTATGCATAACTATAATTATCTAACTTTATTATAATTATTATGAAATGTCGATAAGAAATGATTTAGACAAAAAAATGTAATGTTTTTGATATAGATGAATGTAATATGATGACAGCGAGGTCTATCAAACACAAAAAAGTACGTTGACTGATGGCTGTCGCTTGAATATCTCGTACAGTAAGAAATCTAGAAATAAAAAAAAAATTTGCTAGGCACAAAACATATTTATACGCATTTATTCCAAAATCATAGCAGTTATACTCGTATTATAAATATAAATTAAATATACATATTACATATTAGCTTAAAAAAATGATAAAACCCATAAACATAATATATATATATATATATATATATATATAGGTACTTAAAAAGTTATGGGTTGGTATTGTTGTATAGACTATGGTAGATAATATAATAATTTGTATTTCATATTTTTAAACACTGTCTATAATATACAAATTTAACTTTGAAATATTATCTTATGAGGGATAGCCAATAGATAATCCGCTGCATGTATCCCTCCTGGATAAATACAAATTATGTATTACGATTTCGTTACTTACACTCTACGGGCTTCATTACACACTTAACAGTATGATAACAATACGGATTAACCGCAGCACCTATTTAGCATTGTAGTTAGGTATATAATGATAAAATAACAATGTAACGCACTGTAATAAAGTGGATACCCAAATAATAAAAAAATTACGCACATCAATGAGACCGCATGTATATAGTAGTGTGTGCACGTATAATATTACATAATTGACGAGACGCAGCTTACTTAACGTTGTTTTATTTGCCCATAAGTGACATGACGAAATAACCTTTTTTTTATTATAACTATATAATTATCGTTATTATTATCATCTATGCAATCTTTTTTTGAGGATCTTACGAAAAAAAAATATATGTTATCCCAAGTCAATGGAAAATTTACATTTACAATAATTCATCATAACTTTTAAGTCTAAAAACACTCTCACAAATCGTTGACGGATAAGAATAATTAGTATCCCATTATATTTCCATTTCGTGACTTTCGTGTGTACCTATCAAGTATGAAGTATTATAATAGAAGATGAGTTTAGATAACAATTATTTGAGAAAAAATGTCCGAGGTTACATTTAAGCTAGGTAAAATAAATCAGGAAAAGCCTATTATATACCTTTTGTTTTAAAGACGTTGATTTCATATTAAACACGTATTCAAGATACTACGAGAAAGTTTCTGCTCCAAATAAAATTTAAAAATACATTTGAAAACTTCAACATCATATAAAATACAATTTGTTTTATGAATAAAATATCAAACATGTGTACCTACCATATAAGATCCATTCAATACATAAATAATATATTAATAAATAATAATAAAAGTTAAAAATGAGTATAAATAAATCAGTATAGTTATTTATAATTACTCATATAAAAATAATTTTATTTATAATTTTTGTGTAATTTTATATAGTACACTAGAACGCTGATTATCCGCACTAATTAGGACAAAAAAAGGTGCAGATAATCGATTTGTGCTGATAAAAAAAAAAAAAAAAAAACAAAAATAAAAAGGTATAATAAATATGAATTTAAAAAAATAATAATAAATAGTTTGTATAGCGTGCAAGTATAATATGATAAAATAAATATATGTGTATTGTTAAAAATAGAATGTGAAATTAATTGAAAATTACATTTTGTCCAAAAGTTATGTATTGCGGATAATAATTTTATTGTCGTATCGCTATTTTTGATTTACTAGGCTTATTATTTCGTAAAATTTTTGTTTATTAAATTTCTTTTAAAAAAAAATACATATTCATAACATGTTTATAATTATACTTTGTATTATTTTTAAATCATATTAAACCAATTTTTTTATGTAAATATATCTGTTTAAAATGGAAATGGCGAAAAACTAATAACATTTTCAGTTTTGTGGTCTAAATGTCTAGTATCAATAATAATCATTCACCTTTACGGTTATACATCTGTTCAACGTGTGTTGAAAAAAAAATATTACGATACACGAATTAAAATAACTACTTGAAGATTATGCCTCTTATTCCCTTGATTTGTGTATTGTAATGTACCTATCTTCTAATAATCCATGACAATAAATAATAATAGATAATATCAATTATACATTTATACATTAAAAGTCATAAACAACTTTCAATATCTAAAATAAAAGTAATTTTCAAGTTATTTGTATTCAGCAAACATGTATCATTCTGACAATAATTGAATATACTATGATGGAAATAATTTCATACTAATATTATCACTTATCATAAATACTATAATAATTATTAAAGTTACGATTTTTTATCTTTTCATAGCTAAGAGGGCAAGAGGAGGGGGTGTTTAAAAACGTAATTTTTGAGTCGAATAAAGCGTATTTCCAATAGCTTAAGCATTAGATAATATGCCTATATTATAACATTTATAATCATTGCCTATGAATATAATATATTTACTTGTATATACATTTTACTATGTAGGATATTAATTTTCAATAGTAATAGAATGTAGAAGCTATTATATATCGTAAATTATTATTACTTAATACTTATGTATTTTGAATTTTTTGAAATTATCAATAAAAATGTTAATGTAATATGTAATAATATACTAATCCTCGTATGTGTAGAAAAATCAAGACAATTATTGTTATTTCACTTTGTTAAACGAATTACATAATAATATATCAAATACTTCCCTAAATGTACCTATTATTATTTAATTAATAATGATATAGTATGAATATTAAGAGGTGAATAAGTCAAATAGATGTACTAGAAGTCTATAAGTGCTTACATTTAGAGGCAATTACTGTATAAGATTACAATTTAAAAATGAAATTTATCACAGAATTTCACTATATTATTATTAAATAATGTTATCCACCGACCGCCATATTTTATAAATTCTGATAACGTCAAAAACTTTCTTTGTGGTATAATGTTTGATTTTACGTGACTAGAGTAAGTTACGTTTTTTATAACTTATACTCTTATGATATTTTTTATAATAACTAATAAGAAACATTTGAAAACTATTAAGTACTTTACTATACGTTTACACGATTAATTTACACAAAATTGTTTCGTGAATTTTTATTATTTGTATATTTATTACCCAACGTAATTAATGATGTCTAATTCATAAAGTAATAACATCATAGTAATATTAATTAAATTATAAGTTAATATTATTTTTCTGGGAGGTGCAAATGCCCCATTTTGCGCCCCACCAAAGGGCGCCTATACTTCTCATAATACTTTCTTACAATTATATGCTTCTAATTATGTTACATTATTATTCTATTCTTTGACATTGATTTTATTTAACATTTTACAATTATTTTATTTTTGAATTACTTATAAATTATAATGATACCATAATAATTATGTATTGGTTCAATTATTAAAGATAACATACGAATGCATATGAATGCCTTTACATTTTCTCCTCTATCTTGCCTAGATAAAATAAAATAGATTATTTTTACAACACAAAATAATAATAATAAGTAATGACTAATGAATTTATGCTAGATCTTTCGAATTTGAACGTAAATTAAGATTCACATGAATCATGATCACGTATATTTAAATATAAAAATCCATGAATTTAATTCTCGTATGTTTAAAATATAATATTTACTAAATGTATTGAATAGATTTTTCATAAGCAACGTTATCGTAAAAAGGCACAATGGCTGGAACGATGTATAATGTATGTATACTGCGCACACAACAGTGACTTAAACATTTCTACGAATAGTAGGTATGCACTGATCAATCCATTAACTACTACTTACTATTTCATTTACGAAATTGTATTTTCATTATTCAATTTGAATTTATTTTTAATTGAAAATTGTTTTATATATATAAAAATTTAAATAAATTTTATAATAGATATTAACTGTCAAAAATCCGTATTCTATAAAATATTAGTTTTTGTGGAGATTTTGGTTCAAAATAAATAATTAATCACTGATCATCGCTATATGTAAGAATTACTAACTAGAAATTCATTGGAAGATACCTACTAAACGTATATAAAATTCCACATGTACCTACTAATTAACGCGTGAATTAATAATACAATTCATGGATTCACGTTAACTAAATTTATGTGATTGCATTTGCATACGTGAATTTTAATTTCACATATATCCGTGAATTTAACTATACCTAAGCAAAATAGTGAGCTCCAGTTGATGCCGATACCCGATACGGCCGATACATATACTATATAGTACCTATCTATTAGGATCTATGCTCTATTGTAAGCCTAGTTCCGCTGAATATATAATTTTTTATAGCAATAATGATTCATCATTTAAATTTATAAAAATAATGTTATTATCTGGAACTGAGAAAACTTTAATACTTGAGTAGGTACCTAACATATAATATATATTATGTATATCCTGTCTTGATTATTATTATTATTTTAACGCATTTGAAATAATATGTTCAAAATAATAATTATTTATTTCTTAAATTAACTCATGACCATGAAAATAAATAATTCCGAGAAAAAAATATAGTTTAGATATTTTATTTATTTATGCTTAACTAATGCGTGTGACACTGTGACTCAACAATAATAGCCAATAGATATAGGTATAGTAATTTACTAAGTGACTCACATTAAAATAATGTTTATTTAAAATGTATTAAAATAAATTTGCAATATAATTTGAGAAATTTCCGGAATAGGTAGTATGATAATTTGAAACTTATTGTCATATAATTATTATATTAAGGAATATAGGTAATACAGCAGTGGAAAGCTTATATACCTATAAAATATAATAATTATAATATATCAGTATAATGTATAGATGAAGATTTTTAAATTTAAGGCTACATTTTATTTAACTTACTAAAAAGTTTCCTTTTTGGAGTGTAAGATTGCATATGCAATCGCCTACAATGATATTACTATACACTGTGCAGACCAGTCTGACCAAAAGCCATTGATTAAGTAACTTAGAATAACAATTATTAATATTTTTTGATCAATTAATCAACTGATTAAATACCTATATGTAATATAATAGAAATACTAATTATACTATTTTAATATTATTATAATAATTTGATACCATATAGGGTAAATGCTTAAATGTATATACTAATGTATACTTGAATACTAATGTCCACTGGTAAATTTATACGCATAAAATATTTACATAATACACGTCCATAATGACCATATTATTACAATATCGCAGGGCGTTTGTGGTATTCAACCAAAAACCAAATATTGTTATAGTAATCTATTACTAGTTATACCGTACGTATCCATGTACTGCTTGCTAAAATAAAACTATTACTGAGTATAATAACATTAGTGTATTGTGTATTAGCATTTGACATAATGTTTACGTTGTATTACTAATTGTATTCATATCATAATGTATACCTTAGTAGGTGCGCGCGACGGAAACAGTTGAGCGTTTTCTCCACTCGACAAATTTGCAAACTTTCTGGCGATTAAATATGATTTTCTGGCTAGACCGCCACAAATATTGAATGACATTAATTCGTTGTCATCGTTATCAATGTCATCATCAATATTATCATTATACTTAAATAGTTCACAGTTAAAATTATTTTTTGAATTTTTAAATCTCAACTAAAGAATATTTGGATAAATAAGTTAAGCAGTATTTATAATTGCCAAAACTTGACTAAAAATTAAACTAATAACTAATCTAAAATTATCAATAATTATAGTTCAGGTACATAAATGAAAACATTTTATTTATATTTATAATACATTATGAAACTGTGCAAATTTCCACACCACCTTAGATATTATATCGAATAACAATCTCTAGTTATTATAATACCGGATATGTTATTTATAACATCATGAGGTATTACACATGACGGCGCGTTTTTTTTATTGTGGTTTCCCGAAGTAGGCCTAATCCACATATATTAAGTGAATACAACAATATTTACAAATAAATACATAGTACTGAACTATAACTATAAAAAAAAAAAACAAATAAACTTTATACTAATATAACAATTATGTCTATCTTTTCTTCACTTCTATTTCATGAAATGGAACATTCATCAATGTTGAGTATTGATAATATATTGATCTATATTGATCATCTAAAAATATATTTAAAATTATAAATTATATTATCTATTATTCATTTTTTCAGTATAATATATACGCAGATATTCAAAATCGTGTTACAAAAAAATAGTTGGAACATATCCATGTTTTTTGGCATACTATTGAACAATTCATATTGTAATATATTTTATATATTTACATTAAAATTAAATATAAATAACACGTAATTAATAAACTAACTATTAAATAAATTAAAAAAAACTATAAAAAGTTTTAAGAAAATTAAAAACAAAAAAATAATAGAACTTCATCGTTAGTACATACTATTAAATTGAATTTACGAATCAAATTAATCGAAAAGTTACAGTTTATTAATAAAATACAAAAACGTTGTTAAGGAAACCAATTAGCGTACATATTTATACGTCTTATTATTTTAAATAATATTAGATCATTTTTCAATCGATATTTTGAATATTATCACAACAAGGTTTCCAATTTATTGGTATAAAACATTTGTAAATGCTCTCAATTAGTATTAAAATTTACAAATATACAATATATATACAATACACTCTACATTTCTATAATATGTTTGTATACGATTTATGTCTATGTGTATGAATTCGTCTTGATAGTAAAAAAAATATTTGACATCAGCATTTATACTTTATAATATTAACGATGTAACTTTGAAAACCCTGATCGATGAATTAAATAAGAATTAAATTAAATATAAAATGACAAATATTTATGAAGTTAAAGTTTTTACAAATAACGGTTTATGAAATTAAAATTAACTGAAATTGATTCGATCGATTTTATAATGGAGAGACAGCCGAATTATAAAGCAGCAGAGATCCTAAAATGGCTGTAAAAGCTTTGAATAATAATAATAATAATATCAACAGTTGAGAATTAAACGGATACTATGAATAAACGCGGAGTCGGCGATGTAGTAAAATGTCATCGCTGCAAAGAAAATGTGCTTGATAACGTTGGGTTATCGCTCCTAAAATATTTCCGATGTAAGCACGTGCTTACTTTGTTTATAGGCAAACACGCCACTGCGCCTACCTATTACTAACTTTTTAACAAAGTTAAACAAAATAATACAAATTTATAAAAAACTGGTGTCCGCGCCGCCACCTTTTCGCGGTCCGAACCGGTTCGCGCAATCGCGCAGTGTAATGAACTTTTCGACGACCCCACCTCCTTTTTCTACTATAACCATGGCTTTTGTCGATACCGCGTTCTATCTTTAGTTCGTCTCCGTCGGCATTTGAACGTCGGGGTGACGGGGTCGTGTCCGTTTTCGTCGCTTTTGTTTTTATTGCGACTCTCCAAAAATCGCTCTAGCCCGTGCGACGTATATCGTTAATCAATTATCACTTATCGCATAGTATCAAAATAGGTAATATTATATACCTATGCATATAGTCAGTTAGACTAGTTAGAGCTATCTGTGGTAGTGAGGTTAAAACTAATTTTTGGTACCTACTACCTATGTAACGCCTGTACAATATCGGAATGCTATAACGTTTACTCTATAGAATAAATTGTATTTACAAACAGTCTATAGGTACCTACTTACAAAAATGTGTAGGTATTTCGTATTTGATTTTATACGGTCATTTAGAATGAAAGTAATGATGTACGATGTACCTGTACCTATATTTACGCGTATTATTGTCGATATTCGCATAAAAGGTTATAATTTTCATGCTTTGAATTTGTTTGTACCTACCAAACAGCCCGAGCAATCACTTGTCTGGTTCTGCAGTAATTTAAATATACAATAGTCCGTTTTCCATATTCGATGTGGCCAGGTACCTCCTGTATATTGTATGAACTGTAATAGTTTATATATGTATACGATACATCTATGTATAGTGGATAGTGTCTATGTACATTTCAGAACTCTATTTGATAGGCGTACGAAATATAAATAATGAACAAACTTTCCAAATCCATGACACGAAATGAACTCTAAACATTCTATTATACTCGGAATTGACAAATTGATTATGTTACGTATATTTGTATGGATGATGAGATTCCGACAGTTAATACCATTGTTATAATCTCGGAAAACTCGCGACTGATTGAAAGAGTTTACACTTTTCTCGTTAATACTTATTACAATTTACAGTCACCTATTGGCTATTACTTATTTTTATTACTCTGATTTTTCAATATTCGAGTAAAATTAAAGACAAAAAAAGGTGCGCAAAGTGAGTACCACTCTGCTGTACCTATACGTAGTAACTGTGCAATGGATCACTAATATGAGTAATGAGTGTGTTAAATTGGAAATCTATGATATATGAAAAACAATTCTGAGTAAAAATGTTTTATTAACCTATACGGCTATACATTACTAGGTATATTTGATATGTTTTATTTTTTTTATTATTATTATTAGATAAAGTAATTTATTTTACTATTAGATAGTAATTATGATAAATTGAAATCATTTTTGGCGAAAACACTGAATTTTAAAATATTTTTGTGTATAAATTATTATAATATAATATATATGTACAACTGTTTATATCAGGAATAATGTTTTTAAATTGTGACAAAAAAATAAATACCGTTATTCATAGTTTAAATATCACGTAATTCTATTCAAATTTGCTGTAAAAATATCTCTATAATAAATTGTTTTTAATTTTTGATTACAAAATGCTTGTTTGTACATCAAAATAATTTGTAAAATTTCATTATTTTGACGAATTTTATCAAAATTTGAACTTAAAGTGTTTATGAAAAAAATTGTGCTTATGTATTTTAAATATTTTTTTAAAGCAATAAAAACAACCATATGAAATCTTGTATTAAATTTTTAAATTTTTTTACCAAGTGAAAATTTTTCATCGACATTCATAAAAATAATATTAAAAAAATTTTAAGTTTAAATTTTTTTATAAATAACTCAAAAAGAGTAAAAAATTTGTCATGTATAGAAAACGATCACACAAATCTTTCGAGATGATTTAAACTGTTTATTATTATTATTTTTTTTAATTACAACAAAATTTCAATATCGTTTGAGAAGAAATAGTTATTTTAAGGATGAATATCTACCAAATGTAAAAATTGAACTTTAAACATTCATAAAAAAAAATAAAGAATCTTAGATTAAATTTCAGATTTTTGATAAAAGTATAAATTTTTTTTTTTAAATTTTTTAAAACAAAATTATTTGAAAATATTCAAGATTTACGAATTTAGTCAAAATTCAAAATTTAAAGTCTTATGAAAAAATATTGAGATTATACATATTTTCAATATATTTTGATTGGTTAATGAATAACTTATAAGAAAATTTAATTAAAACATAAAATTTTTAAAAACGGAAAATTTTAAATCAAAAACTAATTTAATTTTACTGAATATGCAGCAAATAGGTTAGGTGAAAGATAATTTAATTCTTTTCCAACATATTATTATCATTTAATTGTATAATATATAGTAATTAAAAGGTTCAATGTATCTACTTATATAACTATTTTAGATTACACTGTAACAGTTAAAGTTAACTAGACATGACTTACTCTCATATGGTTATAAATTTATAAAATTAATATAATTTGTAAGTGTTAAAGTTTTAAATTGTATGACTGGTCATTGTTGGCTACAGCGTACAAAATTGTTCTTTACCATAAATTTAGGATATTTTCACTTTTTTTTACTAAATACAAATTATTTTTTAAATTTTTTCGAGTAAATAGAAGAGAAGTTTATTGTAGTAATGCATTAGATTATATTCATGTAATTGTCCTACTATGGTTTAGTTGACATTTTTTAAATTGGTTAGACCAAAATACAAAAAAACATACTGTTTTACTCATACTTTTTATTCATACATTTTCATATGTTAAAAATATTGTTAAATTAATTTAAATAATAATCAATTTGTTTTATCCTGATTGAAAAATGTAAAGTTTTCATAGTAAACTTATATCGCAAATAAAATACTAAAAAATATTTTTACAAAGAGAGAATAATATAGGAGTACCCAATTGTACAGAAATAGGTTTTGATCTAGACCAGTGTACAGTGTCGAAAAAAATATAAAATACATATCTATAAGTATAAATTAAATAGTTTTATAATTTACATTATGTACTTTAACATAGTTTTATTGATTATATACAAAAATTAATAATAATAAATAAAAACAAACAAACAAACAAATAACAAGTAATTGATGAACAAAATGGTAAGTCACATAAAAATTGTTTATATATTATAATTTTAACCTAATTAATAAAATTTACTTAACACATATACTATGTCTATCTCTATACACGTCAATTATAAACATTTCTACTCAATACCCTGCCACCGAGACAGGTTCACTATGGCAAGGTGTTGTGTGAGGATGTATAGAACCATTTTTTTTGTTGGGATGTAACACGTTATCAAATTAGACAGAGTATAGGAATATTTACATTATTACATTTTACTAATCAGTTCATATTTATATTATACTTCATATTACATACATCATTTTATTAAAAAAATATTATAAAGTAAATTTGACACAAAAATTGTATGTAAAAAGAATCGTAAAAATTGTGTATTTGTATATATTATAATATATATATTATACCATTATTTATATATTAAAGATAATTTTACTCATTTAAACAAAATAATAATATAACTTTTACTTTTTTATTTCATTATAATCATAAACATTTGCAGTCTATTAAATTTCAAAAGTAACCTAAACTTTTTAATCATTTTTTATTGTTAATATTTAAAGTACAATTTAAATAGTATACCTTTATTTTGAGAATTTTCAATAATTGATCAACAACAAAAAATTAAATTAATTAAATTTAGTAGTAAATAAAGAATAATTTTTGTAAAATTAGTTATTTAAAACTTAAAAACAAAATTGTTCAATCTTGATGTTCTATTTTACATTATTACAAGGACTATTATAAATTTAAAAATTAAATAGTGTTTTGATAATTTTTTTTTTTTTTTAATAATAATAATAATAATAATTTAGAATAAGAATAAGATTTAATTTAATGTAGACAAATTAATTTCATATAAACATAATGAATCTAAACATTAAATACCCCAGGGGTTATTTTTATCAATTTATAAATTTCAATGATAGATGATAACTCTTTAAATCAACCTATGTTTTAAAATTATATCTTAAATACAAACCATTTTTATGATAATAAATTTTTGTACATTATTTGATGGAAATATTTTTGTTCTATAGACTAAAAGTGTTTAAAAATATCATAATTATTTTGTCAAACAAAAAATTAAAAATTCATTTTTACAAATTTAAACATATTTAACAATAGTAAATCACAATTAAGCCATTGATAAAAGTAATAATATAAGTAATTATAACAGATTTATTAAAAAGTTTAGCAAAGATATTGAATAGTTACTAATCTATTTAAAAAAATAATTGATTATTTTGGAAATTGAATAGGCATTTTAAGACATGTTTTTTATTGTATAAGTTTAAATTTATACTAAATATGATTAAATCACATAATTTTAATCAATGGGATAAGGAAATTGAAAGAATACAGTTTTTATAAAATAACACTCATATAATAAAATAATGTATGTAAAAATGTGAATTATAGACTAGTGATCAAATTTGTACAAAAACATAAAATTTAGACACATCTTTAAGTGATCAGATTATTTTCGACTTTTTATATACAAAAAATAACATACAAGCTGAGAACAATGTTGAATCCAGACAATTTCTCTGGAGAGGTAAGAGGCTCACTTTTTTCATTGGTGAATGGTGATTTATTTTATTATTTTAGGATTAAGAATTATACTTATTATTAATTAATAATTATTACAATATTTATAATTTAGACATTAGGTGGGATAATCGTAACAAGTATTATGTATTTGAGCATTTAATACATGGGTACACATACACTTTATTGAAAGTTGTATTTTTCAGGGGCGCGAAAGAAATTTCAGGGGGAGAAGGCAAATGACCCCTGAAGTATACCTGGATTCAAGGATACAACATGCCCAAGAGTATTTATACAAATTATTATAATTTAAAGCTTTGAAAGTTACTGAAGTTATTATTTTTTTTTAAATTAAATAAATCAATTTTGGCAACATGTTATATGAATGAGATGTCTAAATCAAGATTAATATTTTAACAAAATATTTATTCAGTTTATTCACATACAATTCTGATTGAATTATTAAATAATTAAACTCATTGTTTATAAGAACTAAGGGTTTTGTTAGTAATGATTTACTATGACATAATAACCAATGTAATTAATTAGTCTTAACTTAAATATAATTGTATTTTTTGATAGTCTGGTTCAGAAAAATGTAAAACAATGGTTATTTATTTTTGAAATTAAATAGCAATTATATTTATAAAGTTAAGTTAAATAAGTTTGTAAAAAATAATGTTTTAAAAAAATGTTGTAACCTTAAATAGGAAGGTTAATTAGTCAATAGTAAATACATTAGCTAAAATTCAAAGCACAATAACATTTCCATATACTTTTAAGTATCAATTTATTGTGATAAATATAAAATATTTACATGTATTTACCAAGTTATAAATTACCATTTAAAATGATGGTAGTTTGTTAATTTGTGTTTGTTTCTTAATTAATATTTTTACCATTTCATCTAACGCACCACTATAACTATCACTAATCTTCTTATCAATAGTGTCAACTAACTGTCGCCACCTGTCAGCAGTGATCTGTCTTATTTTGTCCGCTTCTTTTCCTTCATCAGTATCATTAACTGTATAGTCAGTATCATGTTTTTTTAACATCAATGCATTGGAATTACCACATCCCATACGATTCCATGCTTCTTCGACATTCTTTACACAAACAAGTACATCACTAGTGCTGTTTTGAACAGTTTTTACAACCTCACGTAAAATTTCTGATTTACCTTTAAACTGAGCCTGAAAAAAAATATTATTGATTTTTATTAGAACTTATGAGACAATTTACTATTTTATTATTTATCTTGAGTACAAAATATATATTTAAATACTTATTAATGGATCTAAGGAATATTTATCAATTCTATAGTTATAATGTGTACAAATATTTTATATTTAAAGTGAATATTTAAAAAAAATTATAGTTCTTTGTTTAAAAGTAATACTAATTTAAATATACATAAAGTGCAAACAACTATTCTTTTAAATAGTTGTATACATTACAACTATTAATTAATTAGATATAATATTTCATGTTGGTTTAGCAATATTTTTATTTTATTTTTTTTAATTAAGTAAAATATCTTAATTTTAGTGATGTTTATCTTATCAACAAACTTATGTGTTTTAAATTGAATTTAATATAATATGATTCTATTTTCTGTTTTTAAATTAATGATTAATTAACTATTTTATTTTGTTAGATTAATGTATGTCTAATCACGAGCTAATTTTTTGAAATAAATATAATGTTTTTAAATTGATATTATATCCTATAAATATTTTAGACAATAATACAGATTTATTATTGAGATATAAAATTATTAAAAAAAATTTAATTTTTAAAACATTTTAAATATTTACTATTTTCACTAAAATTTGATTTGAATTAATTCTAAAACTGAATAAAATACATTAAAAAATAAAGGATATATAATTAATATAATTATATAAATATGTTAAAATTCAATAAATTATGTATTAATATTGTTTACCTCGGGATGATATGGTGTAGATTGAGCTTTTCGTTTTGCTTTGATTTTTTTTGGATCAGAAATTATTCTGTTTTGAAAACTTTTTATGAAATATGTTGCTAAGGAAAGAAATACACATGAAGTGTTCAAAGTCTGAAAATTAAATAGAATAAATTAATTTCCAATACATAGTATTAGTAACTAAAACAATTTTACTTCTTACATCTATCATATTTGTAAGTATTTCTAATACTTCTTTTCTTCCTTCTAATTTTAGGCTAGAATCTATTTCATTTGTTGTTTTTGAAATAACAAATTTACAATACGTAATTGACTTATCAAATGCAATGGTTAGTTCATTAGCATTGGTTTTCATTTTTGCTGTCCACTCATCATTCGTGGAAACGGAAGTTTTTAAATCTGACCCTAGTGTTTGTATTAATTCAATGAAGTTGATGACAATTGTTAACATAGTTTTAGATTTATCTAAACAAAATAACTTAGATCCAAAAAAACTTCCAAACACATTATTAGGAACTGGAACTGGAGGGTCACTTTCCAATTGAGTGTTAAGGGTTTTCAAAGTTTTCAAATGAAGATCCAATTGATCTAAGTCATTTGAATTGAGAGATTCAAGATCAGGATTAAGTCCATTTACTTCTGAAGTTGTTTTAATATTTTGAACACTAAATTGTTTTATCATTCTTGCACTGTAATAAATACAACTTAGCAAAACAGCACGGATTTCCAGTAAACGCAAATCATGAGAAAATATCTGATTTGAATGTTCTGCAGTTAAGCATCGTGTAGGAGGGTTGTAGTTAACTAAAACCGAATAGTCTCGGTTATTAACCATTTTTTTGAGTTGAGATTTTGAAGCAACTTCAGGCACATCATTCATTTTTAATATAATCTAATAAATGTGAAATACAAAAATAATTTTTTGGCCAAAAACATTAATTAAATCAATTAATATAAAAATACCTCTAAACAATCATCCAAATTATCAACATCAAGTAATGAAATGAAATAGTTTTCTATAAGACACATAGAATGATGAATAGAATATTTAAGTTTTTCTCTAAATTCCACAAATTCAATAATTTTGATAAAAGATCCAAATTTGTATGATATTGTTAAATGATCTGCGACCTAATATAATAATTAAAACAAAATAAACATTCAATAAAATTAATCTGAAAATAAATATAACTTGAAATTTTGTTTAAACTTTCCCACCTCTCTATAGTTATGTGAGAAGAATCTGATAGTTGTAGTGTACAGTTTAGATGCATTCTGGAAACGACCTTCATTGAACATTTGAAAAGTATGTAAATAACCTAATGAATCCAACTGAGTATTTTTTATTTCTAAATTTATATATGCTAAATTTGATGCATCAGAGGCACCTAAGAAGATTAATAAACATATTATTATTTTTATAAAAAAAAAAAAAAAACAATATTGTTATGTAAAATAGAAATATAATTACCTAACATATGGTAAAATTTTAATAATAACAATTTTATATGAAAATTTGAAGGACTTAGAGCATATGCATACTCAAGTACAACAGTAGCTTCCCTTATATATGTAAGTCTATTATTTTCAACCCAAATATCATACATTAAATGCGCCATCATTATAACAAAAGTATCATTTGCCCTAAAATAAAATATTTACAGTAAACATGATTTTTTTTATGATAGTCAATTATTATAATATAATCTTACATTATTTCTGAAGATCTTTTGCTATTATTAAATATTTCACATCTGTGATAACATCTAAGTAAACGATCAGCAAGTTTTAACTTTTCTTCAGTATTCATGAGATCATGAATTCCAACATGTCTGGCTAATTGGAGATATGATAAATAACATTCCATTTGAGGTTTCTGGAAATATATAAAACATAATAAATTATAATTTACAAAAATGATTGATAAAGTACATCAATAAAATAATGGTCATAAGACTAATATATTATAGTAATTTTCAACATAAGAGCCATGTTAGATTCACTAATGTTATAAAAGTAGGATAAAGCTTATGTTATATTGCTCAAGGAGACAAAAGACTGATGCAATTCACATCTGGTTACAATGTTTTTTTTAAACTAGAATTATTCTTGGTAAGTATCTCTTAGAAACAATAGGTACTCACGGTTTTTGGAAACTCTCCTTCTTTCAAATCAACAATTTCATCCAATATCTTCAAAAACTCATTAAGTACTTCTTCTTTTAAAAGTGACATATAAGGTCTTAAATCATAAAAACAGCATGGCTTATGTCCAAATATCTTAAAATATTCAGTTAAAAGATTGATAGCATCACCTAAAATTATTGTTTATAATACATAATACAATTTGAGCATGATAAAATAGGAATAACTAATAAATATAAAATTATCAAATAATTATTCAAGAAAATTGCAAAAACTTTTTTTATATTGATAAAATATTTTGTATTTAAAAAAAATATCAAAGCAACTAATCAAAAATAATTTAAATTAATTATCTTACCCATATATTTATTAGCATTTTCTTTTAATCTAGAATATAATTCAAGACGAGCGAGGTATACTCCTCTTTGAGGATAATTTTGTTCAGAATTTAATTTCTGCAACTCATTTAGAAACAACAAAGCCTCTTCTATAGATGAATCAAAGTGAGGTAAATAATCGGTATTACCATTGCAGTTTATGTATTTATCCTTAGATTCGATTATTTTAAATAATGAATCAAAATATTTAGTATAGTAAATCCATGAATCTATGCTGTTAATTGAATAAATGTATGATAAAAAAAATATTATAATTTAAATATAGAATAAATAGAAATACATAAAAAATTGTACTAACAAATTAGTTGATAAACATAATATAATCTATTGAATATATAAACACAATTTGATTCAATAACAAAATAAAAGTGAAGGCACCTAAATTGTTAATTGTTAAAAAATCTTAAATAAAATTTAATAATAATGTTTTAATAAGACATGATTTCATATTTGTTTTAGTGGAAATATTTTATACAAAATACATTATAAGAGTATTATGTGTAGTATAATATATTATGTTTAGATAAAAAAACTTATCTAAAAGCTCTTAACTTTATAGCTAACTCATTTAAAATTACACAAGATACAATGAACAAGCTTTGTATATAGTCCAGTCCAACTATGTGTTAAGATTAATTATTATAAAAATATTTATTTTATTTTATCATTTTTATAAAAATATACTAGTTCTGTATAAATTTAAATTTATCGTGCTAAAATATAATATAAAATAATTTAATCTCATAAAAAAAATGTACCTTATCTTATATTTGTTATTGTTAATGTTAGCAAATACTAATAACAAAAATACTTGAAATTAAAATAGTATATTAATCTAAAATAATCAAAAAAAATATATTAAAAATGCTTTTGGCATTCTAAAAAAAAATTGTAAAATATTAAAATTTTCAATTAAACTATATTTTTTTTTTTTTTTGTAAATCTCAAAAATATTTTATCTATGGTATTACACAAAAAGTTATAATGATGCTAACAGCTACTTTATAAATCATTCATTAGAAAATAGTATCATTACATGTGAGAAAAACAAAAAAGTATTAGTTTACCAGCTTAACTATTTACTATTTTTAACATTCCAATATTTTTTTATATATTAAACAATAAAAATACCATCACAAATTGTTTAAAATAAAATTAATGTATATAAGTTATAATAAACTATACAAAATTACTTACTCTTTAAGAAGTAAACTTTTTAGGTATGAGTTTACTTCACCATACATTTCTAATTCAAAGTAAATATCAATCTTTTTCCGCGTGAGACCAACAGTTCGATGAAGCTTATCACCAAGAGGTCCATTAAGAATATCTAAGCTTTCTTTGTATTTTTTCTGAAAATTTTTTAATATATACTTAACTTTACAAAAAGAAACTTTAATTTATGTAACAATTATACCTGCATATCTAATATCATTAAGTACAATTGAATTTCTTGTTCAGCATCAATTTTGTCTTCATTGATATATTTTTGAACCATTCGTTCTGCTAATGGTAGAGTAATTCTTTTTGATATTTCATCATTTGCCTGATACGCCTTAAAATAAATAAGAATCTTAATCAATCATGAAACTATAGGTAATAATTCAAAGGTTATAGTATTAATAAATTCATCATTGTTTATATTTTTCCTAGCAAATGAAAAAAAAATGAACATATTAATCTATATTCTATTTGTTGAATTTATATCAGTAATATTTTCATAACTTAAAATGTACCTGCATAACAATACTCATTATTGCCCAAAAATAATATGGGTTATTTGGTTTAACTTTATGAAGAGCTAATGCAGTCTGCTGTTGTTTTTTGTAGTCACAAACGCGAACATAAGACATGAAAAGACTAGATAATAATTCTTCATTGACTGGATCTTGAAGTAAAGCATCCTCATATACTTCACACACCATATGAGCTATACAATTAAAATAAAATATATTTTATCAACTAAAACACAAATACTATTAAAATTACGTTTTTTTAACTCTCTATAGCATGCCGTTAATGCAAGCAATGTTGATTCATCAGATGGCTTGCATTCTCTAACTTCTTTCAGTAATGTTATTGCCTCTTGGTCTTTTCCAAGTCGGACTAAGGTTAAGCTTTTCAATGCCTGTATGAAATAAATATAGTTATAGTTCCAAATACTTTGACTAGAAAAATCTACTTAATAATTCAATCTAAACATTTGGTTCATACTTTGGAACAATTTTGACTGGGTAATTTTTTTATTAATTTGTCCAACTCGTGCAAGGCCTTTTTATAATTACCATTGTCTATCCATTCTGTAAGAAAAAAAAAACCAAAAATAAATTTAAGAACGTCGAATTATAGGAGAACTATTTGAATACCATAAATCGGTCTCAACCGCCGTTCCGCCATAGAATTATCGTTCCTACTAAGCCTGCTTCTGGACGCCATCGGTACCGTTGTAAAATACCCTTTTTTCCTGTGCAGTTACCGACCGAGATCTAAAGGTACCTAGGAATGGCAGAAAAAAACTTAGAATTCGTAGTGTAGTAAATCGTAGGGTTTGAATAAAATTTAAAGTGGTCGAGAATCACATTTGCCGTGTTTATAACCACAAAAAAAATATAAAAAATAAAAAAAATTGAAAAAAAAAAAAAAATTATAGTTAAGACTGTTAAGAGAGTGAAACTGCGCAACCAGTGTTGCTTGCACTGATAAAAACGAAATCACGAAAAAAAAGAAAACCGTAAGTGTTGTACACATGGAGGTCGGGCTTGGAGGTAGATAATATTACACACATGGAGCATGAAGTGAAATCATAACAAGATGTTCCACTGCTACCGCCACCGCGGTCGGTGCGACGGTAAACAAAAAACAAAAATCACCGAAGTTGTTACCTGTTAAATGTTTAGTGTTTACTGCGCCGTCCGTTGTCCACCTCGAACCGTTCGGCAGCGTCATAGCATGTCATACTATTTCGGCGGTCGTCCGTGTTGTCTCGGTGATCGCGCTCTATCGAACGGGCAGCCGACCAATAACGACGGCAGAGCGGCTCCGATCTCTTGAGCACACAGCAACAACGGTCTTTGGTGGTCGTAGTGTCGTACACATTTGCACTATTTGCAGTCTTACGTGTCGCGTACCGTAGTCGTACGTTTTGTGTGGTACAGCACCAAAATCCATTGTCGCCCTTGGCCGTCGGGCGTTAGGTCTAAAACTACGACATCCGTCGCGAGCGCTCCGCGTATCCGACGTCCGAGTCGTCGCGCGCACCGCTGTCCTCGGTGCCCCTCGTCTCGGCGTTCGATCGGCTCGTTTGCGCGTCAGTCTGTTTACGTTTGTCAGCCGTCCGTCCGCCATCGGTCATAACAGAATCACGTCGTCTGCGTTGTCACCTCGTCAAAGTCGTCGTCATTAATCCCGGCCAACCGCGTTTTCTTTGATTTATCGTGTTTATATATCGTAGAAATACGTCGCGGCCGTGCCCGAACAGTATTACTGCTGTTAGATCGCCTGAACGTCTCGTCTCCCGCACGACCGACGCCGCCATTTGTTGTCGCACGCATCGGGTGTAGGCCATCTGCCCGTTTTGCGTTTTTCTTCGGGCCGATGTTTTCGATTGTCATTCTGTCGATTTCGTTGTCGTCGTTTATCGTTCACGAACCACTCGTGTAATCTGTTCAAGTGCGCACTGACGTTTATTACATCGAGTACGAACACGCGACCGCACGCGACGGTTGTCGATTAATTTGATCGTTGTCGTAATGGCCGCCAAGAAATCGGTTTCGCCCGGACCCATCGACCTGATGAAGGTAAGCCCATCGTGCAGTTCAACTACATTTTTGGTGGTCGTCCCTGAGTCGCCTTTAACGTTTCGTTTTCGAAGCGAGTCCGCGCGACTAGGCCGAACACGACGCACAAGGGTGACGAGGTGATCTGCTGCGTTGCGCGGACTGGGCGCCGCCCTTGTTTATTTGTTTTCGATGTTTTTTCATCGTGTAGTGTGTTTTCAGCACGTGAAGTATTGAATATTCTGCGTCGTCAGTACTATTAGTCGATCGATATATTTTTTTTTTTCCTAAACTATCTGGGACGCTTGCAAATGTGCACCAAACAATTTTGATCTAAACAATATGGCTGTACTTACCAAACCATGTTTCTTATATTTTATTTGGTTCTTAGGAAATAATGAGATTGATTGCTGAACCGAATTCGGTGAACAATAAAAAAAGACTAGAAGTTGCTTATATCCAAAATCCATCTAAGGCCACTGATCCTACAACATGTAATCTATGCAGTGATAGTACAGGATTTGTGTGCAGCGGACAATATCAAAAATCCTTAGATACCCCGTAAAATAATATTATTATTATTATTATTAATGCATGCTTTAATTAAATATCTAATACATATATTATAATGTTATGTAAATATTTGTGTTCATGCAATGAATAATTTCCTTGGTGGACACTGATTTAGCGAAGCCTATATCTATGTTGATAATGTGAGTAAAATTAAATAATTATCACAAATGACTGATTTTCCCATGTTAACTTGTTGTATTGTATGTTTTAGAATTAAATATTCAATCCTGATTTTTCTAGGAAAAAATATGAAGGTAAACTACAATAGAAGTTACCATTTTACTTTTAATTTTAATTTGAAAGATTAAAAATTATTATGTACTTAACAAATTATTATTTATTTTACAGAAGTTAGACTCAAGATAAAAAAAATATTTGATTTTGAATATCCGTTCGATCCATTTGAATCATTCCTCGAAGAAGTACCAATACAACGCAAATTCAGTATGTATTGTCTTATTTTTTTTCTCACTTACAATACTTTCATCTATTTATCATTTTTAACAGATGTAAAACTTCCTGCTAGAAAACAGTTGGATAAACTAAAAATGATCCGCAAAAACGATAGATGTGTTGTTTGCAAAAAATGTGTTCTTCATGGACGATTAGTGCAATGTCATCATTGTACTCGACTATATCACCTCAATTGTTTAGACCCTCCTATTCGTGATTGGGATCATAGTATGAGATGGGTCTGTCCAGCTCACGACCAGTTTTTAGTTAGTAATTAAATGTTGTATTTAATATGTTTTTAGTTTAATTTTTATAACTGTTTACCCTAATACGTGTATATTTAAATTTTAAATATTAGGAATTAGCATATCCTGATGTTTTCACTCCTGGTCAAGGATTACAGACTATTAATAATATAACCACAAAAAGGACACAATGTGAACTGCCATCTATGCCTGTAAACAAATTTTTCAACATACCTAGTAAAATTGATGCTATGTATAAAAAGGTAACAAGTTTTCAAATGGTTAAGCAAGATTTAAATAAATTTAAAGATACATAATATTTAAATTAAGTTGAAATCTTTTATTAACAAACTATGCCGAGTGTAAAAAATATAATTATGATGTTAAATAAATTAGAACTAACATTACTTATTATATTTTGATAGGTTGATCCTAGCATAACCTAATTATAATTTTGGTATATTGAACCTAACACAACCTAATTATATTATTGAAAATTACCCTATCTTGGCTAATTACATTTTTGTTTTATTTGGTTTGTCTTAGTCTAAAATTTTTATTAAAAATGAGTAATACTTTGCATGGTTATTAAGATTGTATAGGATATGATTATATCCTAAACTATAAACTCATGCATAGTATTACTGTTAAAAAAAAAAAAAATATTAATAATAATTTATTTATTTTTTTATATCTAGCCAGAAGATAGCGTTCCAACAACATCTAATGAAAATTCATCTTTAAATATTTTATGGTAAAACATTATTTTCATAATTAAATGATCTAAAGAATCACTTAGGTTAGTTTAGGTTTTGAGTAACCAACCTAAAGTTGGCAACATTGTCCTTATCATTTTTATACCAAATATTCCAATTAACAATAAAATAATCAAGTTTTTTTTTCATCAAATTTTTAAATGTACTAATATTTTAATTCAGCCGATTGAAATAGTTGGGATGAAATGAAAAGTTTTCTTATTGATTATCTACTTTTAATGAAAATAATAAATGATATCATTTATGTAAATGAATCAATATTGCCAAAATTGAAATAAAAATATGTATTTGATAACATGCATCCTTTATAAAATACTCTTTAAAATATTTGTCACATCTAGTTATATTTTTAATTTTTATAATAATCTTATTAATATTCTATTTTTTTTCAGTGATGTTGCATCAATTGCATTAAAATCAATAAATTCTATTGATAAGACAAATGGTAAGTGATAGTCTTATAAGAAACAAACATTTTGCAATTATTAGATTTCAATTGAGTGAATAAAAATAAATTAACAGCTGTTTAATATTAATTTTTTTTAGAAACTGGCAGTGTTACAAATTATGTTTCTGATACATTACTGCAAAAAAACAAAATTTTACCGCCTAAAAGTTGCAGTGCTACTTTGTCTTGTTTATCTGTACCTTTAAATGTATCTGTACAGAGAGAAGTATTAACGATTGGCAAGAGTAAGTTATTTATTTATAAATTAATATGGTTATTTCATTTCCCATATTATACATTTTTGCAGGTCTTAAAAATCGACTTAGTTTGCAACATTATGGAAATTGCGAAAATATATCTGATTATCATGCTACAATCAGATTTGATAAAGTACGTATTAATTGTTTTTTAAACAATATTAAATTAAGTTATAAATACTTGTAATTCAGTCATTTTTTATTTAGCAATTTCTTATTCCTATGAATTATTTTAGATAATTATTAAGTACACCCTTACCATATAATACAGTGATATAATAAATATAATTGAAAATATGTTTATAGGAATTTTATTACCTTTGATTTATAATAAAATATAAAATTCCAACATATAAACATTTTGTTGATTAATTATAATGATTTTTTTATGATTTTATATTCTCCAATTTTATTTAAAATAATCTGGCAGTATACAGATTATTATAAAATGTAGAACACATCAGAAAATTTAAATTACATCTATTGATGGAACCCATCGTGGATCAAAAAAAAATCTGTTCATTTTGCGCATTTTCGTCCAATTAGGTGTTGTCGTTAGGTTAGGTTAGATCAGGTTAGCACTTTGTTGTTAGTCACTATCCGTAGAACCGACATATTCTCTTTATGTTTAAAATATAGTTTTTTCATAAAATATATGCTTAAAATAGTTATTAATGGTTAAGATTAATTTCAGATTGCTAAAATATTTTATTATAAAGTAATTTTATTCGCGTAATAAATACATTGAATAATATTTTAGCCATGTAAAATTAAATGTCCAAACAGTGTGCCATGTATTAAAATAAAATAATTTTCCAATTACCTTATATTATGTTGTTTGCTATTCATAATTTAAAGTGATTACATTGTTGATCATATTTTAAAATTTAGTTTAAAAGAGTTAAGTTTTGTATTAAAATAAATCAGAATTTCGTCAATTATTATTAATAACTGCTTTTTTTTATCATTATTTCAATTTTTAGTATTAAAATTAATTGTTTACATAGTTGATAACAAAGAAATATAATAACTTAAAAATATGATGGAATCAAAAATTATGATTATTTTTTTCTTGTATGTCTCTTTGTGATATTAATACTTGTTTTAATTACTAATTATTATTATTAAATAAAATTACAATTATTAAAAGTTTTGTTAGAATAAATAAACAAGTTATGCTCCTTTGACGATATAAAAAAACTACACTAAATCCATATATTTAATTAATATTAAGTCAACGAAATGTGAGTCGCGATTGTCGTGTACTTAATGTTTGTTTTCCGTCAGGATTATTTTAATTTTTGGTTGTAATAAGTATAAAAAAAATCTTAAAAACCCAATCCAATATTCATCTAAATACGTTATGTTAGGTTAGGTTAGGTTGGTGACACTGCGGAAGTAATGTGAAAGCAGTACCCGCGGCGTCGTCTATAAAACAGTAAAAAAAAAGGTTAGGTTAGGTAACATCCCCGTTACATAAAATTTGTACTAAATGTGACATCTCATTGGCTGACCACTTTTCAACTATAATATAGTTGCGGTCAAATGAACGTGCAGTTAGTGACTGTCTACCTTAAGTCAACAATTTTATACTAAATATCAACAGCTGTTGACGTGTATCAACAGCATGTGATTTTACTTATCAACAATAAAGATTGAGAAAAATTAAGAAGTATATTTTTATTATGTAAACAATTAAATAATTTAAGTTTTCTGTGAACAGTATGGTAGTTATTAATGATAATAATAGGCTTTAATTACAATTTACTTGCCATCCATTAATTTATTTTTTATGATTCTTGTGTATCAAGCTCATAGATAAGTGTTCCCATAGCATATCAATAAAATATTTAAAAATATTTTGCGAATTTCTGTTATTTATTCATGTTAGTATCTGTATATTGTTACTAGATAGTATGATAACAAAAAATTTTACAAGTTTATGAAAAAGTTTAGCGCCATCTAGGTTACTCATAAATTGTAAACATCACTGAAAATAACAATACCTACCAATAAAAAAATAATTGTGTATGGCTAGATCTTAAAATTAATTTATTATCAAATCCATGATGTAATGTAAAGTATGTATCTATATTTGATATCCGTGAGGAATGCTACCACCTTTTCATTTTTCTTTTATTTTTAATAAGAATATTTGTAAGTCATTATTGTGTGGCTTATGCCAAACTACTGTACAACCATAACGTTTATATCTTTGCTTCATGTAAAAGTCATGTAAAATAAAAAAAATTTTAGCAGTTTCAATTTTTTTTAAATTTATTAATGTGATTAAGTCTGTCAATGTTTGTATGTTGATGAATTTATTTAGTAAATTAGAAGTTTTATAAATTTGAAATTTTTATCAAAGAATTCTAATAATTTTTGTAATTTTTCAGTTGATGAATCTAATAATTTACTATTTTTAATATTTTTATTTATTTATGTATTATTATTTTATTATTTTTATTTTCAGAAAACTGGGGATTTTATTTTGAAAAATCTAAGTCGATTTGGTGTTATAGTTGATAATGTATCCTATTTTGGAAATCGTAGAAAACCATCAAATAATCATGAACTGAAAAAAGTTGATTCTAGTCTTAAACGGCACATAAATAAACAAAGAAAAACAATTCAAAAAGATAAAATTATTCAAGTCACCACTAACAGTGACGATGAAAAACCAGTAATTAAATATGCTGGTAAGAAACGTGCATTTAATTACAAACCAATGTCTAAATATTATATCAGTAAGTACAAGAACATGAAACATAGTTATCAAAAAGTTCAATGCAAGTGTTCTAAGAGACTTGTTCAAAAGGATGGTTACTCTGGTTTTGCTATCCTGCGGAATGAGTCTATAATATTAATCGGTTGCATGAAATTTAAATTTACTTATGATGTAGGCATAACAGAAATTCTCAAAGCATGTACAGATGAATCACTTGCCAAGATAAACGGGATAGTTGAAAACAAGCCCTTCAATGAGTCACGTTTAAAATGTTTTTCTAAAAAAGAAAATGGCATCGATATATTGGTTGATACAATAAATAATCTTAATTCATTTTCCATTAACGACAATTGTTCACTTAAAGATGCAGATGATTCAAACTCTATTAACGAACAAAACATTACCAATAAGTCAAATTTAGAAAATTCAGCACAAAGTGAATTTTTTAATATCAAGGTTGACGGTGTATCTGAAAACAAAGTACATGATTATGAAGATGAACCACCTTCAAAAATAAATGCTTCTGAAATATCAAACACAGAATGCATAAAACGTTGGGAGATGATGAATACTGTGTCTAGTAATGAAAAGTCATGTTTTGCCAGTGATTTAATACAAGAAGTAGAAGTCAATGAGTCGTCTGAGGATGGTGAAATTATTGAAGAAGAAATTGTTTATGAAATGAATTATGCAGAGGCTGATAATTTTGCACCTGCCCCTATTAATGACGTTCAAGATTGGCTTATAGAAGAGATTGTAATTGATGAAGAAAGAAACTTCAATGATAACGAACCTGAAAATTCTAATGACCCACAATTAACATCAACAGTCGGATTTCCTGAATCTGCTTGTAACGATGAGGACTTTAAGACTGAACATATGTATTGTGCACGTAGTGTAACATATGATAGTGAGACTATTATCATATCAGATGATGACGGGGGTAATAACAGTGAAATTGATAACGACGATGAGAAAGATTTTATGCTCTAAAAAAAAAAAAAAAAAAATTAGTTTTTCATTATTATTTTGTTATTGATTTATTTATTAAGGTTTGTTAAAGATTTCTATGATATCAGTATAAGTTTTTTTTTCAATTTTCCATTGTAACTTTGCCTTTATTTATCAATTATTATTAAATTTATAGCAAAGTCAAGTTTTTTTTTTTTTTTTTGCTTTCAGTTGTAGCCATTATATTAGATATATACATTATTAATAACAAAACAATTGATAGTGTGATTATTTATTATTATTACTTTATAAAATAACCTATTACTATTTTATTTGGTTACCTTGTTACATAATGAATTTTAGTTATTGTCTATTAATTACTCTATTATGTCTCAACAGGTTTTTTACTATGTAATATAATTTTATGTCTATCAAGTTATTACTTTATAATTGTATTAAAATCTATAAAAAATATTGTTAAATTAAAAGCTTGTAGTAAAATTTATTATCCATACTATTAAAAGAATATTTTATAATAATTTTACAAATTTATAATTGAATTTAAGAAATTTATTTTTATTCAAGTGTAAAATTTTGATTTTTAATTTTTTCACTGTCATAAAACTACTTTAAAATTTTGCTTAATAATTTAGAACTAAAATAATCTTATTATTGTTATTTAATTAAATCTATGTAAATTAATTACATAATATTTAGAATTAAAAATATTTATATCATTAATTTTTTTTTTTTTTAGTTAAAGATTAAATATATTTAGGTATTTATCTATTATTAAATAAAAACTTTAGTGCAAAATAATAGAATATATATTTTTTTATTATTACCATTAAATTGAAAATAACCCAATGTACTTATTGGGTGTAAAAGAAAATCTTGTAAAGAGCGCGACCAATTGAAACTCTTTAATTGTAACATACTATTGGTTCATTTTTATGGTCGCACAAGTAGTCGGTGATTGGTTGACTACAATTGTGAGCAACACAAACGTTGTACCAACCTTAGGTCATTGGTACCAACTACTCAACGCTGTACTTTACGGTTATAGATAAAGGTAAACCTAATAGACCGAATTTTCGGTATGAATGTATGATGACACTTAACGATTAGTCATAACTCATAATTATTGTTTTTGTTATAATTACTTATCAATCATTTTAACTGGGTCAATTTAAAACATTTAAATTTTATGAGGAAGTGGTTTCGACTTCAATCTACATAAATTTTACAGTTTTACCTACCTATTCATTGATTTTATAATAGCCATACATATTACTACAGTAATAATTCTACTATGAAAAAAAAAATCCTACTCACCAAAAGAGGCGGTTGACCGTCACGATCCAAACGGACTATTTGTTGTAGTGATTATCAAACAACAATATAATTTACCGCGCTTTTTCAAATACGCTTGTATTATTATATAATATTATAAAAAAAAATTGATAATAATAACAAATAAAACAAACATAATACATACAGATCACACAGTACTATAAAATATTACAATAAAAAAATAACTATACAAGTGAATATAATTATAATATGTAATTGATAATAATAATAAAACAAATTTAACACATACAATAAAATATAATAACAGAATAAAAAAAAATAACTGTACAAGTGGATATAATTATAATACATAATTGTAAATTTGCGAATGTTATTCCGAATTTACTTCATCGTCATTGGACTCCAATCGCTGTCATCAGGTAACAAAGTCAAAATAATTGGCTCCAACATGCTTTCTCTCATAATTTCTTTTTCATTATCTGTGTCTTGCAATTCTTCGGCATGTCACACATACTTCTCCCAATCGTGTTGAGTAATCGAATCCAAATAATCCAATGCTTGGTGAGTCAATTTTTCAATATCAACCATTTTAAATGTTGTATTGTTTTTCGCCACTTGAGTTTTTATCTGGAACCATTTTATCTCAATTGGATTGTATTGGCAATGGTACGGTGGAAGACAAATTACTTCGTGGCCCATTTCCAATGCCAATACATTCAATTAATATTTTTTTTCAAATGGTATTAATGCCTTAACTCTCAGTCTAAGTTCAGTTAGATTTTTTAATGCTGAAAAACAGACATTTTTTTGGTCAACCAAGCCTGCACATCTGCTTTTCGCGTATTACTTTTGTGAAAGTTATCGATGAGGGTTGAATAATAGGATGCATTATCCATAACAATCACAGACGGTTCTTCAAGGTTCTTCAACATTTGGATGAACCAAGATTTGAATACTTCAGATTTTATTTGGCTATGGTAATCCATAAAGTTGCCAATATTACTACGGAAAACCAATTTTGAATTCTGAATTCTGAATTGGCACATCCTGCGTGAACAATTATAAGACATCCGCCTTTTCTAATAGGGATTTTCGGACCCACCATATTATCATCTTGCCATGCAATGCTCCTCTAATGATTTTGATTTACCCACGTTTCATCAACATACACTGCAATAGGTCGAGAATCTTTATTTTGGCGCATTGTACAAATGTATCTTAAAAATTCACATCTGAGCGCAACTATATCGTTACGCTCCATCAAAAATTTACGACTGTCAATACATTTTTTATAAAAAAATTTTAAATTACTTAGGAGTCTTTTAATTGAACTTACACTTCCTGAGTAATTAATTTTGCTCTTGACAGTATTAAGTATTAATTGTGATCTAGGATACTCGCCACTGTCGTAAAATTCATGAATCGTTCTCCTTATACCACATCACTGTCGAAATCATCCAACTTTGAGACATACATTGCCCGCTTGTATGACTTACGTAGAGATGAAAAAGAAGGGCCCGTCTCAGGTAATTTATCAATTTTCTTTACTTCTGAGCAAATACACTGAATGGAGTGTTTCTATATTCCGTAAGCCTCAACAGTAATGTCTTACGTTTTTCGAAAAAAAGTTGGTGCTGCAAGTTCTTTTGATTTCGATAGTTTTTTAAAATATAAATAAACTTTATAAACTATTTTTTTTACTTTGGCTATGCAGATCTTTATCTTTAAATGACATTTTATTGTAAAAAAGAAGTAATAAATATGCGAAACACTAAGTATTTAAAAAAAGAATATATTAGTAACGTATTACGACCGTAAACGCACGTGTACACAACACTGAACACACTATAATGCAAAGAAAACACTATACCACAAGTAGATGCGAATACAACTTAACATACCATACATGCCACCCGTCCTTTATATATAGGTTTTAAAACATTTAAAGTTAAACGAGGAATGTGGTCCATAGGATGCATAAAGTTTGAAAACGAACAATAACGCCAATAGTTCGTGCTGGGCCGCCGTCGTTCCGAATCGCAACAATAAAATGAGAACATTGAGAACCACTGTCTACACGGTGGGTGACTGGGTGAGGTTCTGGTATAGCGGAGGTTAGCCGGCACTTGTCGTGAGCCGGACGCGAAATTTTAAAACATGCTACGCCAGCTCATTTAACCATTGATATGCACATGCGTGTGGACTTGCATATTATTTCATATTATTTTTCAAATCATATCTCTGATGTCGTATACGCGCACGCGAAATATTTATAATTGATATTATCTATCTCGGTGGTGTCGAGTGCACAGATATGGATATCTATACCACAGAACACTGTCTATAGATTCTATGGAAGCGACACTCATCCCTCCACTTTTATTTTCTTAATAATATCAGTGCGACAAGAAGATGTTGTAAGCTTGGCGGTAGGACATGATGTTACAAACATTTTTATCTTTAAAACGGATTGCTCGAGACTAGCCCGCCAATCTTTTAAAAAAAAAGGTCACTGCATATTACCACTTACCACGATTAATCGTGCCACTTAATAAGATTTGTATAACCCCTCCCCGTTCAAAATTATTTTTTTTAGGATGGCGCACTCAAAATTTTTTGTTAGGAACGCCACCAACAAGTCCCGTCTTTTTATGTTTATGGGTCACACTGTTACCTAAAAAATTTAATTGTCTGTTTTGTTAATATTGAGGATTGCGGTATTCAATTTCGCTGACACACGTCTTGTACTCTGTTCTGAACGGTTGTTTTTTACGCCTTTGGATTATTTACATGTTATTTTTTTTCCTTGATTTTTGTAATCTTACAAAATGCCGAATATTTGTGTTATTTGTAAAAATAAAGGTCAATACGAAATGATATTTCATCATTTTCCCAAAGATAAAAATCTGTAAGTATATTTAAATTAGTTTAACCATTATTTATTATAACTACAGAATATGTTTTAAGGCATTGAATTAAAATTAATACTATTATCATAAAAATACCTAACTGATTTATACTATTATACCATATTATTATTTTGTTTTATTTCTAATTGAAATGTTTATTTAAAATTATAGGTGTAATATTTGGATTCATAATATTGGTTTAAAAGATACATCTAGACTTTCTCAAAAAAGAATCTGCTCTGACCATTTTGATCCTACTTGTTATTTATTAAACACAAACCGTTTAAAATTGAATGCAGTTCCAAAATTGTTCACGCCTGTTGAAATGAACAGTGTGACTACTGAGACTGTTGATGTACAAAAATGTGCTACTCCTCCATCTTTAGAACATATTGATGTTACAAATGGTAAGAATAAATATTAAAACATTATAATTTTCAAGACATGTGGTTAATTAAGTTTTTAAATTTAGATTCTATTTTAAGTCCAGTTGAATTATTTCCTTTATCACCAGAACTATTACCTGGATGTTCAAAAAACTGTTCAACATTAGATATTTCATCAAGGCTTTCATCAAGTTGTTCAACACCTTGTTCAGGTAGTTTATATTACATATATATTGCCTCAATTAAAAAATATATATTACCTATAAACTATCCATTACAATTAAAATTGTAACCAACAAAAAATATTTTATTACAGATTCCGAAACTCAGGCTGGACTAGTTTTATCTCAAAACACACCTAGAAAAATGAAATTGAAAAAAAGATTACGTTACACTGAAATTCAATTAAAATCAGCTTTAAAAGAATGTGATAATCTTAAAACTATCAATGCAAATCTGCAAGACCGATTAGATGGACCAGTGACATTATCAGACTTCAACAATATGTGTACACATTATTTGCTAGTAAGTCAACAATGTTAATTTTATCAAAAATCAAGCTCGATTATGTACAGTGAAAGCAAAAGGTAGAAGGTATATACCAGAACTTTAATGTTAAATGTATACTTTGAACATGCATATCCCCCATGACTATTTGTTAAACTTATTTATAAGATTTAGAATTTACACTACTTTGATCAGAACTAACCAAAATTTGCAAATACCTCGCATGAAAAATAGAAAATTGCAAATTTTATGTAATTTATAAATATTGTTGTAATGTTATGTATATTTTTTATTTTAAATTTGTTGTTAAATTGTTTATATATTTAGTTAATTGTAACCCTCTACCTTAAACATGAGCTTGGCTTATAGAAGGTATTTCTTTGTATATATTAAATCACTAATAAGTATGCATTAATAAATTCATATCTGAAAAACAATATACTTACAATGTTATTGAATTAATATTTTTAAAATTATACTAGTCTAAACTTCATAAATTTAATATCCATATCGTATAACAAAAAAATAATCAAAAAAAATTGATGTTTTATTATAATTTATTATTTATTATTATTTACAATATTCTTATCAGTTATCACATATTTATTGTATGATTAGCCGTGACAACAAGAATGATGTTATAAGCTTGGCGGTAAGACAAGAAGTAAGAAGTTACGAACTATTTCAAGGCCGTTAAAAATTCTAAACACATTAACATTGGCCGTCCGAGAGTATTGCTTCAATAGTTTTCTGTGGTATAGATATCTGTGCTCGTGGGCCCTTTATAGTGTTATCACTTATCATAATGCATGATTAACATGATACCTAATTTATAATTTGGCGGGTACTTCAAGTCAAATCGTACATAATATGTTATACCATTGATTATAGAATATACTATAATATACTATATAAATATAAACTATTCTATAATCAATGGTTATACAAAAGCATATAATTCAAAATAAATTATAGGTACATAGATGTCATTAATTTAAAATGAATTATAAATATGCTTGTATAAAAATGATAAGATTATTTATAATTATTAATGTATATAAAAAAAAACAAATATCAAAAATAAATTATATTCATCACCTATAAATATTTATTAAACAATAAACAAATTAATATGTATTATACATTTTAAATATAGTGATGTTTTAACAATGTGTCTTGATTTTTGTTTAGAAAACAATCAAGAAAGTATTTATTTTTACTTTATTAAATTTTTTAATTTAAAATACCATAAACTTGCTGTGTGATTGGGATATGTTAATCGCTCTGGTTGTGGTTAAGTGGTTTTCTTAAGTATGAAGTAATTTTTAACTACAGATATAAATGATCATCTATTGATCAAGATGATGTGGAAGAATCAATAACAAAAATATTTCTAGCAAATAGACAATGTAAGTATTTACTATTTAGTAATGAATAACGATCCATTTATTAAAAACTATTATTGATATAATGTATTATACTCTATATTTCTAGTCATATAGTTAAAAAACTTGTCCCGGTTTTGCAATGTTTAAGTAATATTAAGACAATAAGACATTTTGATGAATCAAATAACACGAATGATTATGCTAATTGTCAAAAAAATATAAAACATTATATGATTAACAATGACAATTTTTTATTAAATTAAATAATTCTTTTTTTATTTGAACTTTAAAAGCTTAGATTGTAATTTTAAATAAAATATTTAAAAATTATGGATTCAAGTTTAGATAATGTTCTCCCTTATAAACTGTGAAAATTTGATAATTTTACAAAAATGTAAAGACACTTTCATTTTGAATCTAGAAAAATTACTTTTGTAAAAAACAACACGTGTAATGTGCACATTTAGAACTACATATTTGATTATTTCAAGGTTGTATTTATCTAAGCAGCATATTCTTGAGTTAAACAAAAATTTAAAATGGTTGTTCGAACTTTTTTCTCATAAATGAACAATTTTCTAATTACGTATTATATATATCATATATTTTTTTTCAAAAATCAATGTATTTCAACGATGATGCAAAAATAAATTGAAGCAAATCATTAGTTTTTGAGTTGAAACTTTGCGAAAATCACGATTTTTGGTATTTTGCGCACGTGAAGGTACAACGCTCCATTTTATCGCGCTTATAATGATTTTTTTAATTATTTTTTTTTTTTGAAACTTAGGCAAACAAAGGTTTCTGAAAACAAAAATTGAAAAATTCGCATGGGCGCTAAACTAGATTTATGCCTAATTTTTAATAATACCTATACCAATATTTATTAGATTATATAAGTATAACAAAAAAAAAAAAAAAAAAAAAATAAGTAGTTGATGCTTTCTAAATTATAATGTAAGTTATTGTAGGTATTAGGTACATATATATAACTGAATTTTATTGATTTATTAAATTTTATGTTTTATAGAATAAATTATTTAATAAAAGCCTAAAGCGGGCTAAAACAAACAACTTAACGTTTTCAGTAAACAAATCGTACTTGCGTACAAGTTAATTATACATTTCTACTATTGTATTTAAATTAATAATTCGTATACAGATTAAGATATATTTAAGTGTTAAATAATAAATATATATCGGTATATCTTGTAATAAATACATTTGGCATTATATTGACTATTGAGTGCCGATCAGATTACAATACGTATTCCTAGAGCATTTCTACGTGGCGTCTAGTGTTAAATGTTAATATCTTATAAGTTATAACTAATAAGTAATAATTAGGTACTTATCGGTCCGCTGTTCAGGATATCGGACATGATAGTAAGCGCACATTTATATTATAGAGTGTGAGTTGTGACTGTCTGACTCTGCAGGAAAAATATACCATTATGTTTATATCACACAGTACAGACAGTACAGACTAATATTTAAAATGTACCCATCTACATAGTATACAGTTATCAGCATTCAGCATTCAGCATTCAGCACGGAATATGATATACTATTATGTGACTTATTGCAGATTAATGACTAATATCTTAGTCCATGAACTATGGTCACAAGTAGGTCTCGGAAGTTGTAGCAAATGCATATTTTTCTTGGTTCGTCCTAGAATATCCAAAGCAAAATACAAATATGTTTTACACATTACACTTCTCTATTGTCATACACGAAATTTTATTTTGCTATTTTTTGCATGTTTACGGTTTTTATTGTTATTTTGCTAATTTAGTGTTTTTAGAACTATTTTAGGTAATATTTTCACATAGGTAGTTTTAAGTTTATTAAATATTTGTATTTTGTTAAAAATAATGATTTGTTTGGTTATATTTTTAAAAAGATATGAATTATTGAAGATATTTTTTTACTTTTTAATTGTAAATTATAATATTATTAAATAATATTTAATTTTTTTATAGTAAATTTATAATTTTTTGAAGTTAAATGCATATTTTTATGATTTTCGAGCTATTTATAGCGCATATTTTGGAGTTTTAAAGTGTATATATTCAAGAGCTAAAAAGTAATATTTTTAGTACTATAACTTTCGAGTCCTGGTCATAAGCTTTATTCCCCTCCAATTTTTGATTCCTGGGAACGCCACTGAGTTAACTATATAATATGTTAAGACTGTTAAGAGTGATGTAAAAAATTGAGGCATTTTATTACCCAGACAATAAAACATTAAATATTGATATATTATATAACTACAATTAAAATATGCTATAATATGTTTTGTTTACTAAAATAACTGTATTTATTTATGCTGCAATATAATTTCCTGACGCCTGTTTTGATTTTCTATCAAATACCAAGATAATGAAGATTCTGAAATTAGTCGTTAATAATTTTCATAAATTTTTATTTTTATATTAAGTCAATTACTTTCAATACTTCCAAAAAATATCTGCAGACTGTACTTGTGTACATACTAAAATGAAAAATACTTATTTTATTAAGAATTTATGTATATATTTTAAACACAATTATAATATAATTTACATATAAAATCACATATTATATTCAGAGTATGATAGATAAAATTAAAGCAAATGTACAATACCGAGCAATTTTCTTGTAAAAGTTCAAGTCAAAATTAGACGCATTTTTGAAGCGTTAAAAAGTCAGTTAATTCGACAGTACCAAAAATAAATAAAAACATATTAATTAATACAAGAAATATACCATTTCGATGTAATTTAGAATAGAATAAAAGTATTAGCATATAGTCTATAGAATATATTAAAAAAAAAGTAGTGAAAAATTGAGTTTTGAGATTTGAAGAAAAAACATCATGATGAAAACTGTAAGAGAGCACTGACTGAAAAGAATATAGAATATACAAAAAAAGGTAATTAAAAACCTTAAAATAGAATCTGGTTTGTGACAAGAGGAAGGCATTATCCTTTTTAATCTTCAACATTCCTTTAGAATCATTAAAAAAATTACAAAATGACTCATTTGTGTGAAAATTGGAGAAATAAATATGATGATAACTGATAAGCATTAGAGTGATTTGCGTAATCAAGTTTTTATACGTTATAAATTTAACGTGTAAATAGAACCAAAGGAGGAGATAAAACATTTTTATAATGTAGGTACTAATACTTATTGAATTTAATAGAGATTAACGGCCTACAATTTGAAACTACGTCCTACCGATGGATTAGTACCTACACCAAGGGCTTAGTTACTAAGCCTTATAGTACCTATATTATATTTTATAATCTCGATGTCTGTATAATGTACACAGCATTGAACCAGTGAAATAAACCTTTGATTTTAATAGTTTACTAAAAAATGTAGTATTTATATTGTACTCAAAGATTATTTATTACATTATTATTTTTTTTTCATTTTAGTTTATGACATCTTGATAGTCGCGAGGGCTGTGAGCATTATATATGTGGAAAAAAAAATGTTCGTTGTAACTGAGGTGTACCCGTCTTGAAACGGTTGAAACTTCACACGCCTATGCTCTCGGGGAACCTACCGCAAATACCTACCAAAACGTGCACCTATAACCATCTGGATTACAGTGGGTAATAAATAATAATAATATTATAATATTATAATCGTGTACCAACGTAGTCGTACTGTGTACTAAATGCACTGACACGGTCGACGTGCAACGTAAATAAAAATCGTCGCATTATTGTAATGCATTCCGGGAACTGACAAAACGATTACAATGTTCTCGGAGAACGTTGAGCGACGGCTGTTTGTATTTCGTGTGCACGCACGTCACACACATACCGATGAAATGCATAATATGCCTTTATTTAAGCAATAACTAATAAAGTTATAAGTAAATGAGTAATGACCAATAACCAAATAATAGGTACCCCGCACACGCGTCGGTGGCGGGCCGTAGCGACGAATTTCGCGACGTTTCTCCCACCGCCGCCAGAACCACCGTGCAACAGAGCCTATAACCTATGAGCTGCCGCGCTTCCACGCCCACGTCCCGAGCAGCTCGTATCGCCTACGCACCGGAACTGGAACCAGCGAAGCTCGCGACGGCCGGCACCACCACCGCCACCGTACGCGCGCGTTCTCCGGTCTGCCGTAAAAAGCTGTTCCACCGTTGGCGACTGTCGCGCGCACGAGATCGCTCCTACCGCCGCGCTGTAACGCGTGTCGACCGCAAGCCACGACAGTTTTCCGCTCGACGCCGTCGCGACCGCATTCTCCCGGTGCATCAGTATACAGTACGCGCGTGTTCCGCATTCGATTTACAACCACAGCGACAACCCTTCAAAATATCACATCGCGGGCGACGACTACAGACGCATAATATCTAACGGCATACTGCAGGTGTCCGGGTGCAGTGCGTTACGGGGGAAAAAAAAAAAGAAAGTTAAACATCTGCCGCTCCGAAAGACCGCGTGCTAGCATCGCCGTTGCTGTTCGCATATCGTACATGACACCACATCAGACAAGGTACTTTTTTGCAGCCACATGTGTTAATAGTATATTTTACCGAATAAACCCATCTCATGCCCCGTGAAATATTCATAGACACGAAGACTTTATGCGAGACGAACACTGATTTTAAAAATTCTATGAATAAATGCATCTATATTATATTTCAATATTTATTTTCTTCGAGTTTTTCGAATGTAATTCAGAATTTGGAGTTAAAATTTATTTAATCTCAACTATTTTACGAAGCGAGTTTATTGTTTTAGCTTCAGTCGTTATTGATCGTTAAAATGGTCAGATTTTATAGCATGGCTTATTGTATTGGCCGCCGGTCCATGTAACTAGACATTGTCTGAAATTTCGCACCTTAATTAATAGCTGAATCAAATTTTGAATTCCAATAACAATACATTCCAAGCCCAAGGTCTGTTATAAGTTTATGTATATAAATATATACACACACGAGTACATGACAAACCTTATATGATTACTAAACTGCGCGTTCTTTGTGAGTTTCTCATTTTCCAAGATTTTTCACAACATTATAAGTGTGACTAGTGTTTATGGTTATAATGTTTGACTTTCTAATCTTTAAAGTAAACTTGCTAAAGTGTAAAAATATATGGGCGTAACCATCTATCGTCTCTTTTCAAAATGGAATTTTCAGTTAGCTGTAGCCTGTAACCCTGCCTGATTAAAAATAATTAATAAATAAATAGGTAACCTCTTATTAGAAAATAAACAATAAATAGCGTATCTATAAAACTACTCAAGGTTGTAGGTTTAACAAGTGAATATTATACCTGCGTAATAATAAAAAGAGCCTGATCATTTTAAACAGGTGTTTGTGTAACGTTATTAATTTAGGATTAAAGTCAACAGAGATGAGAGAGAGAAGGAAAGTAAACAATTTTAAAATGTGGTTGCTATTTAAAATTTTTTTCTCACATTTGTTTAATATTTACATTAGAAATGTTATTGACAGGTATACCTATACTTATTCATTTTATTTCTACAATTTTGAAATTTTCTGTTTCTGATAATTAGAATTATGTTAAATAAAAATTAATAGTTTGACATAAGTACGTAGATTACCAATATATTATGCGTATAATATCAAACGTTAAAACAAATTGAAAAAGGTTAAAGCGACTTGCTACATCAGATAATGAAATAATAATTCAATGAATTCTATCTAACTTTATATCTTATATTCATCGAAAACGCATTCATAATATTATGTAATAATATATTGATATGCTAAAAATTAAAAATTCTTAATTAACATTCATAATACTTATTATTTATTTAATATGTTCAATTACTTCTAAAATCTTAAAACCAGTAAGGTTAGGTAGGGACATAATTGACAATAATTATCATAATTTATTGAGGTGTCGCGTACATTTGTAATAAATATACATACTAACACAAATAAACAATTATCAAAAAAAAAAAAAGTTATGCCAATAATTATGAAAATAATATAATACTTATTTATTATATTGATATAAATAAATAATATTTATTTAGAAAAAAAAAAACAGAGCCAATTTTGATAAAATCTTAACGCCTTGGCCCGGTTTTTAGAATATAGAGCTAATGTACTGCACTTTCGAAATGGGCGCCACACATATTATAAAACCAAATAAATATGAAGGCGTTCGTTCTTATCCCACACTGTTATAATAATAAAGATATATGATAAATATTCGGCCTTTCTGTGCCGTTTTTTTTGCCATCTTACTGCAATCTACTACTTTTTAAAATCCAAATTTAACCGCTGCTGACTCAGTCATCCGTGGACTCACGCCAACGCTAGAAATAGCATTTTATATTTTTTATATTGCTTCCTTCAATGAACTCGTAAAAAAAATACTCTGCACACTACTATAATTTTCTAACGATATAACCAATTGGATATAGAAACTATGCCAAACTTCTCACTGGACGTGGGTGTTACTTCATTACTTGGTTAAAAATCTCCTTCCCGCGGTTTCCACACCTTCACAGACAGAAAATATCTCAATAAATGATCACTTCCGCCGCGGGTCATTATATTTAATATTTTTGTAAACATAAGAAACATTTTTTAATTTGTTTTAGTTTATCTGTTCGTTATTATTTTTTTGAATTTATTAATAATAATACACTTATATATTCCTAATGTGAAATTTCTACAAATTTAATTTTAATTTACCAGAATATATTTTTTAAAACTAAATCTAAAATTCTGAAAATTAATGTGGGGTATCTTGATAAAAAGAAAAAATCGAAACATATTTTTCTACCCACATTCAACACAGTGATTATGTGATAATAAACTGAATTATTGTAATAAGACCACGTAGGAGTTTTTTGTTAATTTATCTGATTTCTTCTATATTATACTATACTTTACATATACGATTAAGTATATTTTCATAATTACAACAGGTTTATTTTATATAATTGTATGATAAAAAGAAAAACACTTGAATGTGTTGTTAAATCTGCAATATATACTCATTACTCGTAATATCTACTGTTGATAACTAATCCTTCGGTAACCTATGCATACATTTTTAATTTAACTTCCATAATTATTGTGTACATATTAATTACATACATAATAGTATATGTTATGAAACATTTATCAATAACTTGTAAAATTTTGAAACCAATATTGTGTTTTTCAAACGAATCTGTCGTAAATTCATACTTATTGGTATTTATAATTTAATTCATATTGATTGTATACATAATTAAACACAGACATAATTCAACAGACAATATTCACAAACAGAATATTTTTTATATAATATATCCTGGTGTTCAGAATATTTGGTTTTATGTGTTTATATGAATAATACTCGTACGCTTATAACGGTTGCATACTAAATTTATCATGCGCGTGCTTAAGATAATCAATTTGTGGTTTCGTTACGTAGACATGACAGCTGCAGTGTGTTGTATAATTTACTGCTGTAGGATTTATAGATAAATATAAATTTGAATTCAGATGCACTAAGAATCTTTAAATATATCTAGATTAAGGTCAAAATTCGCTTAATCATTTATTTTATCCACTTTTATAAGTGTTTTTTTTTTTATTCATTCCTTAATATTACATTTTAATTTCCTGTGGATTTGTAGAATATTTAATTGAAATCCAGATGATCATCGTTATAATATACATGGTACAAAATAATTATTAAAATATAATCATGAGGTTGCAGTACTATACAGTCTGCTAGTAGTCACTATAGTCAGTACCTAAGTCTATACGTATAAAATTAAACCCAATAATTGAAATTTATTTAATATTTATTCTATTACTCATATAATTCGGTCTTGGATTATGAATTTCTTAGTAGAATATAATATAATATGCAGTATAACTGATATATAATAAATTACTATAGAGTGTTTCCGTTATGCAAAACTTACCACACCATAATGCTTACAGCAAATTGCAATAGATTTTGTACATTTAAGTAGGCGTACTTATTGCTCACTGCTCGGATATGTTCACATGTTATGCAACTCAATGTTTTCAAAAATATTATATTATATTTATATTTTTGACATAACCGTTTAGGTGTTATTAAGGTCATTTTTCAGTGTTGAATACTGCTATAGCCTTGTAGGTTGGAGATATCTTTAATGTGTGTTTTATATCAAATAAGTATTTAATTTATTTGTTTTTAATTTAGTTATAAAAATTATACTCATATTTGTCGAAATATATTTTTCCTAGTATTCTATGTTAAAAGAATTTTGTTTACAACTTATTTTATCCATTTTATCATTAATGTATATGAATGGTTTTTGTTGTTGTATTAGTAACATACTACATAGGTATGCATTATTTAAAATAAATACAATCGTTGTCATTGTGCATTCAAATATTATTATGCATAATTATTATTTATAATAATTGTTCAGTATACAGAAATATAGCATGTATATTAAAAATAAAATAAATCATTAGTCTAGATAAAAATTAATTAACGAAACCTTTTATAGGAAATCGTCTGTTTTGTGACAGGATTCAAGTTAACAAATATAATATAGCAAATTGGTAACTAGTAAGTATATTATGAAGTAGATAAAGCCATAAAGGTAGAGGTCCATGTTTATAGGCATACGTTATACGTCCATTAACAATAACATACTACTTGTTTATTGTCAATATAATTTTCAAGGAAAGATTAATTATCCAGTGACACATCCAACTAGAATTTAATAGTTATTATGTATGTTAAACATTTATGCGATACGTCAAGTTTTCTTAATATAATAATTACCATTGTTTCGAAGGATGGGGTAAAGATTATTCGTTTCAATAGGTGTATATTATGAATTATTTTTTTCGGTTCTGTAATCCTATTTATGAGTTATACTTTTATAGACACGTACAAATCGTGTATTCGATACGGTTGGAACATATATACATATTATTGTGTGCTTGACGAAAACAGTAAAATAAAATTTAAATCGATATGGCGTGTTGTCGTGTGATTAAACAATGCCAGAAGCCGAGGCGCGAGACTCATCGTTAAACGCGTATAGTACCTAAACAGCGAACCTAATAATATGTTACATATTATATCTATGTTCTATACTAGCGTTTCTCAACATTTTTTTATTTACGTATATCTTGATCTCTCATCACTGTTTTATGTACTCCCAAATATCATTTTTTCATAAATTTTCACATAAAATAGATAATAAATTATGAAATAAGCTTATAATGATGGGAAATTTGGAAACATTTATTTATTTTAATCAGTATGCGCCATACAATAAATAATAAATATACACAAATGTACGAGACATAAAAAAAATGAAATTAATTTTTATAATTTAATTTTAATGCAATCCTTGGGTTTGTTGGTGATAATTTGATTTTTTGAAATCTAGATTCGCAGATGATAAGTAAACTCATAGGTCTGAATTTATAAAGATACTTATTTTTAATAAATGTGTACAGTTAAAGATTCTCTATACTCTCCATTAATACAGTCTTCATGAATGAAAGCTTTTAAGAAAGCTCAGAATATTCTTCTTTCGAATTAGCCTAAAAGAAAGGAAGCGATGAGGGATTTCTTTTCAAAAGTTGCATCAAGTGAAAAATCAGTTTTTATTTTTCTCATGCTAATAAAAATACAGATTTTAAATCATTTTCATTGAAAGGAAACACAATTCAGTGGGATTTTCCATATTTAGATAAGTATTTTTCAAAAACGACCTTAAGCTCATTCAAAATGTTGAACAACTTGTTCTTTGATGTCATATAATAGGTTCTGATCTGTTTTACAGAAAAAAATCATATGATGGTGTTTCAAAAACTTTTTGTTAGTTAATGGTTATTCTCAATACTACTTCCAAAACTCTAACTTTTTAATAAATGATTGTATTTTGTCAGTAACTTGGAATGTTGTCACTGTACTATTTTGGTATTTTGAATAATCAAATTTAGATTAATTTGGATAAAACATCGGATAAGTATTCAAATTTTTAAAGCAATTCAGGGTTGTTAAATTTCGATGAAAGTCAAAAAGAATGGTCTTTAATAAACACTTGAACTTTATGTATAAGTTAAATTAAACGAGTAAAGACTTTATCTCATGATAATTATCGAATCTCAGTATAAAGAAGAAGAGTATTGTGAAGATTGCCCATCATATTACATTCACACAACGTTGAAAATATTCTAAAGTTCGTGTAGTGAGACGTAATGAAGTTGACCACTTCATACAATTCATCGAGAACGTCTTTTAAATCACATACCTCTTCATACGGTCATACGTAACCCAGGTTGAAAAACGCTGTCCTATACTATTTTAATCAGGACGGTATAACAATATTCATAGTATATTAAAGACATCAAACTCATGAGTAAAGACCGGATTTTGCATATTATGCATGTTCATATTTTTATAAGCAATTGCATGCAATAAATGGGTTTTCATCAATCATACTTAAATAAATAATATTACAAACTTTTATTTTGCATATTTTTGCATATTTTGGGTTCAAGTGCATATTTTATATAAAAACGCATGTTTTTACATAATACGTATACACTAAGTATAAATTTAATTTAATTTTATAATTGTATGAACAATTATTATATATAAATTTTTCCACAATACAAAAATTGAAAATATTTTGTTTCCGTATTAGTTGGTAGGTAGGGAGGTTGTCGAGTTTTAAATATGCGCCCATAACAAGCGTTGATGTGGAACGAAGTTTTTCTGCATATAAACATATTCTCACAAATCGCCGTCATAATTTAACCGAGATCAATATGGAATATATTATTGTTACTTATTGTTTTTCTAATATCGAATAAATTAAAATTTTTTTCATTTTTATCATCATTATATAATATAATAATATTGTAGTTTATTTATATTTTCATAATTTATATTTTGATTTTAAACCTTTACAATGAATAAATAGCTGTTTAATCAAAAATTATTTTGCATATTTTGCATTTTATCTTGCATATTTTGACTTTTTATAGTGCATGTTTGCATGCATATTTTACAATTTAAAATGCATATAAATCCGGTCTCTACTCATGAGAATATAGTATGTTTATTTGGTTGAAAAGAAAAATAATACATTTGATATCATCGATTGGACTAAAATATATAATGCATACGCTCGATGTGAAAGGTCTTGGTGTACAATATAGCAATATACATGGGATTGTTGATGATGAGAAAGATAAGGAGGAGGTAGAATGGCAGAATGAGGTTTGTTTTTAAAGACTAATATTGTAAACAGTTTTAAGTAAGTTAATTTCAATACTTAAAACTCAGCCTCCGTCGCCAGAGGCAATTATATCGTGGGTAGCACGACGTAGTAAATTTAGGGCCAACTTACAGCTGTTATTTGCGAGAAAGCGTTTTGTTTTTGTTAAATAAACCATTACAATCTCGTCATAATAATAATATAATTATACGCAGGATGTTTAGAATATATTTTATTTGGGATACATTAAGTTTCTAGACACACCCCGCGTATATAATACGAAATATACATATACATGTATCATTCGACGTTGACACTTGTATATGTTTATAACCAGGGTAACAGTATTTATAAAAATATGTGTTTGAAGGTCACTTTATATTTAATACATTATATACTAGAATTGCGTGTCACCATCCGTATATTTATCGTTGTGGATGAGAGGAGACGGATGAGTGCGACATGTAAGACAGTATTATTTCAAAGGTTTCAATATTATATTGCGCGTGTAAAATAAAGCAAACGTCAAGACAATATAAAAAGCTCTTTCCACACGATTTAATAATTCCTAGTTATTGTACTGTGTCTACTGTCCATCATACCATATGGCTATAGTATTAATCATAATATTAAAATTATTCAACAATTTCACTTAAACCTTTTAATGAATAATTATTATGTATAATAAAATTTTAACAAAACTTACTTTACATTGCAACTAATATTAGGTATACATCGGAAAATATACTATAAAAATTAGGAAGTACCTTCATCTCGTAACAGAGATTAAAAAAATGATTATTATCAAATACCCGAAGGTAACATTTTGTTTTATTGATTTTAATCTATTAACTTGTTAATACAAGAGTTGATACCTGTTAAAAATAACATTATAACACCAATATAAGTAATCATAAGTAATATTGTGAATAATTTATCAAGGTTATTTTAACGAAACTCATTTTGGTAAAAATTTGTTCTTAATAATGTCTTGTTGAATATATACTTTATTTTTTTTTGGATATATGAAAATATATTTAAATATTTAAAAATATTTTAGTTTTAATGGATTTTTTTCAATTTTTAAAATATTTTTATGGTTTTTAAGGCAATTTACCTAAAAATTAAAATTTCAGTAAATTTTAATATAATATTTTCTACTATCATCGTAAACAATTTAAGTTTATCTAATCTTGCATTTTAAATTCCAAACAACTAATAAAGTTGTTATATATCAATAGATAATATATTTGTATCTTGATATTTAATACTTATACGATCAGTAAACACAAAAGTCAAATTTGGAATCATCAAAATAATTTTTTTTAAATTTCCATCAATAATATGCATATTAAATGTTTATAATTTTGTATACCTAAAATATCATAAGAATTTAGAATATTATTTTAGTGAATTTTATCTACTTGTAATTTACATTTTTATACAACATTTCTTGGTTTTTTTAGAGCATCAAATCTCCAGTTCTAATCATAATATTATTTTACTATATACCTGCAGCAGCAGCACTCTTCGGTGTCTTAACTCTCTTGACCTTGTCGTGGTCTGCTCCCAATCAAGTTTTCATTTATAGTGATTTTTGATGAACACAATAAATGAGTGTGGCTTTAATTATATCGATAATATTATTATGTTATTACTTATTAGCAATTTCGTACATGTTTTCGACACAGCAACAATATGTATACATTTAACGTGTGTAGAAATAAATAAAGGAGTGTAGAGAATTAGAAATAATAAAATAACGAGGAGGCGGTGAAGGTGCAAAAAATGGGAAAAAAACAGGCGCGGGTAGTAGAAAATATGTTTTGACGACAAGGTCAACGCAACGTCGCCGTAGCCGGTCGACCGGCCGATCGTCGCCGAGCAAAAACACGCGCGGGCGCACTATTCTCAAGGTCGCGCGGAGTCGTGCGTAGCAGCAGCATTTAACGACGACGATCGGTCCAATGATGGCGACACTCCCCCGGCGGGACAGGCCCGTTTTCGGTCTTACGTCATTGACGCCTCGGCGGCGGCGGCGGCGGCTACTCTTCTCCTTATTTGGTATCGGTCACACACTTATATGATATACAATAATAATAATAATAATAGTGTGCGTAGTATGTGCGCGTCGTGTGTCCTTTCCAATGGAGAAAAACTGCGGTAACTCCATATAGGCATCAGAACGCGTTCGCGCGCGACATTAGATTCCTTTATATATTCATTTGCGCATGTTTTTTTTCTTTTACTCTCAAAGAGACGATGAAAATGTTCCACATTTTTCTAATAAAAACTAACTGAATACAATAATAATTAAATGTACCTATACGTAGGTATACTTTTACAATTTTCAACTCCTAAATTTCTGCAGGCGGTGTCTACAATATTTTTGACCCGTATCTTTATAGTTAGGCCCTCTTCTAATAAGACGACAAATCAAACATAAACAAATTATTATTTATTATATTTGAATGTAAAATATAATGATACGTACAATATGTATAATAATATAATATTAACAATACTATATAGTGTACAAATGCATAATGACTGCAGACGTCTATTACATGTATTTAAAATATTGCATTTATTTATTTATACTTAAATTAAAACCAACATTTTAAGCAATTTTTTGTTCTGTAAATGTTAGAATTAATGATTCAAGATGGTTTGGGTCATGGTACTTCCATAATCCATATTATAAGCAATTATGATTTTTACACAATAACGTACAATTGTGTATCTACGTTAAATTGTGTAATAATGTAGAAGATTTTTATTTATCACATATTTAAAAAAAAAAAAATTTTACTTAGAAACAACATATAAAATATGGGACAAACATTTTAGTACCTAATTACAGAATGTCAGGAAGTGTCCATGTACCAGGCACGCCAATGTATGTTTAGAACTGAAGTCGCACTTTTGTTGACTATGATAATTTAGTATCTTTAATAATTATAATCATTATAGATTATTATTATTCATAATTGTGTAGTTTGACGACGTCGAACGATTTATCATCATCATATCGGTATTTAGGTGTAATTTTCAACACGAACACTGATTATAATGATTATACTGCGTTGCACGCGAAATAACGAGATTGCAAAAATCTAATGGTGCCCAATTACCATTATTAATAGTAGGTTATGCTGCTTAAATAATAATTTAGTAATATCTGATCGCTTTTGCGATCTATAAATGGTATACCTATATATTCTGTAGTACCATGTTAAATGGCAATAAGAAAGGTCAGTTGCCATTCGTATTAATTTTTTGGGGAGCTAAATATTTAAGATGTGTCCTTTTTAGTATAGCCATTGTTCATATTTTACAAAACTATTAAAAAACATGATTCCTTTAAACGTTGGTCACAAAACTATTGACACGCAAAAAAAAGAAGTTTTTATACATTATAGGTACACCAAACAGAAATGTCAACGCATTGGTGTACATAAATAATGTTATTTGTGCGATGGAATTTCATAAAGATTTATCAATGCCTAGCGGCTAGCACTGTATTTAGGTATATCATCGTTGACACGATATGTATATACCTACAGCATCGTCGGTATTTTACTCGAGATAGGTAGCTATAATAGTAAGTAGGTATGCCTATACTTCTCTACACAATGTATTCGTCGAGTCATTTTTAAACAATAGTCATTTACATAATTTAGAACTACTATACCAATATAATAATATATTCATCTTATTTTTATAATGGACCATTAATGTTTATAATATATACTAAGAGAACACACCCTTCGACAAACTGTTTTGTGTAAAAATATATTGACGCACAACATAAACAAAGAGGACAAAATAAATAAAGACCATTGCATAGGCCATAGGCTCTTCTAGACTACAAAATAAATGCAGAATAGATTCAGATTGGATTACGTCCAAAATATTAAGTATGAAGGATATTCGAACCCACAACTCCATAAACGTAGTGAATGTATCAGTGCGTTTGTTTTTTATTCACATTTTTGATCATATTAGGTAAAAGGTCAAACGTTTTAGAATGTCTGTATACTTTATGATGCTCTGCACATCAATGACAATATTATTGAGGTATTTAAGATAAAATATATAATAAGTTATATTTTGTATGAACATTTATAAATTACAACAATTTTAGTCTAAAATTAGATACTGAATTTTTAATAAATAACAAAATTTCTATGACAATAATACGTTAATACCAATGTAAGTTAATAAAAATAAAAAATAATTGAATTTGTGAGGACATTTTATTTTTCCTACTATTTTAGAATGCAGATTGCAGATGTTATGATGAGTCGTTGATCTATTTATCTATTAACACATATTATTACAAAATAATAAGGTTGGCTCAAGGCCAGTTCTTCATTCATCAGAAAACTTCCTAGTTATGTACTTATGTATGTATTACAACGTTAAGAAACAAATACCAACAGATTATAGAACATTAACAAACCGAACCATTTAAAAAGTTAGATTAGATGGGTAATGACAAAATCATAACAAAAAAAAAAAAAATGTTTAGCAAATACATTTGACAGATTATTTTAGTAATAGTTATAAGTTAGAACAACATACAGGTATATAATTAGTAGTTACATAGTTAACAGCTGGTACTTATATTAAATTTTAGGATCTTGGTATCGAATAAATAGTTAATTCCGGAATAAAAATTTCCGAAAATCGCCAATTCTTACCAAATCTATTTTAAAATGTATAAACGTATATTATACCTATTATAATGTTATAATAGGAGAATATTTGAATTCTGTAGGTTTATTATTTTCTGAATAAATTGCAAAACAATATATAAGATCAATTATTATAAATAATCAATCTACAGGTAAATCTGATATTATAAATCTAAATAAAAAAAAAAATATGATATTCCTTTGTAACTTACCCAAGCATATTTGAACAAAACAAGATTAAGTTAACTTTAAATACTTGTAATTAATAAAATATTTGTGCATAATTTAATTTTTATAGATCAAAATTGAAAATATTTTGAAGATATTGTGGTTAGGAATATGAAGTAAAAAATGTATATTATCATTCAAAATAATAAAACACTTAAAATAATGATACGTTTCATAAAATAGTTATAATTATTATAATTAAAAAAAAAAATCTTAGATTCCGAAACGGACACAAACGTAATATAAATCATTGAGTGTACTCAATTAAAAATTGAAATGTTGGGAAGGTTATATAACTCCAAAAATGATGGTTTCGCCTCGTAATTTGGTCAAGTCTAGTGAAATACTCTCTTTTCATATTTAATGCACTTAAGTATAAACTATATGTCAATATTAGTATATACTTTATGTATAGTAATTTATATTACTATAATTATATATTACTTATATACTAATATAATATACACCTAGGTAGTTATTTTTATTAAATTTATTAAAAACGATAAAGACAATTTCTAAGTCATTTATATTATTTGAACTAGTTATTGGTATAAGCTCAACATTGCACTTTATGAGTCACAAAATATATTCGTGAATAATATTATTTACAACATATATTTGTTTTAATAAAAAAATTGTAAACATTCTCACGTGCCTTTATAATAAAATTGTCTTTTATCATATGCGTGCGGATATGGATTTTCAATAACAGTAGTGATTGTTATGTTTCAGAACGTAGAACAATGTACAGCAGACAAAATCAAAATCAAGGCGAAGCCAGACTTGGTAAGTACCTATATAAACTTGCATGAATTAGATTAGTCACGAATTTATCTGTACCTACAGATACACAACATTATATGTAATACTAATATTGTAGTATTAGTTAAATACAATGTAAGGTACCTACTAATTCCATAAAAGTACCTACACTAGAACAATAGAACCCATTAAGAAGAAACAGTTCTGTATGTTTCAAAATACTCATGTAGATATTAAAAATCGATCACTATGAAATAAGCATTAAAAAAATTAATTGATTACATTACTCGATAAATCAAGTTTGAGAATGTTGGTACAAATGTTTATAATAATCTGAGTCGGCTATAAAATTGACTAATGATACAATATTGTTGTGGTCTGCGTAACTTGTTCTTCTCGTAAAAAATATTTGACAGTTTAATGTGAAAAAAAAAGTCTAAGCTATAAAGTATCCTAATTTCTAAGTGTAGGTATATTCGTATATAAAAATAAATAAAAAATAAATCGTGTTTCATTTCCAACTGCTATTTTTATAACGCTACAGTTTGTTTGAACGTTGACACATTTCGGCTGTCTGGACCGTAGCTAATACTATTAAAAATAGAAACCCGAACAAACATATTTACATAAGGATATTTCACCTTCACAATTGTTATTTTTCTAAACGACCAACTATAAAAACAAAAAAATAACATGTAAAATAATTTTCAACTATACTTCACTTTTTTTATTAATTTATCATCATTCTATTTTGTAATTAATATTACGATATTACTTACTACTTATACTTGGTAATAATTAGATTACATAATTTGTTATATTTTTCATTATTCAAATATTTTATAGAGGGACCTCAAACTGTAGTTTTATTATATCCTATTAGTACAAACAAATTTCTTTATAGTTTTGTGTCCAGTATGTCCACCCCTCCCCCTTTACATATTAATAAATTAGTTTGGTATAATTAAAATTTATTTTACCCAGATACATGTATTTCCGAAAAATACCTTAATTTTCTTACAATATAAATACATATTTAATCGCAAAATGAACGTATTAGACGCATAGGTATCAATATAATATTATTCCTACCTATAATTGAATTAAGGTTCAATGATTTTAATAAACCTCTCACTTGAGAAAGATAATTTAATAATGTTAAGATTATTCAATATTCCGGGAATAACACCTTGACACTGTTATATTTAATAGGTAACAACACAACACGTATAGCTTACATTACAACATATAATTAATTTAAACTTGGATATTTATTGTTTAGAACTGTTACTGGACGACTTGCAATCCACTCTTCCGCGTAAAAACCATGGACTTAGTAACACATCATCAACCGGGTACAGAGAAGTCACAAAAAGCACATCAAGGACGATTGGTAACGGTCAGACAGAAACTAACAAGGAATATGAAATCCAATATCTCAATCCAGCCAACAAATCTACAGTACTCAGTGAAAGATTACCTGATCTTCAATCAGTTGACTTGCTGGTATGAATTAATTAATCAATAACCACAATCATAATTAAATTATGAAATCATGTGTAAAATGTCTTGTAAAATAATATATTAACATTTCAGCGACAGACCAACGGTGGAAAAAATTCCGGTTACGAAACGGTTTCGTCATACCAATATAATAAATCGACAGAAAGTTAGTTGATTGTATTGTTTTAATCATATTTCTATTTAATTATATTTCTATTATAATCTGTGTAACGATTAACGAAATATGTATGATATATACCTATGTTGTAGGCAAAAGTACAGTTCCCAGACAAGAAACGAACGGTGTTAACATGAGACAAAGTATTTCTGAACTCGATTCATTGTTAGACGATTTGAATCATGCTCAAAAAGTTGGATTTTCAAACTCCGGAATTAGTAGACATGAAATAACAACTAATGAATCCAACATGTAAATTAATTTTATTATTTTTATTACTCTATAGGCTTAATTAATTAGATACTTCCAAAGCAATGTCTTAATTAAACATTTATGGGATATTGGAATGGCCACAAACAAGTTAGTTCCTAAAATACAATTTTTATATTAGTTGGGTATCGAATTGGTTCTCAATTATTTTAGGTACTGCTTTAGTTAGGTTCCAAATTAATTTGTGTGATTTATATAAGATATGTCTTAGATTAAATATCGAACAATAATTTTTATTTTCTATTATTAAAATTTCACAAAAATAAAAAAACAACTAACAAAATTGTTATAAAAAAAATTACTAAAAATAATTATGGCATACATAGATATAATATATATTTCACATTAACTAGCATTTAAATACTATAATAATTTCATGAATTATAATTATAAATATTAATTTAATTAATTTGTCATAAAAATATGTTAGAAGACATAATATGCAGGTTGAAAAAAATAGCATTTGACTATGGGGCTTTAAAATAAATAATCAATGTCAACAATGCTAATAATACAGCAATTATGTCTGTGTCTATGTCTTTATTGTATTTTAATCTATAACTTTTTTTTTCACCCGCATAACGCAAATTTAATATTTAACTACTACCGGCTTGATTTACCTATTTTTGTGAATACTAGTTGTATATAGCCATAAATGTGTAAAAATTACAATTATTCTATTAATATTAATTAGTATTCAATGGTTTATAATACAAATATCAAATAATTAAAATTTTAAAATTAACTAAAATTTATAAATATTAAAGTCTTTTCTGTTTTTTATAAAATATTTGTATACTTGTTTTCATTAAACATTATTATTTAAAATTAAATTAAAAAAAAAAAAAAAAAAAGTTAATTTTTGCTAGGATCCACAATTTCTAGATGGATCAGCACCTAAAATAATTTGGAATTCAATTAGTTTCCATAAATGTAGATAATCTTTAAGTGTCTCTAGTGTTTAGAAGTAACTCATCTGATGATGTCCAAAACTGCAAATCAAAAATCAAAAATTGATCTGCGTTTTTGTATCTTCATTGTAAGATAACAGTGTAAAATTCAATTTTATTATTCGTATTAATTATTCTATTTTATATATTATAAAATAAACATATATTTTAATAATTTTAAAAAATACAAAAAGAAAAACTATGTTAAATAGCTAAATAGCTATTAAATATTATATATACTTATATGAAAAATATTTTCAATAATATATTGATATAGGTACCTATTTAATTTAAAATTTTATCTTTTTTGTTACCTTTTATTTAATTGTTCAGATTAAAAAATTAAATATTTTTAGGTAATAATTTATTTGCGCTTTACCCATATAGATTGTTAAAAGCATAATTGTTTTTCACCTGCGGCTGTTTATTTTTTTGCGCTCTAGGGTTGTGTTTGGGTAATATCTTGTGTTTATAAAAAACAGCCCCATAAGATACCGTCGTAAAAATAGGTGTAATGGCTTATCGAATACTATAACTTTACTTATCTATCAATTTGTTGAAATATCAACAGTGAACCATTAAGAAGCAGTACGCCATATAAACAACAATATAGTAAACATGAAGAACATAGGTATGGAAGCCTTAACCGATCAAAAATACCAGGGACTAGTGAAGTCATTTCCACCTATGAAACAACGACAACCAATGGAGAACCTTTAGGTAAAACATTTTGTATTGTAAATTAAAACTCTAGTGGGTATGCTTCGTGATACTCATAAATTTTCTATTAATAACAGATTTAGATTTGGTAGATACTCCGCGTAGTTATACCAAGTTGCTTCAAAACCAATCTCCAGGAACTTATCAGACATCAGTATATTCAAAAGAAACTACAAAAAAAATAATACCGGGTACCACGACTTATTCGACATATCAAAAATTCGGTTCACCTACAACAGATCCAGGGCAATCTAAAGTATACAATTATTCAGAAGAGTATCGTACCGATAGTAGGAATCGTTCAATGAGAGATTTGCCACCGTCTCCTCGTCCTCATAGATCTTCGTCTCCTCGTTCTCCATCCCCTCACCGTTCACCGTCACCCATGTCATTTCCTCAACCACCAGAACCTAGAAATTACTCGAGTAGCCATACTTATACAAGTAGGACGACGTCACCTCAGCCGGTCCAGAAGTTTAGTCCATCCGATCCAAGCAGAATCAAGTGAGTATTACACTTTAATTTGATTAATATAAAATATTATTTTGGGGGATTGTAATGAGTGTGTATGTCGCAGCGAAGAGGTGACCTGGGTCGCTCATGCCACGCCCCCTGTAACCCGTCGTTTCCCTGTGAGGTTAGTAAGCGTTTTGGAGGTTAATATTGTGATCGTAAATGTGAGGTTCATGGTTGTGTTCAGGAAATGTGACGTGAACACATCATTTATTGATATAAAAAATTACCTAATTATGCACCATTGCTTTTTTTTTTTTTTATAATTATTATAGCGTGGATAATAATTTAACTTCACCGTCTGGCCAGACAGTTTATTCGTATAAATATTCAAGCGAGACCAGAGAGAATACTAAATATGGACAACCAAATGGATATACAAAACCTGTACATCAAGAACAGTTGCCACTACGCTATTCACCATTCCCAAGAGACGAAGCTGACACTCCTGGGCTCCAAAATCCACCTAAACGGTTGGACGATTTGATGGCATCGTTTGGTGACAGAACAGATTACACGAACTACCACAGTAATAGAGAATACCACTCAAATGTCAAGGATTATCAGTCTAAGTCTAGAGAATACGAACATGACAAGGCTGCTGAATATACGATTCCGATTAAAAAACCACAACCCGATAATCAAGCTCCTGAAAATAAAGGTCCCGAGAAATTGACGGAAGTTAAAGAAACTGAAGTGACTCAGTCGGTCGCCGGGCCACCAGTTTTTTATCCCCCTGGATCAACAACGTTTGCGAAGAAGGAAGAAGTAATGCAACAGGTATAGTAGACGTTTTTATAATCATACTAGATTTAAGCTGTGATATAAATATACTGAGTTATCGCTTAATCTATTATACTTTTGCTATTTATATCTTACAGCAAGGTCAATTTGGTCAAGGACAAATGAAAGCCAAGGCCAAAGGAATGTATAAGTATAAAAGCAAGAGCAAATCAAAAGAAAAACAAAGTTCTGGAGCAACAATGGTACCGGTATGTTTACCAATGTGCTGTGCCATGCCATGTGTTATCATGTAACCTACAAGACATTACCTAAATATATAACTTTACTAATTTATAATTATTTACTTGACACAAATAATAAAAAAACTGTCTCATGGGTGGCCTATTAAGCTTAGTATCCTAAAGAGAAAATTAAATAAGTAGGTATACATGTTATTTTATTTAAATTGGAAACATTTTTAACTCAAAAGAAATATTTAAACAAATACATCATAGGTGTACCACGTGCAAAGAATTTTTCAAAGAAGATACCAATAAGTTAAGTTTTTAAACTGATTTATAACAAGGTTTATTAACAGTATACCTAACTAAAGAGTAAAGATAACAAGCTGATTTTGCAGACCGCATTGGATGCCATGATACATCTGGTATCCCCCTTACAAACACCTATGATATATGTATAATACAATAAATAGTATTACGGGTATTCTTACTAAATACTTAAGCTAATACAAATTTATTATTTGTTATAATGCATTATTATCAGCGTATATTCTTGCTAAATTGTTCTTTTATATCAAATAAATTTAAGAATATTATTTATATGTATTAATTGTTATAAATACCAATTTACCTGTATGTGTAAAAACTCTTAACATACAACTAACTTTGCTGTAAGCTTATTTATAATTTTTATTTGATTATTATTAATGTATTATCTAAAATACAAATGGTAAAAACGATTATTAATTTATATAATTATGTGTGTATGTATAAATTGAACACTATTTACATAATTATAATTTTAATTGATCTAGTAAAAAATAACCGATGTAAATTCCAAAAAATGAAATTCACTAATCGATTTTTTTACATTTAATTATTTTGATTACCAATGTAATAGATAATAGTGTTAATTTAAAATTGATTAATAATATACAATTATTTTATGAAGAACCTATCGTCATATTGCTTACTACTTAAGTTCTAACACCACAAATTGAATAGTTTCAAATATTTAAGTTTATATGATAGAATATATTAAGTAAGGGACCTATTAATTATTATAAAAATTATATTCAACTGAGCTGAATCATAAAAACACATTAATATTCCAACAAACCACATAAGCATGTACATTTTAATGTTTATATGAACATATTCAATTCATATTCTTTTTTTGTTTTAATAATACATTTTTTCACGATTTAACAATACCTAATAAATATTATTTTTGTATATTATAGATAAAAAACGCATTAATACTGTATATTTCTAACTATAAAATAATGTTATTTATTCATGTAATAGTTTAGTGTGTAAAATATTATTTTACGATTTGATCAAATTTTATTAAATTTTATTTTAATAGTTTCAGTTGTTTGGCGCGCACAATTTGTACCTAATAATTAATTTATACTGTTGTCGAATTTTGTTAAAATTGAATATTTTATTGTTATATTAAATAATCATACGAATTAAAACGATTTTATTTTTTTAATCTTAAAGTATACAATATTGCACAGGAAATAGTGTTCTCATAAATGTTAATTATTATTTTTAAATCTAAATTTAAAATTATCATATTGAAAATGCATATACCTAATATAAATAAACCCAATACGCCAATACAACTTATTAATTTATTGAAAGTTATGCTAACTTAGTTAGCATAACTTTTAGTTAATTTTTGAATTTTTTGGAATGGCAGAATACAAAAATATTTTATTTTGCCTCTTGTATCTAAAAATATAGTAAAGGAGAACCTTACTACTCCTAGAATACTTCACCAATATTAAACTTATGCATGGTAAAAAAATGTTTTAAATTGTAATAAAACGTCAATCAAAACTTAAGACTACAAGGGGAGGGGGAAGTTTGCCTCATAAAGTAATTTATTTGCCATTATTATAAAATGTCAGAGGGAAACTTCTTCTCTCCCAGATTACGCCAATGATAATAATATTAAATAGTTTATACCTTGAATCTTTATGATTAGGTAAGTGACGAATGAGAAGATTTATTCAGATATCCTTTCTGAAATAAGTAAATATAACTATGTATATAAATATATAATATAAAAATATACGAAACAAATTTAATATATTTTTTTTATTGTACTTTTATAAAAATTTTAAGCGTATTAAATTATTAAAAAAAACAAATTCAACTTTTTTTTAGTTACTGAGTAAAGTTCTACGACATTTCAACGCAGTAATTTTTAGCGCTTGACAGTTATTCTGTAGTAACGATAATTTTATTTAGCACATACTGACATACGATCATGACATATTAGTGATAAAACAGAGCAAACTGCGTACAATATTTGACATGTGCTCAAATAAGTTAACGCACATCATATTTATTAAAAAAAATTAAAATACTAAATTATTTAAATATTTAATCGTAATTTTACTGAAAATTATTTTAAGTACTCAATTATAATTACTATTTTAAATTTTTGTTAAATACACTATATACCAATACAAATTATATAGGAAATTACGTTGAGGCAACATAATATTGTATTATTTATTATGCTGTTGCGCGTGTGAAGAATGAATCGCTGCTGTCATGGAGTTCGACAGGAGTATGTGTGTGACGTTCGTATATGAAGAAACAAATAGACGTCACATAAACCTATTAGTACAGTATTTTATATTATGTGTTTCTAACCATAATAGATACCATATAATACTTTACTTTGTAATTGTTTTATATTCAACTTTTGAGAACTGATCCAAACTAGAAATAAATACCATTTGAGTCTTTTTGAAAAGACTGAATCAAGTTAGGGTTTTATAAATCATATGAGTCGTCAAAGTCTGACAGAGAACGAAAATTTAAAGCAATAAACGAATGCCATCATGCCAAACTATAAATTTACAAAATCAGACAAATACATTTTTGAACATGAACTCCTAAAATCTCCTCCTAAGTACGACCTCATGTATATCGTATGATATGAGCAGTGTTGAATCCAGACAATTTCTCTGGAGGAAGCTCACTTCATTTCATTAGTGAATGACAATACATTTTAGTATTATGAATACGTACCGCAAGTAGTTTTAGATTATATCGTAATCCAACCGTCATTATTAATTGTAATTTGTGATTATTTTTCGTTATCTTATAAGTTATAACTGTTATAATTTTGGCCATTTTGGGAAAGTCAGTAGGTAGATACCGGCAATACGGTATAAAACATTGATACGAATAAATTATATTTTATTGAACACCATTAGGTGCGTTAATTGTAACGAGTATTTTGGATTTGTTTTTCTTATAAATAGGTACACTTTATTGAAAGTTTTATTTATCAGGGAATGCAAAAGAAATTTCAGGGGGGGGGGGGCGAATGCCCCTGAAGTATACCTAGATTTAACTCTGCGTGTGGAGTATACATTCACGCGTTCGATTTTTTGATATACACCAGTCATTCCTATTTTTGTCTTACGGACAAGATGGTGATTGTGCATGTTAAGTATCGTCTAAGTAAATGAATAGTAGTATATTACTCTGTTTGTTTACCGTGCATCCACACGTATTACACGCCAAGGTGAGCATACATTTATATTATATATATTATATAAAAAAATAATTAATTACATTATATGTATAGTCATAATCATTGTTTTCAAATGAATACTTTCTTTAGCAACAATTATATTTATTTATAATTTATAATTATTAAAAAAATTGTTATACTGAGTAATATTTGCGCCTTAAAAATCAAAATCAAAAATCTAATGGCTGAATAAATCTTGAATATTTTGATGCTTTTTAGCAAAAGTGTTAAGATTTTTTGTTTTCTATCTATTTATGGTCTTTTGGATATATCCAAATTTCGGTGACTAAATATTGTTTCAGTGATAAATGAATGTCAAAACTGTTAAATATATAGTAAAATATTGATTTCTTTAGCAGTTTAGTGTTTCTAATATCCCTTATTTATAATACAAATTTATTTACGGATCGTTTTGGCGATGAACAAAAATCACAAGACCTATCAGTTAAACAGTTAATAAACAGCTAATATTTGATAAAATAATTAAATTAACTAACCGTTTGCTTTCGTAGTTTTGTTTTCTTCGCGAAAAGTGAAAACTCGCTTATTCAAATATTTTAACTTGTAGCGTATTTATGAATACTGATAAACGTTATCATTCATATCACAAATCTGTAAATTTCAACATGATTTTAACTTTATATTTTTTATAGATTATAGATATAGACTATTTTTTTTATTTAAAATTTAAAGTAATTAATAAAATATAAATACTATATAACTATTTGTGATTTATATCTTCTTGATATTAAGCTTAAATTCTAGTTGAACGTTTACTTTTCATTACTTCTTCATAGAATATTTGAAAGATTCAAGTTTTACATTTTATTTTGTTGTTATGTTTTTATGATTCAAAAATTATTTGATCATTAATTTATGAATATATTGTAATACAATTATTACCAATATATTGATTAACAGTATTATGAATATTATTATTGACGAAGTATTACAACATTTAGAATCATCTTTATCTGCTGAATTTGACTATAGCAATGTACATAACTCGCTAGATTTTTTATTTCGAAAATCGTTGAATGGTAAGGAATTAAAAAAATGTTGATGATTTTCAGTTTACAATTTAGAATGAATGCTTATGTATATGTAGAGAAGTCAACAGTGTATAACATATTTATATATATAATATTTATTATAAATACTAAATACTATTAATGTGAAAACCTGTGGCTTGTGGCATGTTATTGTGTTTAAATATTGAAAACAACAATTATTAAGTATCAATTAGTTATATGGTATATGCTAAATGATACCTAATTTAACATGTACAACATGTAATCTAGGACCCAAATATAATAATGAATATTAGCAATATTAATGTTTGATTCAGGAAATAATTTAATCCATAGTAGTAATTTAATAGATTATGTATATTCTGATAGAAACTATTTCCAAGCATTCAAATAACAAAGTATTAATATATATTTATTTTTTATCTAACTGTTATTGAAAAAATTTCAAAAACAATTTAATTTGTTAAAAGTTGAAATTATTGAAGTTTATAGTTGAGTACTATATTTGTTTATCCTTTTTTAAAAATATAATTGATAAATTTTTGCTGATTAATTTTATTAATCTAAAACATGAATATAGTATGTATTATATTTTAGTATCTTAAGTAAATAACTGTAACAACGTTTTTAATTAATTTGTATGATTATTTTTAGATTCCCTTACTGATAATTCAAAAGTTGCATTATCCAGTGTTGAAGCTGTCTTAGAAAAAGTATGGGAGTCACTTCATACTGGTTCCTGGGCTGATGCTTCAGATGACATGCGTAAACTTTATTCTCATGCTAGCTTGCTTAAGGTAAGTAGTAATAATTTATGTTTAGAATATTAATGTTTTAACATTTATTTTCTTAATTTTAGACCAAGTTATTATTAAAAACTGCAAATGATGAAAGAATGTTAAAAAAAACTATAAAAGCAATTGATATGGGGTTGCTAATGGGTAATGCATTTAGAAATGAATTAACTGTAGCTGCAACGTTATTGTGTAAAGCTCTACAGCAGACTTTTATTGGTATAAAAATAAATTTAGATTTCAGATAATGTGGTCGTGTAACAAAAATCATGTTATTTTTTTAGAGCATCCAGTTAAATTGTGTAATAATAGCAAATCAAAAAATAACAGTTATGCATTCCATAAAATTGGTGATCATATTCCAACACTACATCAACCATCCTTAGAAACATTTTTAAGGGATTATCTTAAATCTAAAAAACCTATTAAAATTACAGGTTAATTATAATAATTTATACTATGTAAATCATTGATAGATTATATTTCTTCTAGAAAAAAAGCCATAAGAAACAAAATTTATAGTTTTTAAAATAATGAGTAGGTTTTCAACTAATTTATGTTTAAAGTATATACTATATACATCTTACAATCTAAACACAAGACTTGAATTCGATTAATTTTAGTGTATGTTGCTTATCTATAAAATATTTATTATTTATAACATTTTTTTTTATCTTCATTTTCTATTGGTATTCAATATTTTAGTATTAGAATTAGAGTATGTTTAAAATGGAAATTTTAAATTTTAATATTGCTAAATTTATTGCTACACTCGCATGTATTACCTTTATTTGACAAAAATACAATATAGCATATTTGTTTTCAGTAAAAATAATTTTGTGCTGTTGATTTTATTGTAAGAAAAAATTTCTTATTACCAAACTTAAAAATAAGTATGTAATCTTGGACATCTTATAGGTTTTTATTGATATTATTTTAAATTGAATTATAACTATGTAAAATATTACCACATTAAAATACTCATAATTTTAAAATTGTAATATTAATAAAAGCCTATGAGATGCCCCAGCTTATATTCTTACCTAAAAGTTTTAAAATAGGTAAATTTACTTTAATATTAAAGTTAACAACATAAAATGAATCCTGCTGAATACAAATGTACTGTGTTATACATTAACAAGACAGAGATATTACTTGTGAGTGTAGCATTCTTTTAAGAGAACAAAGAATACATGTATGTAATTAAAAGTATTGGTCAAGTTAGTTTTTTTCCATATATTTTTTTCTATTATCAATTATACATCATTTTATACCTTTATTGAGCAAAATATTATTTAATTTACAATTTTGCAGGCAGTATGGAACACTGGCCTGCTCTAAATAAATGGAAAGATTTAAATTATCTTATAAAATTAGCTGGGGCTAGATTAGTTCCTGTTGAAATTGGATCATCTTATGCAGATGCTGATTGGAGTCAAAAATTAATAACACTTGAAGAATTCATAAAGATCCATGTTGTTCAAGAAGGTGAAAAACCAACATACCTTGCACAACATCAACTTTTCAATCAAGTAAATTAATATAAGTAATGAAAAAATAAACAATATTATTAAATCAGTAAATTGTTATTTTTAGATTCCAGAATTAAAAGATGATATTAGAATCCCAGAGTATTGTTATTTAACAGATGTGGATGATGTTGAACCTGACATAAATGCATGGTTAGGTCCTAAAGGAACCGTGTCTCCTACACATTATGATCCAAAGAATAACTTTTTAGCTCAAGTTTGTTTTAATATTTATATTGTTTTAATTTAATCTAATCTTAATGAATTTAATAAATATTTTTATTTAACTGTAGGTGCTGGGATCAAAATTTATTATTTTGTATGATCCTAAGTGGTCTAGCTATTTATATCCATATGATGATAAATTTCTTAAGAATACTGCACAAGTAGATCCAGTTACCCCTGATTTAAGTCAATTTCCCAATTTCTCTAAAGCCAAAGCTACACATTGTATTTTAAAAGAAGGTACTTATTAAAAACATTTATTTAATTTTATTTAATAACTAGTATTTATTATATGGATATAATAAAAATCTATGCGACAAAAAAGATAATTAAGTTATACAGAATGTCTTGTTGACTGTTATATGTGTCCTACTTTTAATTTATTTTTACATGACATTTTTGTACCAAAACAATTTAATAACATTTTATATTATTTATGTAATTTTCTTTTCAAAAATTTTAATTCTTAAAAAAAAATATATCTAAACAATAATAATAATTAAAATTAGTATAATAGGCTATTTATCCGTTTTGCATATTTTAAATATCCATTAATGGACCTTAGTAAACAAAATTAAAATCTTTACTAATTAGACTGAGTATTAGCCTTATCTTAATTCTTAGTATTACTTATTGTTGTTTACTAGAAAACAAAATATTAGAAGGAATCAATTTATTATGCCACTAGAGGCAATAGGTTTAGTTGATTATTTTGGTACCCTCTTATTTCCATGGGTCTTATAAGTTTATCAATTATAATCATGTAAGTTTATGTATTTTGTATACTTTTTAGGTGAAATGTTATTTATACCATCTGGTTGGTGGCATAGAGTTGAATCTCTTTCAGTAAGTTTTTCCGTCAGTTTTTGGTGGATGTAGTTCATAATCAATAGTTGTTAATTTTAATCCATTTGAATATATGTTATTATTTAATTGTATTCTATATTGAAATTAAAATAAGTAGAATACACTTTATATATTTGTTTACTTTTTTAAAACTAAGCCTTAAAGCTATAATCACTAGTTCTTGATCAGATAAATCAAATTGAGTATTATGATATATTTTTATAGGTAAACTAACCAAATTAATGTATAATAAATTAATAATATAACTACACAGTACACAACTACACGAGTCACAAGCTGTGCTAAATGATAAAGATTAAAGTGCTAGGCTATAATCTCAGGATAAATGAAAATGAAAATCATTTATTCTGTGCTATAGTTAATATAGAGTTATAGGAAAAAAGTACAATAAATCATAAACATTATAACTGTTAAACTGGTAAACTTAGCGCAAAAAAAATATTTTTTTTTTCAGTTTTTTTTTTTTTTTTTTTTTTTTTTTTTATTATGCTTCAATTAGTTCAATTCAGAAGCATAGCTATGAGGGTGGCAAAGGAAAGGGGGCGCTTTCCCCCTATCCTTCTCTGAAAATTTTAGGTAAAAAGTAAATAATGAATAACAATGATACAGGAAACAGAAAGACTTGAGTCATTAATTTTGGTATCCACTGAAAGAGACATTTTAGAAGAACTTAAATCCAAAACAAATTTGCTGAAAAAAATAGGCGCATGAAGTTATAAGTGTGAAATGAATTGTTAAGAGTAAATTTGTAAGTTAGTAAATCAATTACAATAATAAATTTTAGTATTTATTTAAAAATAATACGTTTTTTTTAAATAAATGTAAGAAGTTCTATAGTATTAAGTTCTATATTGTATTATTTCTTTTATTATTTTCATTTACTAAAATTAATTACTAGTTACTACCTACATATTTGTGGATTTGACTTTATATAATCCACATGACTATCATGAACAATTTTGAAATTTTGTCCCCCCACCTCCCCACAAACTAAAATTCCTACCTACGCCATTGGTTCAATTCAAATATTTTTTTTAATAAAATAAAAGCAAATTCTTCATTTCTACTAAGCAGAATTACAAAGTACACTGACAGACATTTTTAATGTTTATTCTTTGGACGCATTATAAGTTAAAATATATTAAATCATAAAACCTAAACTGTTAGAAGATTGATAAATTAAAAAGGAAGTTCATTTTTTATTTTTAATCATTACCTTAGACCAGTGGTTTTCAAATTGTGGTACGTGTTCCAGCAGTGGTAGTATGGCACCCTAAAGACTACATGATGGACGGCGCTACGCAAAAAGCAGCATAGTGGTAAAACGGAAAATTAAAAATAAATATTTTATTTGTGTTTGAAATAGTTATTATAAAATTATTTATTATTTATTTATTTATTATATTTCATCTCTAATAACATTAAACCTACAAATCCATGGTTCTTATTGAAAAATTATTATTTTATTCTTAAAAAAAACTTATAAATCTGTATAAATAAATAAATAATAACTATATTGTATTATTTTTTTGTCTTGTTATTTAAAATTAATGAATTTAACTCAGTAAAATTTGAATCGTTCTATCTTTAGTCATTAGCGGTACACGATTAATTGATGATACTATGATAGTGTTACGCAAAAAAAAATGTTTGAGAACCGTTGCCTTAGACATTTCTGTTTTTAACATACTTATCATGACTTATTTACGTTTATCATTACTGTGCATTACCGCCAAAAATGTATCTGATAACAATATTGTGTAAAACTTGTTTTTGTTATTATTTAAATTTTAAGCAACTTAAGTAATATATTATATTTAGTTAAATTATTATTAGCCTATCTGCTGTGTGCCTGTGAAGGCTCTTTTAAAGCTCATACTTTTTTGTTACACTTTCATCATTAAAATCAAACGAGTTATCCACTGCGCATTATAATGCATACATTTTTAACTGTTATAGTATTTATATATGGTTTTTAAGATTCTAACATATTTTCCCTATTATATGTGAAATGAGTACAAATTGTGACATAATGGATCTTATGAAGGATTATGGATCCGAATTTAATATGTCTACTGTTATGCAATGTGTACAAGAATTAAAAGCTTGGCAAGATTCGCAACAGCAAAAATTATGCGAAAATCCGACTATGGACACATTGAATAATGAGATGGAAGATGTGTTAAGATCATTTGATATTCCAGAAAATTTGCAAGGTACATAATTATATTTTCATTTAAATAACCATAAGAACGAGCATAAGAATATATATATTTTTTCTTTCATGTGCGATATATTATAAATTTAAATGTAAGGAAATAAAACTTCTAATTTAATTATAAAAATGGAAAATAGATAATAGCCAAAGTCTATCTTTTTATTATAAAAAATTAAAAAATTAATGTATAATTAATTTAGTTTTTAAAATTTATTAGTAGGTATTTATAAAATTATAAAATTGTAATTATTTTAAAAGTTGAAATGAATTATTAAATTTAAATAAATAAGTAATAATTATCATTCATTTAAAAATATTGATCCATTTAATGATTCACTATAATATGATAGGCCCCAAATTTTAAGGGATCATTATTATTAATTTATTAAATTTTTTGTAATTGTCTATGAAATTTAGTACAATAATATTTAAAATATTTATCATTTATTCAGTATCAAAGTTTAATTTAAAGTCCTGATAATTAATATTTTATTGCAAATCTGAAGTAGAATTTAAAAATAGATAAAGCGCAAATACGTCTGCTGTCTTTAAAAAATAAATGAATAAATTAACTTTCATAATTTATAAAATAAAATTGAAAACTAGCCGTTAATGTAACTAGACTTTTTTTTATAATTTGTATAACACAAATAATTTAAATACTTTTTTCTAAATTAATTATTTTTTTAGTAAATAATTCATTAATCCGGTTCTGTTATGTATCCAATAATTTGGTCCTACTATTTTTAAAGTATCGATACTTATGATATAGTAACTAACTAATAAAATTGATAAAATCATACTGCAATGTAATAAAGCTACCAAGGATTCCTTTACTATGTGCATTGCGTGTGCAATTAAAAAAAGTCTTTGCTAGATTTTAAAATTACCAAACCGGAACATCATATTGAATAATCTTTTTTTTTTATAGTCTCAAGTTTAAAATTTCTGTAGCTTTTTAAAAAAAAGAAAGACAAATAAACCTGAAAACATGTCAATAACATTTAGATAACATAATACGATAATGATATAATGATACTATATACAATATTATTCTATAATTTATTATTAAATAATATAATATTAAAGTTATTTTCTCTTGGTTCCTGTTAATTGGGACAAAATTAATGACTGGCGGGATACTGGAACATGCTGTTAAAATCGGAACAAATAGCAAGCCCAAGTATAGTAATAAATAATAATACATACATACAGTGTGTTTCATGATAAACTGATATTAGAAATAACTTTTGTTCTATTGCGCATTTTCAACTTTTTTTTTTTTAATTGTTAATTATTGTCTGCAGTACGTTTAAAATATTTTTTTATTTTTATTTTTAATATCCTGTATGGAAAATTAAAAATTAAAAATTTTCTATTTGATATTTAAAAAAATCAAGATAGCCATTTTGTAAATTAAATTTTTAAAAAAAATGTGTCAAAAACGTTTATTAAGGTTAAGTCAATAATTTTTAAAGTTTGTTTAAATTCAAATTTATTTCTTGTCTATCAGTTGTTTGTTACTGCGATTATTGATTATCCAAAAAATCTATTTAAAATAATTTAAAATTGTGCAAACTTCAAAATATTGTAAAAAAACAAATGGCTGAACATTTTTTATTTTTTTTTTTTTGCGAACATGTATTAAAAATAATATCAACAAAATGGCTATTTTGATTTTTTTAAATATCAAATAGAAAATTTTTTAATTTCTTAATTTTACATACAAAATTTTAAAAAAAATTGAAAAATGAATTTAAATGTAGCGCAGATAACAACATAATTAAAAACAAAAAGTTGAAAATGTTCAATAGAACAAAAGTTATTGCATTATTGCTTTGCTTGTAAAATTTGTTTTTTTATTAACCTCCACTGATCTGACATTTTTGTTAATCAGATAGTCTTTTGGTTTGATATCTGTCAGATTATTAAGAAACCACCATAATTGCATTTTATACATATTTGATATTCATGTAATATTTTGTGAATTATTTTTAAAGAAATTGATTTTTTTTTTTTAAGATTTAAATACATATACATAAATTTTATCTTATATTATAACAAAATAAACAGAACTTATTTTTAAGAATTAAAAACTTAAATTAAACTAAACATGTATTTTCTAGGTTCTTTTTTTAAATATTTTGTTAATATTTAATTTTATTTTTTTATTTCAGAAGGTCATTATGACGATAGGGTATCTTCTTTTTCAGAAATTGATGAAGAACTATTAAAAAAATTTGGTTACCAAAAAGATATAATTTCTTCACCGGTTAGTATTAATTATGATCCAAATTTATTGGAAAAATTATATTATAATATATTGAGTAAAAGTAATTTATTATTTGAGAAATATACTAAATTGAAATAAATAAAACTGATTTGTTAATTATTTTTTCAAATTTTATAAGTAGGTAAATTTGTATGTATTAGGTACTATTATTTTTCTTATACATATAAATTAAGATAATTAAATAATATTAAAACTTGATATTTTGATTTCTAATATTTTTAAAATTTAAATTAGGTTTCAAATTCAAGAGATGACATAGCAATATTATCACCGAATAAAAATTTTGATAAAATTGGAAAAGCAAAGGCAGTAGAGCGTAATACGAATATTGTTGAAGATAAACAATTAGAAAATGAAATTGAATGCAAAACTATTAAACCTAAAAAACCATATTTAAAAAAAGGTACAGGTTTAGCTAGATATGGTTTAAATATAGAAGAAGTAAAAAAGAAAACTGGTAAATTGAAATTTAAGAAACCAATTTTATCAGTTCCATCTAAAATTAAAGTACCAAGAAAGTGTTTGAATCAAGTCAAACCATTTCCTAAAACAGAATTAGGTAATTAGATAATTGTTTTTTTTCTTTTTTGTTAAAAATACATATTATATTTTAATTTTATAAATTTATTTTCAGTTATTAAGCCAACTAAAAGTACACGCCTAGATTTAAAAAAAGTTGAAATAGCTAATTCTTGGAATAGGTATGAGCCTAAAGATTGTACAGATAATGAAGAAAAGTATAATAATACAGAACAAAGGGAATTACGTGCATTTGAAATATTAGAAGAACGTGCTAACAATTTTGATTTAAATGCATCGTCACCTACTGTCTGTCAACTCTTAGAAAATGGACAAAGTCCTAAAAATAATAAAGAAGTACCGGCATCACGACTAGTTCGTTCTTTAAATTTTGATAGAATAAACTCATCTACTCCTAGACAAAATGTCAATGATTCTGATGATTCTTATTCGGATTCTAGCCAAGAATGTGATCCATTAGATTTAACAGAATGTGCACTCAAAGATAAAAATTTAAATGGTAACAAAAGAGATAACAATAAAAAAAAAGTTGATATAGTTAATTTAACAGAAAATGAAAAGAAATATTTAGAAAACTATTCTAAAACATCTGAAATCATGAAACATGTAGATTTTGACCAATCATTTGATACAGAAATGCTTAGTAAGAGACTTGAAGAGTTGGAATCTGAAATAGAAAGATTTCGATTAGAAAATACTAAGTTAATGAAGTTGCAACGAGAATTTGAGGTTGAAAGACAAAAGTTCTTTAAAGGTAAAGAAGATTTTTTAAAGAAATTAAATGATGAAAAAAAAAAACAAGAAGAAATGTTAGCGGAAGAAAGAAAAAAATTTATTAGAGAAAAAGTTCTATATGAAAAAAATGCTAGAGAATTGAGAAATAAACCTAATAGACAAGAGAGAGAAGAAATAAAAAAATTAAAAGAACAGGTTGGTTTTTAGTGTTTTTACATTGTTTATTTTTAAATTTAAACTAATGATTTTAAAATTTTATCTTAATGTATAGTTAACAGAGTTAAAAGATGAATTTAATAAAAAAGAAGCTCGATGGGCAACTGGTCAAGCTCGAATAAGGACTCAGATGAAATTATTGGAAAATAGTAATATTGCTTTGCGCAATGAACTTGAATTATTAAGAAAATCGTCTTTAAATAAAAAAGTAAAACAATATTAAACCAAGTGTTCACCAATTAAAGGAAAACCAATTACTCTACAAGATTATGCTAAATTGAATTGAAACTTTTTTAACTAGCTATGATGAATACCTAAATACACATTTATTGGAACATTTTAATGTAATAGAAACATCTATTTTTAATATCATATTTGGGTGGACCTATTTTTCCAAATAATTTTTACTTAACAAAATATTGTAGCTCCAACATCAAATTATTTGTAGTCAAAGATTAAAATGGTTGAAAATCAAAAGGCTTGTAGCATTTCTGGTAAAAGATGTTAATAATAAGCGACATCCTAGCATATTATTATACTACAAGTATATTATTTAAATTCTAATTTCTAAATGTCCAATTTAAATGTTTAGAAATTCTTATATTTTAACAAAAAGTCTTTTGTTGTTTGAAATAATATTATATAATTTGATAATTTTTTTAATTGTAATATCTTGATAAATTATTTTATACTATTTAATATTGAATATAAAGTACATTTAAAAAGAATAATACTTAAAAATAATAAAAACAAACTTATAAGAATAAATTTAAAATGGTTTTCTTTCTAAAATATTTTATTTTATATCCTTGTTTGTAAAATTTAAATAACTTGAAAAATTATACCATACTTATATGTTGTTATTTAACTAAATAAAAGTTGTGATGCGTCTATTGAGAGGATTAAAAATTTAGTGTTCTTTTAAATGTGTATTTAAAAATATTTAGGTAATATTTAGCTTGTCAGTAGTCTCTAATTGATTTAATGTAATCTGGACTAGTAATAATTGAGTACTCTAAATTCCCTAAATAATACAATATGGTTTGATATGGATTATATAATTTTTTTTTTATTTCAGGTTACATTCAAAACATCGTCTGAAAAACAAGCTTTAAGGAATACCAGAATGATTCATAATGTCAACGCAGAAATCAGTAAATTATCACCCGATGATATATCATCAATGATTGATCCTAAAACTAAAAACATTCCTGCATCTATATTGAGAAACCCTTTGATTACGACTATCGATAATGAATCATCTGATGAATTGTCTTTAGATGAAAATCTGTCTTCAAAAAATCATTCTCATGATAGTGATGATGAAAATAATATTAATGAATCGAATAATATTCAACATAATAATCAGGGTGTTGTCCGTGAGACAGTTTTAGAAGATGGACGTAAAGAAATTTTGTATTCTAATGGTAATTTAAAAAAAATTTCTTCTGATGGTAATAATGTAAAAGTGATTTATTATAATGGTGATGTGAAAGAAACAAAAGATGATTCTGAACGATATTATTTTGCTAAAAACAAAACATACCATACAACATACAATACTGGCCTAGAGATAATTGAATTCCCTAAGTAAGTTTTATATTCAAAGTTATGTGCTTAACATTTTGATGATTGGGCAAGTGGAATAACTAGCTATATTTGTTTAGGTTAGAAAACTTGAAAACAAAATTAATGTCATGAAACTCATTATAATTACTAGAAAATGTATTAAAAAATATTTTTACCATATTTTAAATCAATAATAATTTAACCATTACAATATATACCATTTAAATTTAAAAAATGTATTTGTCATAACTCATAATATTCCTTAAAAATATAACTTTATATGCTTATTGAATTATATTATTATATTATTTTAATTCAATGTGGCTATCAATTTCAATAAAAAAATTTAATTTAAACTAGACGTAATGTGGTTTAATAGTGTTTTATTTGATTCAGTAAGTTGTCTGAGATTTGTGTCAGTATAGTTATATGATAGTTTTATTTAATATCTGTATTTCTATATCAAACATTAATTTCAAATTAACATTATTAAAATATTCAATTTGTTCATATGATTTCATTAAATGTATTTTTGGTAACAAAAACACAATCTTACTTCTTCAAAAAATAGTTTAATATAACAACCACTTTACCAATTATCTTGTCATACCCCTTAAAGTTAACATAATTGAAGTCTTAGTCTATTTAAACATGTTATATATATTAATGTAAATTATATAAATTGTATGTATAGCGGGCAAACCGAAAAGCATTACAAAGACGGAAAAGTGGAAATTGAATATGTAGATGGTAAAAAGCATACAGTTTATCCAGATCATAAGGAAGTTTGGAATTACTTGGATGGTTCAGTTTTGACAGTGGATCAAAATGGACATCGTGAATTAGTGTTATTAAATGGCCAACGAGAAATACATACCAACGAATTCAAGGTATGTTTATTATTCATTGTTTATATTGGTAAATAATAATATAATTAATGAATGCTGTAAAGTTATTTCATTCTTACGTAAACATATAAAAACTAATTGTATTTCTAACAATTATATTTAGGTATATTTTTTGTATAAGTATTTAATGACCAAAAATGTATTATATGTCTAATTATCAGAATATTTAACCTATATTAATATCAATATACTTCAATTTTATAGAAAAGAGTATATCCTGATGGTACAACAAAAATTGTTTATCCAGATGGGTCACATGAAACCAAATATCCGGATGGTAGAATTAGAAAAAAAGATAAGGATGGTAATTTGACATTGGACACCAGTGTATTGTCTTAGAAAATGTATAAACTATTATAAATTGTTGATTCTTAAATTAAATTTTTCTTATTTTAATACTATTTATAATTATTTATAATTATTTTTTTTATGATTTATAATGATTGCTAGTTTGAGTATTTGAAATACTTTATTTTACTTTTTTATACAATTTTTTCATTTTTTATATAATATAAATGATAAATATGTGTATTTTATATGATTATCTCTACTTAATAGTTTTATATAATCTACTTATGAATTTACTTTATAATACCATGACAAAGTTATCTTATAATATACAAATTTATTGTTATTTGTTACATATTAATAGTAAGTTTTTGAACTCAATATGCAATATTTTTGTAATAAACATTTTTTAAGCTATTAGACATTAATGGTGTAATTAACATCTTGTCTGGATAAATTATTGTTGTCTACCTTATGCTAATCTGAAAGGTATAAATCAAAAATTTGCTTGTTTATAATACAATTGTATTAATTAAAATTTATATTTACATTTTTTAATTTTAAAAAATGAATGCAACGACAGAATACAATGTCCTGTTACTAGTTTCTTGTCTTAGTAAGTTGATTGAAAATTCTAATGAATTATGTTTTCATTAATATCATTTTCTTCTTGTCATGTATTTCAATTCCAATAAAATTATCCTGATATTGTGTTATTGGAATTAAATAAATACCTAGTTAATATTTAAGTATGTTACTAGTTACAAAATTAAAAGGTTACTATATAGTTTACTTTTTTTTTACCAAAATACAAATATAATAGTGTTATACTATTTTTTAGCTGAAAATCAACTATAATATTTTTATATTGACTATGTATTATTAATTATTATGGTTAGAATGACTTTAATTTAAACATTTTAAAATATATCAAATTACAAAGGATAATATTAAATGGAATTATTTAAAGCGAGTTTTTTATACATGTAAATATCTCTCATTACTTAATATTTATTTTAAATAATTTTGTATCTTCAAAATTATATACTTATAATTATTTTTTGGTACAATTATCTCCAGTTTTATTAAAAGGCATTCTACAATAATAATAGAGATAAATATATTACATTTTAGAAGTATTAATTTTATTACTGATAAAATAAAAATTATCATAAGAACCATTAAATAACAACACATTTTTATATTATCTAAAATCATTAGTTTATGAAATTAAATTAAAAAGTAAAAAAGTATTTCTTTTAAAAAAATGTATTTTTTAATTTCTTTTAAAAATGATAAATTATTATTACAGCTAGTAGCTACTCTTGTATTATTTCAATAAATAAATAATTAATTCTCTCTAAATTTTATTTTTGATTAAGTAACTATATTACATAACCAAAAACTTATTACGTTTCTACACAACATTAGAAATGTAATATTTTTGTATTTTATATCATTTAGAGTTAAAAAATTATAGCTGTTTGTGTTTTCCTTCTAAATTAGATTACCACTATCCAAAATTCAAGTAAGTAAACATAATGCCGGCATCAAGCAAAAATTGTAGAATTTTTTAAAAATTCTTCTTAAAATATTATTAAACTTTTATACATTGAGTTTAATTTATATTTTATTTTTAAATTTAACCAAGAAGTTAAATTTAATTAACTTACTAAAAGCTGTCAAAATCAATTTATTTACTTTTTACCAGATAATGAACAATAAGAGAAGAAAAAACATTTAAATTCATAAAATAAATGTTTTAATAGTATAAATACAACAAAATAATTAATTTATTAAGTCTCTAAATATTTTTTACATGTATTACAATACCAAAAATTATTAATTATGAGATTTACAATTCTAGTAATGTTAGTTACTAGGTCACAAAAAAAAAAAAATAAAAAAAAAATACACACCCCAAAAAATAGTAAAAAGCCAAACAAATAGTTTGAAGTTTAAATTCAAAAATGCATAATTTTTAACGTACCTAAGACTTATGCATAATAGTTTAATGAATTAGATTTTAATCATCTTTCTTTGATTCGTTGCCAACAGTCTTCTGAAGTTTTTCATGTTCTGCCATGAGCCTGTCATATTCTTTGGAGACAGATTCTGCTTGACTTTTGATCGCATCACGGTCAGCCTTAATCGATTCCAGTTCTTTTTTAAGCTCAGTCAACACCTCAGACTCACCATCTCCGTTTTCGTCCCGTGTCAACAAAGATTTGGCAGCAGCGCTAGCACTCTGGGCTTGTTTCAGTGACGCCTCACTTTGGGCTACCAAAGATGCTTGGAGGGTGACCAAAGCTATGAAACGTTTAATGACAAAACTGAGGAATAAGGCAATGCCACTAATGTAAAAGTTGCGCTGGGCGCGAAACAGTCGCATGTTGGCCTGCATTTCGTGATCCAAGTGTTGGTGTGCGTCGTTTAGCTCAGGGTTGGAGTATTTGCGCATCTCACGTATAGAGTCCAACAGGAACAGAACCAGAATGAACAGTAAGAACGTAAAGTACCATTGGGCCTGGGCGCTGAGCGCCTGATAAAACCGGGACCGGAACAGACGGTTCCAGCGCTGGGCCGACATATACGGCACCAGGAACAGCATCAGCACGCCTACTTCAAAGTACAAAAACGTCGCGATAATCGTCCACTGGAGACTCATGGTGTTAATACGGGATTGCTGTAAGAGATGACGATGGAAATGCGATTCGGAGCGATCGTTGACGGAGAGGGTTGTAACTAGTAAAATATGATGTATCGTAAGTTACGACACCGTACAATGTAAATAAAAAAAAAATCGGCTAACAAGTAACAACGGTAGGTAATGTAGTATGTGCTTCGTGAAATAAGTTCGAAGACAAAATTAATAACACCGGTAAGTAGGCGGCCTCAAGGACATACCTGGTTGACGAACAAAAAAAGTATGAGTAACGCAGAACGACAGAATTAATGATATTATATTTAAATCGTAAATAGTAAATACCTACTTATTTAATTTGTTAAGCTTATGCAGCGATAATTCTCACTTATCGACGGCGTTATCTATGTACGATACGTGGATCCGTGGATGACTAAGATGAAAGATGAAAACAATAATAATTTAATATTATAGTCATGTTATTATATAAATACACGTACTGCCTAGTGTAACACGGTATCTCGACCAATCGGACACGAAAAATGGGGGCCGTCGGTAAATTTCAAATACCTACGTATTATTATTTATTTCCTACTACTGTCTACTTCATTAAAATTTAAAACTATTAACTGTCTTTGAATAATATTATGCAATAACCAGGTAGGTATTTATTATTTCGTAGTCATTACACAAAATGTTTGTTTCGTTTGATTACCGGAATGTCGATTCTTATTTCATTTATTACGGGTGTACGGAAAAAAATAAATAATCATTTGGCCTATTTGGGACTTGGGAGCCGTGACTACGGAAAGAACTATTAACTATTAGGTACTTTTAACTTATTAGGCTTATAGTACCTTATACTAATATAAAATATAAGCGTTTAACAATAAAGTCTAATGTCTATGATTGGGCCGTGCATCCAAAGTGCATGACGTCGCATGTTCTACTTTTGTGTTACGGAGATTGTTTTGACGTGATGCAATCTTTATAATACCACTGAAATAGCTGAATAATGAATTATTTAAAAACAGTAATAAAGAGTGTAATCTATAATTCTGAATAAGAAAAGTTTTGGTAGTTATACAATTTATTATTTCATTTTCAAGATTTTGAATGGAGAGATTAAAATAAATATAAAATAAAATGATTTTACAAATTACAATGCGTGTTTCTTTTTTAATGTATCAAGTATACACAAGTAGCCGAAAAAATGCTTCAATTTTTAACTTTGAGGATGTTTTTTGATAGAAAAATCAGTCTAGTATGTATTATGGAGAGATCAAAATTAAAAACCCTATGACTAATTTAATTAATAAATAAAATTAATAATTAATTCAAAAAAATTAAAATTAACAAGGAAAACAGGAATTTATATGTAAAATTATTTCATGACAAAATTGATTTTTTTTTTTTTTTTATGTAGTTTATACTGGAACGTTTGGACCCAGCATAATTAATTTTTATAGACTTATAAACATTTAAAGATAAAATTTGGATGAAAACACTTATTAAAAGAATAAATAACAATGTTAGTTATTTTATTCAAAAACATTACAGACTTAGAAGTTTTACATATATTATTATGAATTTTATTTTTATTAATGTATTATACGCATCAGAATTATCTCTGTAACACAAAATCAAATATGGGTCCCACAAATCTTTTATGTCAACTCTTTTTATTACCTATGTATTGCTATGACATCCCCATGCCAATTTTTTACTAGTAATGTTGACGAATAATATAACATTACGACAATCCTTATTAAAGACAGTTCTCTTAATTCTTTAATCTGAAAACTTTAATCCTCATTAAACTAAATTACTAACTGGTTCAAAAATTACATAAATTTTATTATACATAATTACATTTTTGTATTTAAATTTTTAGATGAAAAACTTACATGGAATATCCATATAAACAAAAAATTCACCCAGGAAATAAAATTTTTATAAATGGGACTTAAAATTAAATTATCCCTCCTTTTGTACACTTCAATAATCAGGCCACTGATATCTAATGCCGCTGCTTCATCTACTAAAATAAATAATGTACAAATTTTCCCTAATCAATATCCAAAGATAAATGTCTTAAAGTTCTGTGGTTTATGAAAATTTAATAAATCCACAATGATACAGAAATATCTTTCATAAATATAAGGATCAAGATCTAATTCAAAAACTTCCACGTCAAGCTAAAAACTCGGTCGGATTCCATCATTAAAACTTATTAATGAAAATATTCAATAGAAGATTTATCCTCAACTTCCTCAGGACATTCTTATAACAGATACTGAAAATTCATGATTAGAAAATTATCATAATTAGTATACTAAATTCAACAACATTAATAATATTGCTGTAAACACATTATCGTAATTTATCTGTTTATAATATTTTATAATCAGAACATAAACATTTTTAATAAAATCAGGTATGCTGAAAAATTTTACAATAAAAACAAAATTAAACAATAATATATTAATAATATAATAAATTTACAATAATATTAAATTATTTAATAAATAAGTTTAAGAATAAAATTATGTTATATATTATTTTAAGACATATTTTATAATACATAAATATTAGACATTTAAAATTTTTTAATTTAGTTGATATTTAATATAGGTATATTTAAACAATATTTATAACTATTTTCTTAAGTGTCTAATAATTATTTTAAAATGAATGTCATAAAATATAAATATCACTTTAGAAATAAAAAATATTCCAAAATCACTTTTCCATAATTTAAATTAAATTAATTGTCCTCTTTTTTTTCCTTATATTTAACCACTCCTTTCGCTATTAAGTCTGGGATTTCAACAGCTAACCATGGGCCCAACTATAACATAACAAAAACAAATACATTTTAGAAAGACGAAATAAATAAAATAATTATTACTTTTTTAATTGAATTGATTCAGTTGATTTTAATTCTAAATCAAATAATCATTTTTTGATTATACTTAAGTTTATAGTTTAAAAAACAAAAATAAAAAAAAAATTTAATTAATTAAAAAAATAAACCTTACACCAAGTGCTAAAGCATGAGAGATACCAAACTTAGGTACATTTCTAGCCCACAGTGGTTTGAAATGGTCAGATAAACATATTTTGCCACCTCGATACATTTTGGCAGTTTTACCATCAAGTTCAGGTAATGCAATTTCAGGTGCTGTAGAAGGGAATGTAACAGGAATCTAAACCAAGTAACATAAATATAAATTATATACTTATATAATTATTTATTAAAACAACTCACATCAAATTCTATGTCAAACTCGTATTTTAACTGATTTTGAAATACCCAACACTTTCCAAACCATTTAGTTCCCTCTTTATTTGACTCTAAACGAAACCAATCGTTATCGGCTGCTTTATTATTTTGAACATACTAGAAATATTATTTTTTTTTTTAAATATCAATTAATATGTAATTAATTAATAAATAAATATCATGAGTGACAAGAATATCAATTGCACTCACTTGAATTAAGGATTGATATTCTTCTTTGAGCCTTTGTGGCCACAAATCAACGTCCCGGGGACCGGCTTTTGTCTTCAGGAGCGGTATTGACGACAGAGCCTTCTTAGTGTTTTCCATGATTATAAAATAAAATTACGTGTACTGATGACCTAAATTTATTAAAAGGAATTACTGACGGGCTTTCATCTATTTGGAATTCAACACCAAAACCTGTTACCTATTTGGCTTTACCACATCGCGATTCGCGTTAGAAAAGAGTTGCAGTGGGAGTGTGATACGAAGACACGACGAATATTAGTAAGTTGTGATTATTTACAACGTAACTAAATATGAAATTACTGATTAAATGATAACACTCATAAACACGACCATGTGCATTTGAGTATATTATAGTGTCCACGGCTATAAGAAATATTATCATAAAATAATACACCGATCACACCGGGTCCTGGGACTACGCAGCGTAGCAGAGTAGCAGCTTGTTGAAATGTTCTTTTCCGTTTCCCGGTGCCTCGCTCGCGAACAAAAAAATGTCGATTAGGTAATAGATATATTTTTATATAACGGTAACGACTGTTCTTTGGGCAACAAATTTTTGGTGAATTTTTATTCATTTAAAAATTACAGCCAATATTCATTCATTAGATATATGTGTAAGTATTATATTTATATTGTAATTTCCGTGTTTAAAATGAGCTTTAATACTCATACAGTGGCGTGTTTTGGAAGTTTTATTAAGGATGCCTAAAATATCCCTTGACGATCCGGTAAAATTCGAATAATTCTTGAACATATTCTTTATAAATTATCAATTTAGCCTAAAATATATACCTCAAAAGGTGTCGTTGAATCTAACAAAATTAATTTCACTTTTTCTATAGATATGAGTAAAATAATAATACATTAGGTAGGTTTTTTTTAAGTTTGGGAATGTCCACTTATGGAAGGCACCCCTTCCCAAAATTCCATTGTGGGTATGTGTATAGGTTAAAATATTTTAACTAATGTTAATTATTTTTAGGATAAAATAAAATTATCTACAGTCTTTTTATAATGAGACTTTTACGACATTTTTGGTCATTTGGTTTATGGGGTCAGAGTACAAGGCAAGCCCACAGGAAGTATAGCAAAGTGTTGGGCATCGAGACAAGCTGTGACGATACCGGATGCGCAATAGTGGACAGTGATAGAAATATTCTTGGCGAATACTTACAATCTCAACAACAGATACACCTTGAGTATGTAACCAATTGGTTCAGATGACTACAAAATATAATTGTCATTTCTTCAGTTTTGGGGGTATTATTCCACCAGTGGCCAGAGATTTGCACATACAAAACATTGATAATGTTGTAACCCAGGCATTGCAACAAGCCCAAGTTAGTTTGAACGACCTGGACGCAATTGCTGTCACTGTTAAACCCGGTTTGTCTTTGTCATTATTAGTTGGTATGAACTATGCTAAGGAATTGTGTAAAAAATCAAAAAAACCTTTGATACCAATTCATCACATGGAAGCACATGCTTTGACTGCAAGATTAGTTGATCATGTAAGAAAATAATTTATTATGTTTATTACAATTTTGCACTCAGTGACTGTGACTAATTAGGTATATTTTTATTAGAATTTACAGATACCATATTTAGTCTTACTTTTATCTGGTGGACACTGTTTGTTGGCTATCGTAAAAAAAGTAAATGAATTTCTACTTCTAGGACAATCTATTGATGACGCTCCTGGTGAAGCATTGGACAAGGTAATGATGAACAACATTTATTTAGTCTTTTCAAACATAACATTAAAATTATATTGCTTATTTTTCAGGCAGCCAGGCGACTTAAGTTGAAAAATATGAAGGAGTTTAGAAATTGTGCTGGAGGTCAAGCAATTGAAAGAGCAGCATTAAAAGGTGATCCTAGGGCTATTGATTTGGGTACATTTATGACAAACTACAAAGACTGTAATTTCAGTTACTCCGGCTTAAAAAATGCTATAAGATCTCAAATCCTAAAATCTGAAAAAAACCATGGTATATAATTTTTATTTATTTATTACGCTTATATGCTTAATTATTATAATTGACATTTTATTTTTGTTAGGATTAAAAGGTGATGAAATTATTCCTGAAGTTTTTGATTTGTGCGCTAGTATTCAGTATGCTGTTACTAAACACATATGCACCCGAGTACAAAGGGGTATTGAATTTATTAACCAAACACAACTCTTACCAGATACAAACCGAACATTGGTGAGTTAAAAATAAATAGTAATTAAACCATAGTACTAGTTTCTATTTTATAGGTAGTTTCTGGTGGTGTTGCAAGCAATATGTTTATACGAAAACATTTGAATCTTATGTGTGACGAGGTAAATTTTAAACTAGTAGTTCCACCACCTAAACTTTGTACAGATAATGGAACAATGATAGCATGGAATGGTGTCGAAAAATTGAATGAACATATAGATATTTTCAGTCACTTTGATTTAGATAAAATCGATATACAATCAAAGTAAGCTTTACAAAATTTTAAATTATTTTAATTTATTCTTGATGATTTAAAAATATTATTTATCATGAAAGTTTGAACAATATTTGTTTATTTTACATTCATTATTATATATTTATATTTAATATTGTTATTTCAGAGCACCATTAGGAAAGAACATTTCATCACAAATAACTGATATGGCAATAAGATGTCCTTCTGGGTTTTTTAATAAAATATTTGAAGAAAATAGATAAATATTAATATTTTATTTACTTAAAGGTTTTTAGTTTTATTTTAGATTGTAATAAAATAACAATTATTTAATAAGTTAATAATAAATGATAAATTGTAATGGAACATGAGTTGTCTTACACTTAACAGATTTTGGAATCCAATTACTTTATTCTAAACATAATATAATATCTTGAAAAGGATTTTTCGACTTAACTGAAGATTGGAATGATTCTTTATACAACTGCTTCTGGTTTTCGTTAGATAGCTAAAATGTAAATTTTTTCTTCAATTAAAAACTATAAAAATTTATACTTAATATTATTCTTAATTTTCTTACGCTATGATAAAAATCCATTGCAGCTATGCATAGCAATTTTCTGTCTTCATATTCATAACGACCAAGCCTTAATCTTACATGAGGAAATCTAAAAACAATCACAAATATTAAATATAAATCATATTTTTCAGTAATTAGATAAAGAAAAAGACTACATTGCTCTTAGCCATTTATTTTTTGATGAACTTATAAAAAAATTGATTAGACAATAGATCGCCATTGGTATTTGAAGACCTTGAGTAAAATTGCTGAGAGTTGTAATAACCCAATCTTGTAAGAGATCCAATTGGGATTCGTTAATCAATTGTTCAAAAATCTACAAAATAAAAATTAACCATACAACATAAGAAAAAATATGTTTAACAGTCGACAATAAAATAGAAATAAAATACTTGATTAACAACTGTACACATATATGTTGGATGAGGTTGATTGGGGGAAAGAAATTCACTAACAACCCTCATAAGTACGTATGACGCTGGAAATATATCTGTCAACACTTTGGCCATTATAACTGTAGTCACTTCTACTTCCAGCAAACATCCTTTCTTTATTCTAATCAATGCATATCAATTATGAATTAACAACAAATCTGAACTTTGAATTTATTAAATTAAAAAGTAAAAAACTAGCCTTTCAAACATGACACTTATCTTTTCCATTTCAACAACAATCATATCAGGATCAATATCAGATTCAACATTTTCATTATAATGTTCTAAAAAAAAAAAATTATAATTTTAATGTACATTTAAGGTATACATAAATATTTTTTAATTATATAAATCAAAACTTTAATAAATCATTTTAAAGTAAATTAAATTAATTTTTAAATTCATATTCAGATTATTTGATTTAAATTCAAGCTTGATATATGATTTACAATATATATCCAAACCAGAAATAAATGAAAAAAATACATTTTATTTCTTAAAATCTATTTAGATAATTCAAGGGGCTGCTAACAATAAATTTAAACAATATGAAATAATTTGGTATGGTCAAACCTGCATAAATGCATGATAAAAGCAATTGTAATGCTGGTAAGGAGAATCCTGGTGGAGCATTGGACAACCTATCCAAAGCTAATGTCGTAATTTGCTCCACAATATTTTCATTTGAATGTTTTACAAATATGATTCTTTGAAAACCCTAAAAATTTAATTTCATATTATATATACCCATGATGTAAACATTAGTACACAAAAATATTTACATGCCTGTGTAAGAGCTTGATATAGTTTAAAATGTCTAGATGATGATACCAATTTAGTGAGGCCTTCCAGTGACATAAGTAATGCATCTTCAATGTTATCTGACCCATGTTCTACTATGTAAAATGCTATCGATATCACACATAGTTGCCATTCGCATTCATATCTTAACAGAACGAAACATTATACATCACATTTTAAAAATTAATTTAAAAGACAAACTTACAACATTGAATATTCAGTGCATAGATGTTTTTGAACAAAATCAACAGCCATTTGAACAATTTCTGAACTATTTGGTAACATGTTATTAGCAATAAAACATCCTTCTAACAAATAAAGTAATCCATGTAAAGCAGCCAATTGTGTCATGCGACAATTACTTTTAAGACCATTATCAATTAATTTTAACACTTTCTCTCGAATATTGAAATCCTAGCAATAAATTATACATAAATCCCATCACACCACTCATATATGTTCTATACAAAAATAAAATTACCTCAGTCTTAGAAATAGCCATTGCTTTGGCTGCAGCGATTATAACATATTGATGTAATAATAAATCTTCTTGATGATGTGATTGAGATAGATCTAAACATACATTAAGCATCCATATATAATGATCTTTTTCAATAAACAAATCTGACATCACAAGGAGACATTTTATCATTTCGTTCATTTGCGATAGAGAACCTCGTGTCTATAATGAAGAAGTTTATTGTATTTTAAATACTTATTTTATAATGTTATAACTTATAATTTACTTTTGGTTCCATCCATTGGTTAAACACTTCTTTTAATAACAATATACAAGAGTTCAGATCTAGACCACTTTCACTTAATATATTGGTCCTTTCATACAACTTCATTTCTAACACTAATGACATTAAAAAAAAAAAAACAATTTTATTAACCGATAATTAATTTGAAACTTATTTCAAACAAATATTACCTGAGTTTTTTTGTTTTGCAATATTATCAGAACTTTTCCACTGATCTGTTATTGCTGTTTGTAAAAATTTGACTGACAACTGATGATAACTGTATCTGTTAGTAAAATATTGAGTTGACAGATCATCATGATTAGTATTACCAAAATTGAATATATAAAAATACAAACCGATGTTGATCATGAATTCTCTCAATATTAGCTCTACACTCATAGCGATCTAATAATGCTTCTTTACCAGCTGTTCTTTTAAATGTGGAAAATGTTGAATATATTAGATCATTGACTTCTTCCAATTTTACAAACCATCTAATAGTTGATTGAAATTTTTTTTAACAAATTTAAAATTCTTATAATATATTAAAATAAATAAGTACTTATGACATGACAAGTTAAGTGGAATATCTCTTGATATGTGTAAGAATTTATTGTTGGTGGTATCACCAGGATAGTATTCAAATAATGTCTGACTAAACAATTGTGTGATTCCATTTACAGCTGCACTACTTGCCTTTTATAACAATATAATAATAATAATTTACAAAAAACTTACAATACTATTTTAAATTTTTTTGATATAAGTACACTAAACCAACTAACTTGTATACGAGAGATATGTTCTTCTTTTGGTATATTGGTTTCACTGGATGGAACTAAAACACTCAATAAAGTCATCCAGGTTTCTTCAAACTGTTGTTTACTGTTCCAACCGACTACACTGAGTCTAGACACAAACTGTTTGAGTACATCCATTTCTTGTAATACATCAATAGGAATTGCTGGTATGTTAAAATCAATAATATTGGCTGGTGTTTGCAACATTTTCCATGTAATGGGAGGTACACGCACAAATCCATTTACCATAGGATGGCGGCTTATAATTTGTATGATAGAGCTAAAATAAAGATTAAAAAAACCATACTTAAAAACTATATTTTTTATATTATTTAACTATACTATATTTTTTTAAATTATATTTTTAGTATTGTATTTTTACCATGTTAGTTGATTCAAATGAAAATTTGACATTAATGGCCGAGAATTTTCCACCCAAGAAAGTAAAGATGAAATTTGCCGACATATGGATACTAAATCAGAAGTCTCTGTATAGTCTAGACAAATCATTTTTCTATAATTTTAGCTGATATAATAGAACATAATATTATCTTTGTCGATATACATACAATCATCAGTCATGAGCAAAAGTACATCCTCTGTAATGAATTCTACCACTGACACTAATGATGAAGCAATTGATCCCAGTTCTGTGGAGCACAACTCATTAGCCAATCCACAGCCGTTGAAAATATTATATGCACACTTGAGAAGCAATTGTATTCTACTAGTAGCTGCTGTTTGATTGACCAATTTCCATTTTAAAACCTAAAACAGTACAATTATTATGTGTTAACACAATAATATAATATTGCAATAGTATATTTAATATATTATCTAATAAATGTTTTTTAAAAACCTACTCACTTCAAAAATTAAAACGGTATATTTCAAAAGAGTTTTGTTAGAGTCCAATAAAATAATGTGTTCTTTTGTTTTCTGTTTTGACAAAAATTTAACACATTCCAAAAAGTTTGAAATTGCTGGTGTTAATAACAATATCATTTTAATAAATTTATTGTCTTCAAATAGTTGACTCATCCGTGTCTTGTATACATTTTGTTTTTCATTTAATTCTTTGACCATTGGTAAAAATATCTATACAGATATGATTAAAAATAATAGGTAACTAGTTTTATGATTATTTCTTATTCATTTTTTACTTGATGAAATCTTGGTAAAGAATTACATGCTTGTTGAATGTGTTCTACTAAGACAAATCTTGCAGCTACAAACAATGGACACAATTCTAAGTTAGTAGTATCTTCAGTAACTGATTTCCATGTCTATAATAATAATAATAATAATATATTAATGATATAAATATTTATAATACTAAAGCATTAATAAAATTTATACTTTTATAGTAATTTGAGTTGATACTGTAAAACAATATTGAAGTATATCAAGATTAAAATCATCACAATGCATGATGGAGATTACATCTTGTAATGGCAAATTTGACAATAATTTGGCTGACTCAAAACTGGGACAGTCATTATGACAACATCTAATAAAAAAAAAAAAATGTTTTATTTTGAAGTAGATAAAATAATAAATAATTAGTAAAATGTTTAAATCTCACATTTATCTAAATTTAACTTTATTGGAATAACAAATATGTATAACAATAATTTATGAATTAAAAATATGGCAAATTTTAACTCAAAATTGATAGTTTGTGCTTACAATTTAAAAAGCCTTTAGTTATAGAAAAGAAAAAAAAAATGTATACATTTTACAATTACCTTATTTTTACTTGATCAAAAAACCAATTTTTGTCTATTAAAATGTTTTTAATATCTAGAGTATTGACAGTTTTATTCTGATCAATTTCTACACTTGAAAAATCGTAACACTGAGTACCAAATTTATTGAATAATGATATCAATATACAATAACGACTGAAAAAATAAATAAATATGAACTTAATTTATTAATTATTATAAGTTTCATACTTTTTTTTCTCTGTACAAATAAATTTATGATAATATTTAATTCATATTAATTATTAATTAAAATTAATAATAAGATATTTCTTACTTTTTTATACAAACATTTGATTTTTTAAAATATTCTAAGATCTGTAAGATTTCTTCTTTGCTTAATTGATTAGAACTTTCATTAATAGGCAATGCAAGAAGGTATTCCATTTTTCTAATTCAAAATAAATTGTGAATTTTAGTCGAATAATAAATTAGGTTTTATAATTATTGTTGACATAAATATAAGCTACATAATAATCTTAAAATGTAATAGTACCTGATTGCTATAGAACTAGCAAACTGTGATAATGCTAAATGTGGATCTTCTAATAGGGCAGGTAAAATTAATTTTATTACTTCTCCACAATGCGCAGGATGTGCTTCATTCATACTTCGTAACAGCTCATTAGTTAGGTCCAACTAAATTTAAAAAAAACTTTAACTGTGTTCAAAAAAATAATAATATTTGAATCAACTACTTTGTCATTAACACATTTTTCTGTGACTGCTGTTATGTGCATTAAACTTAAATTTTGATCTTTATGTATGGAGTTGAGTAGTTCTTGTGTTGAAGTCTCATTTCCCATTTCTAACAGTTGAATGACACATTCAGATAGAAACCATTTCAATAACTGGTTGTCTAAATTAATATTTTTATTCTAAAAACATATGACATATTTTAGTAAAATTAATAATTTATATATATCACCAATGCTTACTAATACTTCACATAAGATCAAAAAACAACCTTTTTGAACAATGCTTAAATAAAAACACCGCCCTGATCTATATAAAAATAAGCAATATATTAAAATTTATATTGATACTTATATTACTTTTAGTAAAGTCTATTAATAATTACTGTGATACAGTAGAATTTGTATTCAATATTAATTTCCAAAACTCAATATCATTATAATCCAAAAGACCAATCAACTGTACCCAGTGTAATACAAGTAAAGGATAGACCATTGACAAAGTCATAATATTCTTATGAAGTGTAATAAATATTGAATCATCAAGAAAATTCCGTAAAGACTTCACAACTTTTGGAAAATTACCTTAAATAAAAAATAATTTAAATGTATTTAAATATAAAAAAAAAAATGTGTTCATAGATTATAAACAAATTAGTTACTATAAAAAGTTTATTAAATAACATAATAAACAAAACTATTTTCTTAAAAGTGTTTACTGGTATGAACAATTTTTGTTTATTGCAACTACCTAAACGATTTTCCATTAAACTCAATTTTATTGCAACTATCACAGGCAAACACTGCGTTTTATCATTTTATTGTAATTTTGTAATCTAGAAGGCAAAATATAAGAAGGTTTGCTGAACATGTATAAAGCACATAAAAGCAATATATAATTATCTTTAGATTAACAATAATTTTCACCTAAAAAATCTGGGATTTACTAAGAAAATAAAAATGCGGTGAATTTTCCATAGTATTGACCATAATATTGTATCAAAGAAAATTGTGTTTAGATCACAAATGAAAATTATAGTTCAAAAATAAATTTTGAAAATGTTAAGTCTTGTAAAAATATATAAAAATGTTAGATGGGTTATCTATCACAAATGTTCATTACAGGAAATTTGTTTGTTTAAATTCTTTGGCATTAATTTTATGCTTTACAATTGTTGGACAATTTACTTATATTACTTTGTATTAAAATAATATAATGCAATGTTTATCTATGGTAGTTATGGCAATACTAAAACTGAATTTACTGAAAAATCAGTCTTGATAACCAAAAGTACCAACACAAGATTTATTTATTTTGGAAGGAAATGAGATAGTATCTCATTTTACAACAATTAATAATAATTTATTAAAATTACCAGATTGTACTATATAATGACAAGTCAGGAGAAATTCTGATAGCAAGCACACTTTACTCTCACAATTAGGTTGAGGATGACTTAAGGATAAAATTATATCATTTGTAGATAAATATATAACTCTAAATAAAAACCTGTAAGACAGACAAAATTTTATAATGTGTAAGAATGACGATATATATTATTTTATTTTATAAATAAATATTAAGTATACTTTACTTAGAAAAAGTATCTTCACCAGGAAATTTATTTTTACTCAATATTGATGCGTTTAAAGGGTCAGACTGTGTAGTAAGTTCAAATAAATTTGAACTGATTGAAATGTCTGATTCAGAAATCCTAAGTAGGATTAAATCTTCAGATTTTTGAATGAGGATTATAATTAAATTAGATAGTACAGTATTTAACCAAGGTTCTAGAGTACATTTCTAAAAAAAGATATTAACAACAATATAAGTTTTATTTTAATTATTTAGATAATTGTTATTTTTTTAATACATACTTCTCCATCATAACAAGTATTGAACATAACATGGAGCTGTTGTTGAATACTATAAGAAGATGGATGTAATGTTAACAACAAATTAATCAATGATGGTAAGGATGCTTGAATTTTGCAACCACCTAATGATGTATAAAGAGTATCATATAATTGTCTAGATTGTCTTTTCCATTTTTCTTCACTGCCTTCCATTATTACAAGACTAAGAATGCTCACCACCTATATAAACAGATTGATAATTAAAAGAAAAAACACATTTAATATATTACAAAAGTACTCTGAAAGAGTCTAACTTACTTCATTGAACTGACATAATCTTAATAACATTGCAAATAACATCTCTTTTTGAGCTTCAAGTTCTTTTAAATCTGAAGAATTGACCATAAATGCTGATTTTAGTACATAGACATATTCAACAATTGGTAATATTGCTGGGATACCTAGAAAATTTGATAATTTTAATTATTTAATGATTGTTAATAAATAGTATTGAATGAGCATATTGACATACAATACAGTTCTGGTGGATATCCACTAGCCATTAATCCATCGCATAGATGTATAGCTTCAGGAATTATGTTTGATTGACTTTTATCTTCAGATAAATTAATAAAAAATTGAAAAATAGTCGAGATAAATTTTTTTGGATCTCTATAATTTAAATTGTTTTATTACAATAATCAGTTAATCATTTAAATTAAAATTTAATAATAAATTAAAAATATTACCTAAATAAACCATTTTCAAGGTAATCAAATTGGCTGAAAACAAAATTTAAAAACTCTTGTTTTGGATCGATCACATTTAAGTTGACTTTACTTTGAAGTAATACTGTAAGCAAGTCTAATATTGAAGATTGCAATTCTACATCTCCAGTAGATACATACTCCTAAAATATTGTTATTATTTATTAATGTAGATAAAAATAAATAAAAATAAATATTAAATTAATGAAAAGGTTTTTAACTGTATAATAAATAGGGCCAAAGGCCTCCCCCATTTATTTAAGTAAAGTTTTATTAATTCAATTGTAATAAGTATTATAACTGTGTACAAGGAAATAACTCCCCAAAATTATTACTGCATTTTGGACCATGGGTCCTTCCCAAAAATTAAATTTTGGATCCACCATTGATAATAAATTTAATATATCTTTATAAATTACAATATTAAACGGCACATTAGATATTTATTTATTTCATAAACAATAATTAAATCTTGAAAAATTTAAGTAAAAAAATTGTATAGCTTACCTTTAAACACTTAATAATCAAAGGTCGGAAACATTTTAGGTTTGATGAAAAATCTAAATTTTCAGAACTAGTACAATATAATTTTCCACTCATTGTTGTTCTGCGATCTCTTTCATCTTCCCAATGTTTATTTGCATATTGAGTTACTTTAATTTTAGTATCGATAAAGTTTGATAAACATTCATAAGGTGTTTGTAATGCTTGAGTATACATGCATAGTGTTTGTAAATCATTTTTAATGAACATAGAATCATTTTTATTAAATATTTGTTGATTTGATGAAATATTATGCTTTGATGTCAAACACTTAAACAACTGAAAATGAAGACGTTTAATAGTAAATAATATGTTAATACAATTATTAGAAATCATACTTCAGCCAAAACCTTGGAACTATTATTAGGTGTTAAATTGAATATTGAAGTTAAACAAAGAAGTATACGATCTACATGTGGTTGGCATTCTGTTGTACTTATAAAAGTTAACAATGTTCTCAAGGTATCTAAAACTGACTCGAGAAACCTTATGAATTTTTCATTACTTGTATTTTCTAAAGACACCTACAAAATATACATAATACATAACATCAATATATTCAATGTCTAATGTTAGTATATTTTTTTATTATTTTATTTTTGATTGGATAGTTACTTTGTAATTGTTGTATGATGATTTAACTATAGATTGTAATTTATAGTAATAATTACTATGACTTGGCGCATCTCTCAAGTTTTTTTTGTCTTTTTCATTGTCTCCTAAACAGAGCAAAATATTATTTTTGCAGTAGTACTTAAAATATTTTTAAAATATTACATGAAAATTACCTGACTTTTGTACAGAGGAAGGAATGTGTGTTGGTTCTCTATAGTCCAGTACTACGTTTCGAAAAACATTTAATAACTTTAGAACATGTTTCCATAATTCATTATAATATTTCTTTAACTAAAATAAAATGTATGCATAAAATTTGGGAAACATATAATGATTATTATTTTTCTAATAATTGATAAGTAAACTAACTTTATTGTCTTCAAACCATCTATTATATTTGCTGAAATCAATTTTATGTTCTTTTATACTGATATTTTTTGATGAATAAATTAATTCTGAAAATTATATTATTAACTATTTAAAAATAATTTTTAAATTTTTAAAATTACACAGGATCATATTAAATACCTGTAATCAAATTAGAAGATAATTTTAACATCCAGCAATGCATTTCTAAATCAAAAGCAGCAGTTGTTAATGTCATCGTGGAAAGTATTGAAGTGAATAATCCTGAACATGAACTATAATAGTAATATACAAATATATTTGAAGACCAACAAAAATTTAATGTAATTTTTTTAAATGATAATATTACTTTATACTTGAATTTGAATCAAATCCTTTAGTAAATGAACATTTCCAAATATTTGAATATTCTGGTGATTTAAAAGAATTAGTTAGAGTTGTTAGTGCTTCAATACATCCAGCCTAAACATAATATTTAATGGTCATTATTTCAAAATACAATTATATTTAAAAAACTTACAACTACAACAGCTGATTGATTTTTAATAAGATCACTAGTCAAACGGTTGATTACACGGGATAAAGAAGCTTCAATGTATATATTATGGAATTTGTCTGAAAATCAAATTAAATACATTAAAAAATATTAAAATCAATATCATAATCATAGCATAAACATTTTACAAACAATTTTGGAGCTGAAGCATATTAGTACAATATAGACTTGTATTTGAACAAACCCATGAAGTAATGACATCTTGTTGCATGTAATCAATTTTGTAGTAACAGTTATGAACAAGACTAGTACAAATTAAAAAGAAATGTATAAGTTATAATCAAATATAAATAAAAATAATATTCATTGATACAAATTAAACTATACAGTTTAGGTTTTACCTTAATAAACATTTGGATGCTGCACGTCTTACACTATATTCGTTATCATAAAGATATTTAAAGACTATACGATTCAAAACTCTATCTTGGTATATTGAACTATTAGTTGCAAAATAAACTGTCATAAAAGAGAGATTTTCTATAATTTCTAATAATTTAACCTATAAAAATAAATACAATTTAGAAAAGTAAAGCTTGAATTTATATAGCACCAATATGTTTTGTCTATTTCATTATTAAGGTAATAGTAAAACAATGTGATTAACTCTATAAAATATAACTGTAAAAATTAAATATTTTGAAAAATAATAATTACCTTAACAAGCCAATAAGAACTTAAACCTGCCAATATTGTTTCAAATATAGGTATAGCACTATTCGACACATTACTATTTAAAAGAGGCATTAAACATACTGATACAGCTGAGAGTGAATGACATACACATACATAAGAATCATCTTTTAATCCCTAAAAATAAATTGTGTTTAGATCTACTAGAGTTCTATGAAACAATATATAAAAATACTTGAGTAATGATATTGATTAGATCTGCAATTTCTATATTTGATGAGCCAACTTCATTGTTTTGTACTTTAAATGCACCAAAATTATTTCTAAGAATCACTTCAATAAATGAGCCAACTAATTTGATAGCCATGCCCCTTAAAAGATGATCTTCATGATTGGTATAGCTAATAGAAACATCTAGAACTGTTTTTGTCGTATCTAAAATGTATAATAATGGTAAGTATATAGAAATTTATCCTTGAAAAATTATAATTATTTACCCGACAAGTTGTAGTTGATGAAAGCTAAATTTGGATCAATTTTTAACATTTCTGTTAGACATCCAAGTGCTGATGATTTTATACCAGTTCTAATTGTTTTACTGGATTCTGGTGCCAAGAAAAGTGTAATTATTTTGACACAAAGCACATTTAAAGGAACATCCTCAAATAAATGGTTTAAAAATTCTAATTCCTATAATCCAAAGGTTTTAATTTTTGATTAAATGTATACATTTTAATTTTTGATTAAATTTAAGATCTTTTAAATTAACATAACTTACTAGTTGTAAAACTGATTCAGAAGCTGAATGACAACTATGTTCAGAAGTTATACTTTGAATATCAAATTCAGGAGTATTTTCATATTCAGAAAAAAATACATTATCCACAATTGAATCAACTTCACTCAAACTATCATCGCCAAATTCCGAGTACAAATTTGTCATAGAATTAGCTGATGATAATGAAGGTCTGGTTGAGTCCATAGATTGTGAAATTGATCTTGGTTCATCTTCAAATCTTGGTAAAGAAAGTTGAACGAATGAAGTTTCTAGACTTTCAGATGAACTATAGTGAAATGATTTTTGTAAACTTTGAGCTAATGTTTTAGGTATTTTTATAGAATTTACTGTAGTCTGCATTTTTACTAAAATAAAAGTATAATATTTGATGATTACATTGTATATAATACAAAATAATTATAATGATTTAACTAAACTAACCAATTTCAGTTTCATAAAGCTTTGATTGATTTAACATTTTTTTTTTTTTAAGCAATTGCAATGCATCTCTTGGACAAGATAAAAACATTTGAGTTAATGTATCTAATGCACACATTATTATATTAGAGTCTGGATGCAATATTGTAAAACAACAAAATCGAAATATCTATAAAATAATATAAAAATATTAATATCATAGTTATAATTATAATTTAAAAAAAAAATATTATTTAGTTTTTTTATTAGTGATTTCACATGCTTAAAACCAGCTAATAAAATAATTTATTTAATACCTGTAAATATATTTTATGAAGAATTTTTGATTCTAATTTCAATTCATAAGAGTTGTCACAAATTTGATCAGGATAAAGAATTGTATTTTTAACACTATTTAATATCCCAACAATCACACAATTCTCTGCCCACGCACGTTCTGACCCCATTGATTTGTTAATATCTTTAAAAATTATAATATCATAAATGATTATTTAATAAAAACAATAAATATTGATTTAGTATTTACCATGTATTAGAACAGTATTAATGAGTAGCATGTGTTTCATAAAAACCATTGGTTTTCTACTAGAAAGACATAATGACTCTATACAAATAACACTAGACCTTCTTATGATAGAAGAATCTGTAACAAGATTGTTAACAAATGCTTCTAATAACATCTGTAAAACAATGTTAATAATGGTTGTTAATAATTAATGGTAATATTGTTTTTAAACAATATTATTTTTTATAACTTACTTTTATATTACTATCAGACATAATATGCCCTAAGCTTTGCATGATTTTAGGAAAAGTTTGGGCCAATATTTCAGCTACAGGGTCTTCTGTTCTCATAGCTATTTTTTTTATGCAAGGTATTAAGAACATAACAAATTTTTTACGACTAGATGGACTGAAACAGATGTAATAATTATTTTATTTATAGATTCACAACAACTGCAATAACTGAGCCAGTTGTTACATATCATATATAGGTTTTAAAACTACCTGATTAAATGACATATATTTCCAAATCTGGATAAAGCAGCTCTTAATCGACGAACTGTATCATTTTTCTTTATTTCTTTTAATAATTCAACAAATATTTCAACTTTACGATAATCAATCATGCACTAAAATTATGTAGATTAATAATAAATAATAAAAATTATAATACATACAAATATAGATTATAATATAATATAGGTAAAATTATATACACACACGAACGACTCTGTTTAAATTTTCTTCAGCTACCATTCTTATATTAGCTTCAGAATGATCACACATTTTAAACAAACTGTCCATTGACTTATGTAAAAGATCAGGGAATGATGAAAAATTCATTACAATTGGTGCACAAATTAAATCGGCAGTAACTCGACAATATTTTTCTTTTTCTCCAGACCTTCAAAATAAATTATTTATATTTCTATGAATATTAAAATTCAATATTTGATACTTACCGTCCCATCAAATCATTCGACTTGAGACCGTCTAGAGCTTTTGCAAGCTTATCAATGATTGACATTGTTAAAAAAGTAAAAACAAAGGTTTACCAAAGAAAATAATTGTCAATAACAAAGTTTTTTCAATAAGTTAGTCATCTTCTAATACACTAATCATTGTTTAAGAACGTTTGAGCTTAAATAATCATACTGTTAGAAGACAGGATTTTTGTAAGAAAAAAACTCATAAAATTTGAAACAATTTTTATGAATAAATTAGAACCTAAGTATTTCTTGTGCTGACAATAACAATAAGCTAATTTTTATTTTTTAATAAGAAATTCAAACGTGAGCAATTGATAAAAATTATACTGCTAAATTGATAGCAGTTAAATGATAAGAAATAAATGAATTATTGAAAACAAATTTATATTTAAATTTAAATTAGTCATATAGTATTTATATAGTCGTAATAATAATGCTATTAGTGTATTAGTCTATGGAATACATAATATTATAATTTATATTTTTATATATTATTCTATATGTCTATGTATATAGTCAATATTTTGTTATTAGGAGGAGGTACTTGGTAGCTATCACTAATTCCTTTAAAAACATTCAATAGATGATAACTCTTATATTTTAATTAGTAAATAACAAATACCTACCTACATTTAAATTTTCAAGGTTTAAAATTAATATTTTATAAGTAATAACTAATGGACTAATGATTAATGCCACTAATAGTAATTAGTAGGTGAGCATTATTACCGTTTGGTAATAATGCTCACCTATACAAAGTTATTATGAACATTGATCATTATCAATATTATGTTCTGAAAAATATTTATTTCAATAATCTGAAGTAGAAAAAGCACATCAAAAGATTTTGCAGATTATTATAACCGATAACCAATTTATTATACTTTATTTAGATTTTAGATTTATAATTTGGGTAGCCGTATAATCTAGAGTGTAAAGTCGTAGAGGTAGGTACATTAACTTTTCATGATTTTCAACCGGGTTCCATATATTTAAAAAATTACAATTACCAAACAATTTATTTATTGTAATATTGTGGCTTTAAACTTTAAGTTCAATCTTATCCTGCGATGTTGGGTTTTATAATTGTAATCGTTTTACTAGTAAGAAAATGTTTATAGATTAAGGAATATTAAATTATTAAACCTGCTTTAAGGATATTAATAGGTAGGTAATTAATATACATTAATCAATTAATTATATAAATTCTAATTGAATGACTGAGTAGCTCAATGGTTGATCAATTATTGTACGCAACATAATTAAAATTATGATTGCAGCAATACGGCAGCTATGTGCCACACGGTTACTTATCTAAGTAGTAGGTACCTAATATATACATATACCTATACTCACCTTATAATAGTGGCGAGTATCATATTTCGTAAATTATCGAGGAATTTCAAATAGATAGTAAGTAAATTTTACATTTTCATGTAGCATTATGATATTATTAAAAATGTTTATTTAATATGCTGTCACATTAAAATTAAAAAAAAAAAGTATAAAACGAGTAATTCATAAACATTAAACAGTATAATATTATATTATGCAGATACCTACATGAAAACGCTTATAGGCTTAATTTTTAAAACTACCTATATATTTAATAATTTATTAATAAATAATGATTACAACACAAGTAAAACAATACGGTGAAAAAGTTGCTACATATTATATGAATTTTAAAACATCAATTTATCCGGTAAAATCTCCACATTTAAAACATTTGCAATCCGCTGGTTCTTTTAGTTTAACTTCCAACGTGGCCAATTTTTCACTCGTCAATCTTACGCCATCAGGATCATAACAATGTGTAAGAGCAATAATCCTCTCCCTCAAAAATGTTTCACGACAACAATAACATTCCTGAAAATACGATGTCGTATAATATAATATTATAAATACAACAATTAATAATTGTAGACAATAAGAATTTAATTAATTTGCTAAAAATTTTATTGAAATAATATATGTATTTTCTATTGTATTAACTATTTATAAGCAATTTACCTAAATAGATTTTTGGCGAAATTAAAAAATTTAGAAACAGACAGAAGAGTAGATATGATTTATTATTATAAATCTAATTTACGTTTGATTAAATAGTGCAGCTAAATCGTATTATATAGATTGGTCTATTTTGTGTTTTGATCGTTTTTATTTGATAATGATAATATTTTATGTAAATATGTAATATAAACATAATAAATATGACAACTAATAAGAATTTTCAATATAAGCATCACAAATGTATTTTAGATATTTTGAGATATCTATCTTTAAAAAGAGGGAAAGTAATTAACCGTTACTGAGTTTTCCTTGTAATTTAGTAAGTGTTAAATTTGAATTTAATAAGAAATCATTGCATATGAAAAACGATTTTGAGCAATAATTTGAGAATTGAAAGATTACTTAGATTATTTTTTGATATATTTATATTGCTAATAAAGTAATTTATTCAGCTACGTATTAGTACCTACCTAAAATAGTAAGATGAATTAATTTTACCAAAAATATTGCAATTTAAAACGCTTTTAAATATATAAAATATAGGTAATAAATTAATAGTATACCAATAAAAAAGTTTTAAGTTTCCAAAAATTAAATTTTTTAATTTTAAATTTAACTAAAATTGTTATTTTTGTTTAAATATCTATTTTTTTTCGAAATTTGTATTTAATTTTTTTAATTTTTCTCAATTGTTTTAAAAAGTAGGTTAGTATTTTTATTTTTTTTTTTGTTTAATTTTGACTCCACAAAGTATTAAATATATCCAATTTGTTACCTACCTAAACCCACACTTAAAGTCGAAAATCAAAACATTCTTTTTGTACTAAAGGTGACAAAACACACACATACACAACATAATTGTAAAATCTATAGATAATTGCCCCATTTAAAGTCAAAATTAAAAGAATAAAAATTTATTTTTTATTAAATTTATAAGTTATATTAACTTTTAGGAATCCACTAGGAGTAATGACACTAGGTTGTACTTGTGAATTACACGCTCCTTCACACTTGTTCACTGCTATGTCACCATTACATGTCCTTTGAAGCCGTCCAAGCTCGTCAAATTCCTCTAAACGTAATAATCAACATTAAATTGTTATTATACAACTTACTGCTATAGATTGTGTTCGATTAGTTTCAAATAAAATATTAAATTGTACCTTTAATGATATGCAATTCAGAAGGCAAAGTCTCACATTCTTCTGGGTTATCTTCTGCGAGTACGTTATTATGTACGAGAAAAATCGCAATAGAGATGATAAACAATTGAGTCGTGTACATAATTGCTAATAAGTAATTTAGTTAAAAATTAAAATGTGATAAATGACAAAATGTGTTCTACACAGTTTAATTTAATAGATACTTACACAATATAGCTGCCAATAAAGTTTATTGAAGTAATCCAGATCAGTGAGTTAACAGTGACTGTTAACGTTCACGACAAAACTGTTTATGACTTTCAGAATGTATATTAAAGCTTTCACTTTAAACAAACATAAGTGTTATTGGACCGAAAGGGTGGTTTACTTATCCACAGGGGATCTTGTAATATAAATTTTTTTGTGTTGTCGAAACAAAATATAGCACTAACAGATTTTATTTATAAAAGTAAATGTAATTTATTAACGGAGTAAAAAAATATTGTTAATTATTCTTTGAATTATAAATAAAAAGTATTTTAAGTACCAAATAAATAAAATGTAAATTAGTATAATAACTGTTAATATACTTAATGTAATAAAATAATTAGTTCTTCTCCTATGAACATGGAACCTAACCTAACCAATTACCTACCTATGTAATAGAGATAATTATAAACTAATTTTATGATATTTGAATTTTATTCACTATAAAACATGTATAAAAATAAATAATGATTGAAATGTTTAACTATAATAGTAATTAGTAATAAACTTATTATAATAAATAATAATATACTCTAAGTCTAAGGCATTAAAATAAGGAAAAGTTTAATCTGTATAAAAACTTTTGTAATTAATCTTATTATAAATCGTATTATTACTAGCCTTATTCGATATAGGTCTGATGTTTCTTAAAATAATTATGATTTTTAGATTTTAAGTGGATTGATAAATGTAATAATATGTATGTGTATAAGTTGTACAATACAATAATTTTAATTTTTTAATTTTTATGTTTCAAAACACTTTTAATTTTAGAAAAAAATGCCTCAATATTCAAATTAGAGGAATAGTTTTTGGTAACAAATTGTATAGGTACTTTTGTGGAGTAAAATTAATAGTGATCGAGATTAAAAAAATAAATAATAGAATAATGGGAATATTTACAAAAAATCAGTTTTTAAAAAATATTGATTTTTGTTTTTATTTAAGAAAAATCTGTAGCTGATTAAAATTTCCATAAAATATTTATATAAGATATAAGTATTTACTAAACATTAAGGAATTTAAAATTAAAATATTTTAGCTTTTTGTTCTAAATTCAATATGGATATATTTAAAATATTATATTTTCTTAGTTTATTTTCGTTTTAGATGTGATAACAATTTTGTCTGTGGGTAAAAAATAACTTGAAAATTTCGTACAAAATTACTTATAAGATATTATAAGTTACCTATTATAACAAAATATATCAAAAATACATAGATAGTTTAGATAGTTATGTTTAAATTTCTACGTAATTAAATATTTAAATAACAAAAAAAGTTAAAAAAAGCGAGTACCGTTTTGTTGTCGAGTGAGTCACTATAATTGAAGTGTTAAATTTGAATTCAATGATGTATCAATGTATCATTATTCAATATTCATTGTACACGAAAAATGATTTTATGCGGAGACGTCTGTCAGTCTATATTACCAAATACATATCATGATATGTTTTTAATATTTCTGTTAAAGAAATAAGTAATTTATTTTACTATTAGTATTACAGTAGATTGATTCAGTTTTATTTGAAACATTGCATTTATTATTTTATTAATATTTAATTATAATAATAATAAATATAATTTATTGTATAATATTTTACCATTCCTGTTAGCTTTTGAGTCAATATCTTCTTGTAGTAAAACAGTGTGAATAAGATATACGTAATATAAATAAATAATATCTAAAATTAAAATGTCATTACGTATAGTCAAATGCATTATATATATATTTATTAAATATTTAATCAATTTTATACACCTACCTATGTAAAATTTTTAAATCTTTACAAATAATATCATAATTTTTTATATTATTATATTATAAATTATTTGCAAATTTACATTTAGCTAGGAAATTTTTTACTTTTGACCTATTAAAATATTTAGTACCTACTAGATTCAAATTTCTACCATAATCAACTTCTTCTTTAATTAAAAATCGAAGTATTTTTACTATTTCAAAAGATTCTTAAAAATATAGGCGCCGCTTAGAATCATACCTATTGGCTATTACAATGAATTATAGAACACACATTTAACACAACTATTAACTAACTCAATGACGAAGTATACTTAACTCAATAGCCTACAGTACAGAAAAATATAAAGTGAGTTTCTAGATTTTTATTTTAAGTATATGCATATAAATATAAAATATAAAGACCAATAATTATTGAAAAATGTACTTTTGCATTGTTATTTATAATTGATTAAACTTGTAGTAATTAGCGTACAGTATTAATAAATAAAATAATATTTTATATAATGTAGACTGTATAGTGCTTAAATAACAAAAAAAAAAAAAAAATGCAAAATGCAAAATACACATTATATAAAATCAAGTATATACTATTTGCATTTTGGTATTTATTACCAAAAAAAATATTCACACAAGTTTAAGTATGGTTATGAAAATATGAACAACATATCATTTTATTTAAATATATTATGTGTTTATTTATTTTAATTTATAATAGATATTAAATTGAATATAATGAATCTAATTATAAACTTAAATTAGTATTAACACTTGATCTAAATAATTGGTATAGACTCCTAAAACTATTTAGATTATTCATGGCATATTATATATGTATAAATTTTTTTACCTAAATAGGTTCACCTAAATATTTTATTATATTTTTCTAGATTTAACACATTTGTTGTAAGTTATTTATGCGTAATGTGTAAAACATATTATATTTAAAATTAAAAGCCAATCCTATCTATAATCCAATATTAGTTAATAAATATATTTATTTTTAATATCAGTTAATAAGTTATACGTCAATTTGTTTAATAATTATTGTTTATACCTACACATTTTTTTTTATATTTGTACAATATTGAAAATAATGCAAAGCTATATAATTTATCAACATTTAAATTATAGCTATTTTCCAAATAATTTACCCTTAAAAAAAACTTCTAGATATTAATATTAATTTTCGTCTATTTATAGTACTTTATAAAACTTTTTCAATTTTTGACGCCAGAAAACTGTCTAGATTTAAATGATTCTACGTGTATATGTTTTTCTGAAGCTTACAGCCAACTGAGAAATCTAATTCAAAAATCATGTTTACTCCCCGGGAGGTCTATTTCCGTTAATAAATCATAAATGTCGGAAGTCTGAGCCCTTCAAAGTCGACTGCCACTCGCAAGATTATTCACAGTATGATCTTTGAGTCGTAATGTCTACCATCAGCCAGGAATTTTTCAGTAAGTTTAACTATGAATAATTTTAAAACTTCTTAAGTTAAATTTAATAATGCTTAAACACACACATGTATAAATATGATATATGTTATATAACTCATAAGAAAGTTTTTAATACAATTTAATTTTAATACATTTTTTAATTGCTATTGTATATTATTCCAGTACTTAAAAATTTATGAATGATTTTCATGACATTTTAGAATATCTAATAGTATTGGCTATGTGCAACATGGCCTTTGCTAATAACGGTAATGGGGTGATTGTGACCGCTAGATCTAGTGACGACTGCCAAGTAACACCCGTCATCCATGTATTACAGTACCCAGGATGTGTACCTAAGCCAATACCATCGTTTGCATGTACAGGACGCTGCAGCAGCTATTTACAAGTAATTCAGCGTTCTGAACGAAAACTTTTCTAAATAATAATAGTTAATAAGTATGTAAATATACAATGGTGTTTTGTTTTTTCAACAAGGTTTCTGGGTCTAAAATATGGCAAATGGAAAGGTCTTGTATGTGCTGTCAAGAAAGCGGCGAACGAGAAGCCTCGGTATCACTTTTTTGCCCAAAAGCCAAACAAGGCGAGAAAAAATTTAGAAAGGTAGATTTACCTATAATTATAAATATATTTACCAGTTATAATAAACAAATATATTATCTAGTAAATGACATAGGGGGTAGAATTATGGTCTAAGTTATAAATTTATCGAAAGGCCTAATGGTTGATAGAAAGAAAAGTTAAAACAATTAAATAAAGGATGAATGGCCGTTCAATACTTGCTAACCATTTTAATCTAATAAGTACAACACTAATGTACATGCACTTATTTTTACCTTTCAATATTAACGGAAGGTGATTGATATATTTAGGAAAATTTGTTTATGTCTTCGTTGCCTACTGATATTATGTAGTTCTATGTAAAGCATGACAAAATAGATAGGTGAATATTTTTGTACAAAATATAGCAGGTAAAAATACTCAGCCATATAAGTTTCGAAGTGAATAAATAAAACTTAAATTACTCTATCTGTTTACATTCATAAATATTTAACACAAAAATGAAAAAATTTCTTTCTCATTTTATTTAGACTAATTCCTTAAATCTAATTGGTTAAAATTTGTTTATATTTGTATCGCATAAAAAAAAAAAAAAAAAATATATTAATCCAATTTGTAGCAATCAACAAGTAGGTAATTACAGAATTTAATAAAATACTTCTATATTGAATGTTGATTTATGAAATCAATACATCAACACTATTAAAAATTAGTGTAATATTGTGGATTTTCAATGATATTAATAACAATTAGTTTTTTTCTGAAACGGACCATAAACCTATTTAATAACTAATAATAAATTACAAATTTTGTGCTATAGTTATAACTGATGAGTATACTAATGTAGTAATAAAATAATTAGTATGACAATAATATAATATATTTAATTATAATTTATAGGTGACTACAAAAGCTCCATTGGAATGTATGTGTCGCCCTTGTACGGGTATTGAAGAAAGTGCGGTAATTCCTCAAGAAATGTCCAACTATGCCGCTGATGAGCCACCAATCAATGGCCATTTTTCTAAATCTATTTAAATTATTAATCAATAAATAAAGAAAGTGTTTATATTACTTTCATTTTTATACAGTTTCTAAATTCTTTATCTACCACCCTCTTCGTATCTATAAATTAATTATTAATGTAATATTTTATCTAGTCGTATAATAATATAAAATAATATAATCATACTATTATTGTAGTTAGTTAAACAATAATCTCATTAATCTCTTATACAGTTATGCCATATATATATATATAATATATATAATAGTAGGTATTATACATTTATACATACACGCGTATGTCAGTTGCACTAAAATTATAAATAAATGTATTGTTTATTTCAAATGCACATTGTTATTTGTTTTAAGTGAAATCATAAAATAAATATTTATTTAATTTCCAATGAAATTATTGTTGGTTGTGCTGAGATAAACTGTACATGTATAAATGTACCTATATCTAATTGTGCAATTAACGTGACATTTGACATAATTTGACATAGATTATACACTTCATTATTTAAACGTTATTCTGATTTTTAGTTCAGTATCTCGTCATGAAATATATATAATCATACGTTATATTTCATATTTATATTACACTATTTTTTTTTTAAATTTAAAAAACCATTAATATTATTATCCAAAATTTTGCTGCTCTTGTTCCACGCATCTATGCTTATATATTATATATGTACGTAAATCCTATAGTTTAATATTCCCCTGAAAATATACACGCCATGCATAGGTATTTGAACTTTGTAGACAGTTGAATAAAAAATGTTTGGTATTGTGTATGGTACAATTCATAATAATATATAATACATGAAAGTTTAAGTTTCCACGAATAATGTTTTTAAATTATAAAAAAATTATTAACATATCGTTATTTATTGTTTAAATAAGTTATTTCGTTCAAATTGAAACTTAAAATGTCTATAAAAAATAATTTTCTTTATGATTTTTGTAGATTTTATAGTTTAAATACAAGCTATTTATATGGGATCTTTTATTAAATTTTCAAAAGTTAGATACAAACAGAAATGTTTTTATAATTTTTTAACAACAAAATAATTAATAATTTTTTGCAATTTTGACGAATTTCATCAAATTACTAACTACAAATTCGTATAAAAATATTTTTACTCACACATTTTTAATATATTTATACAGATATGAGAATATCTGTTGTGGGATCTTGCAATAAATTTTCATGCATTTTTAGCATTTCTACTCAGTAAATAATTTTAATAGAAATTTAGAAAAATAGAATTAAAAAAAAACTTGAAAATTTCTCGTATTTAAAAAAAATATTGAAAATGGTATCGTTTGATGAAAATAATGATAAAAACATTTAGTAGAAAATTCAAGTATCTATAGTTTTCAAGCTAGGTACCTTTATAAAAAAAAAAATCAATTTTGTTGAAAATTCTCTTTTATCTTTAATTTTTTGTTTGTTTTTTCCAAGGATAACAATAAATACTAGATATTTTCAGTTTAACCTCTTCAAAATACAAACTAGATCCAATTTAATACACAAAAGTATAATACCACCCTCATTTTTGAAAATCAAATCATTTTATCAACAAATTATCGTATTCATTCAAAAAATAAAAAACACATCATGATAAAATTAATATATTTATCGTTCTGCTTAGAATTTAATATATATTAAAATAATTAGTATCGCCTAGATGAGAATTTTTACTTAAAGGGTAGGGTGTTAGATATAAGTAGTAAGAACCACAAAAAAAAAATATTGTTACGTCAAAATATTAAACTTCTTATTGTAATAATTGACTGATTAATAATTTAGACAGAAAAGCGTTTCATGTTCAAAAATTATTTTTTAGTAGGTAGGTAATTATCTTTATGTTTATTGTTTACCTAAATATTTTGTTTATTATAACCAAATATAAATCTTAAATTGTGATTATAACATAATAATATACTGATACTAATACGACGGTTACCGGTGATAACGTAGATTTGATAATGTTGACATGTACTATGTAGTGCACTTAGAACAAATACTAAGCATTGCAAGTAAAAAGGCAACAGGATTGAGGACACTGGACAGGACTATTGGACTTATCTATGTATTAAGTTTATAACGTTTTAATTGTTTCATACTTTTGTGTTTCTAAAATAATATTTAGTTTCTTTTTTTATAAAATATATAAATCAACATAAAAGCATTACAATTTTAAAACATGGTCAATAGTAAATATTACACTACTATTTTATCTCAAACATTTTCTCCTTGTGGGAATTATTTGATTACTGGTAATAATTATGGAATATTAACAGTTTACAAGTAAGTTAAACAACTAGGTTATTAAATTATACTTCTAAATTGAATGTTAACACATGTATTTATTAATATTTTTATTTTTAACTTTTAGTTTAAAAAATGAATTGCAGTCGGGAGTTGAATTCAAAGATCAGAATTTATCAGCTGGGGGTCGATCTTATGAATTCGAGATGATACGTAAAATGCAAATAAACAGCATGGAATCGGGTGAAAAATTTTTGATAATTGGTGGTGTTGGTCTTATTGTTGGAGTGGATTGGGAAACTATTATTGATAATAATTTTGGCGAAAACTCAAAAATTGAACCTCTCAGTATCAGTTGGAGTATTAATATTCCATCACCCAAGTAAAGAAAACTCTTAAATAATATTTAGTTTTGCTAAGATTGAAGCTTATGCTCAAAACAATCTAGAACTGTGCATACTATTAAAGAATGTAGTAATAAAAATTTTCTATAAGCATTGTTTCTCACTATTTAAATGATTTTAATTATTATTTATACATTTTTAGGGATTCAATGTTAACTATAGATGTAAATTGTTTAATATTGAACAAAGAGGATAATGTCTTGTATGCTGGCTGTGGTGACAATACTGTTTATGCATTTAATTTAGAATGTGGTGATGTTATACAGAAATTTGAAGGCCATAGTGATTTTATTCATTCTATTGATAAACTGTAATACTTAATTATCATATTATTTTATTCTATGTATGCAATTTATAATTATAATATATAATTCTAGAGATGATACAATCGTCTCAGCTAGTGAAGATGGATCTGTCTTATTTTGGGATGTTCGTTCTAAAGAATATTCATCAAAAATCATCCCCAGCAATAATCCAGAAATTAAACGTCCTAATCTTGGAAATTGGGTTGGATCTGTTACAATCACTAATGATTGGATGGTAAAATATCAGTATTTTAATTCTTTTATTTCTTATAACTTAATTTGTATTTAATCAGTTATGTGGTGGTGGAACTAAACTATCATTATGGAATCGATCAATGGCTGCTCCCATGACAGTATACAATTGTGTTGAAGATTCCGGAATACATGTTACTAAACTTATGGATGAAACATTATATGCCGGAGGATGCTCAAAATATTTTTATCAGTTATCATTTACAGATGAAATTCTGTGTAAAATCGAAACTAGTCCAGTGACTGTTTTCAGTTGTGTTAACCAAGAAAATCCATTTAAAGTAAGTTTTTTTTAAATTGCTATTATTTTGTTGGGATTTAGAAAAATACAATTGAGAGAACAAGTTAAATAATTTAATAAATTTAATCTATTGCTATTTAGTATATTTTGATGAAAAAAAAAAACAATGAGAATATTATTAGTTAATATTTCAACAACAACATAATAAAATAAATTAAACTTCAATAAATAAAAATATATTGGAATAATGAAATTTTATGCTATTATAGATAATAAATCATGATAAATAATTTAATTATTATTTATTTTTTTTCGAATCTATTAGAGATAATGTTGGTATATATTCAAATCATTTGTAAAATTATAATACGTTTATTACAAAATAAATAAATATTAAATTTAAATGTATACTTAAAAAAAGAATATGTATATATATATATATATATATATATATATTTATTTAAATAGATATACTTACATTTTTAAATTTATTCATGTTTTATCATCAACTTTTATAACAACATTTGTATTTTTGTTTATTGTTTTAGGTAACATGTCTTGCAGGTTCCAGTTATAAAATAGATGTTTGTACTAATTTAAATTACAAAATGACTACACTTGGAATATAGAATAAATATTAAATTTTATCCTAAAGTATTAAATTCTGAAAAATATCTAAGTGTAAAAGATTTTTTCAACATTAAAACAATCATAATGTTTAATATTTACTGTTTGCACACTTTATGTATCTACTTATTAACTTATTCAATATATTTAAGTCAAAATAGATAACATTTATAGATTCCTTGGTATATGCTCATTTTTGTGAATATATATTATATATTGCCATATATAATGATACATTATGATGTATTTGTTTTATCATTTAATTTGTTCTTATTTTCATTAAAAAAATAAAAAATAAATTAAATGTATTTATTTTAACAGTATTAGATAATTAGTTATAATTGTGTGTAGGTAATATAATATATTTATATAAATACTATATTATATTCTTCTACTAAATATTGCACATGAAGTAAAAATTCTGAATAAACATTTATGATATACAAACAATATAGGTTCCTATCACAAATAGAATTAATTATTAGTTATAAATACTTAATTTGCAACATGTCAAAAACATTTAACATGTTTTAATTATACAAGTAAAGTTATATACATCATTAAATTACTTAAAATTATAAAAATATTCAATGATACAGTATAACAATACTAAATATCATGAAAATTCAAATATTCTATAATTTGAAAGTAATGAATTAACTAAACAATTTGTGATTATATTTTAGAAATCAAAGCTAAACCAAAATTTAAGAATCCTTTGGACAAATATTAAAAAAGTTCTAATTAAGATAAATTATTTACATTAAATTTATTACAGTATGGTTAATAAAAATTTAAATTACTTTCATTATCTTCATTATTTATATTTAATGTTAGAATATTATTGATGGTTTAAAGTTTGGAGGCTTAGATTATAATTAAAACAAAATTGTTTTATAAATAGCTTATTAAACTCTTAATTTTTTAATTACATACTACATTAACAGCTGTATTTTATAATGTAAATATTAAAAAAAAAAACACAATTCTTATGAAAATTAATATTTACATTATATGTAATAATATTTAGGTTTATATCAATATTTAATTAATTTCTTTATTCAATGACAATAATAAGTAAAGTATTTTGTAAACTGTACAATTTAAATGTTTTTCAAAAAATCATATATAAGGAAGTATTATCTAGTAGGTATCATAAGTGTTGTTATATTCTTTGATATTATGTTATGCTAAATAAAAATCTGGTTAATAATCTTGTTAATGCATAGTATGATATTTCACAAGAAAGAAATTATAAAGACAGAATATACAGGCGAGGTTGGTAAATTAAAAGGAATGCCACAGTTTTATTTACCAATTGTTTTGAAATAATTTCAAATAAGTTGTTAGTATACTAAATATAAATTGTTAAGATAGGCATGACTTCATGATGGGGAATCTGATCAAAAATGTTTACATATCATTATACATCATCAATTACCATAAGCACATTAGGGAAACGTATAGATATATGACCTCAAATTAGTTTTGTTATAAACAAATTTACCTAAATAGTGACATAGTGTCTATAATTAATACTTTTAGAAAGGTATAATATACAATTAAATATAAATTAATAAGTATTATCTAGTTAATTTAGAGCCACTAGATAAGCAATGACCATTAAAATTTACATCTATTGCTTCAAAACTGCAGCTACTAGATTAATAACTTTGATTCATGAATAAGTATATTTTTTCTAGTTGATCTATTACTAGTTAGTATGAAATAGGACTTAGGTACTATTTAAATTTTACAATATTGTAAATGAAATAAACATAATTTGAAATTTATATTTTAATATTTTAAATTGTTTTAGGGAATATTTTTAATTTTAAAGACATAGGTAGGTATCCATCTATCTTAACCTATTATAACTGAAGTTTATATTTTTATAATTGAATTAGTCGGGAATTACTTTTAAAAAAATGGGGAGGAGACGCGGAGGGATTCTTCTTGGACAAACCTACAATTTTTAATCGCCCGTTAAAATTATAAATATAGGTATCTACCTTAAAATGCTATTAGTTGTCTTCATAAAAATAGTTTTAACTTTATTAATAGATATACTATATACGCATTTAATGTAGAAAAAGGACTGGAATAAATAATAAATAAATAATAAATAAATTATGTTGACATGTCGTATATAAAGACATAAATTAAGACAGGTTGATACTCCATGAAACGGAGGTTATATGAGGAGGAGTCTTGATAATATATTTGATTTAAATATTTAAGTTTCTCTTAAGTCAAAAACTTAAAATGTGGATATGGAAATCGTGAACTTAATAAATATTTTTCGTAAGTCAAAGTCAAAAATTGTTTGAACCTATTGTGAGTTTGTCATAAGGTGGAATTCGTAAATCCAAAATAGGTATCTTTATGATCATAAATTCAATAAGTGGACAATAGGTAATTTAGATTGTGATAGCTTGAGTGTACAATGTAGTATAACATAGATTTTATTATATAAAATTTAATGATTCACGATCTCGTACTACAATAATATTCATACTGAATTTATAGGTGAAGGAAGTATCTGGAGCAAATCATGTATAGGTATTCGGCAATCGGCTCTCCGCCATATAAAGCAGTATTGACATTGTTTAACATTTCAGTGATGCCTTTGAAGAGGGAAGGCATATCTAATACCTTATTTAGCTATTTAAACATTTTGTTAGTTTCTATTTTACTTATTTATTAACTTATGCATAATAATATATTTTTTGTTGATATCAAAGACCAATAGGGCAGTACCTACATAAAATATTAAGGTAAAGGCATTTATCTTAGCCCGTTAAAATTGTCTACCCTTAACTACATGCCTATAACATACTTATAAAGGTACTTCCAATTTCCCAAAATTATTTTGCAAAAATCGAGTTGAAATTTTTTGTCCCCTTTCCTTATTAATTGGTCTAAGGACGACCACGATTTGTATGTTGTACGCCTGTATGTCAACGTTATTTCAAAAATCTTTGCCAAACTAGAACGTCGCATGTTGGGCGCGTAGATTTATTCCCCTACAAATTACATTAGGTACTATTTATTTAAAGCGTCGCTTAGTATATAATATATAATATTATGATATCGTTCGTACGACCACCCTGTATACAATCCGTGCCGATGCGAACTGAATCATATTACAATAATATGTCATTTTACAATATTATAATGTTGTTTACATGTGACATCCGTGCACGTACGACACGTTCCGCACTATTGCCGCGGCCGTGGTCAGAAAGTTCCATCGCGCGCCATTGGCCACCCCAGGGTACGGCGCACCGATGAACGCAGCCGCGGCCGCTGCTGCTGTCGACGACGTCAACGGTGCGGCGGCCGACGTCTCTGCAGCCGCTTGTACGTCCGGGTCCGCCGACGCTGAAGCCGCCGACGACGGTACGTACACTCTGTGCTCTTGCCGATTGTGGTGCGGTTCCACTGAGTGCAGCCTGTGCTGTTGGTGCTGACCGTACTCAGCGGCGGCGGCGGCGGCGGTGGACGTTTCCGATTGCGGCTCAACCGACTGTTGGCGTAGCTGATCGAGACGCAATTGATTCTGACGCTTCCACTTCGTCCTATACCAATGCACACACACACACGCGTCGGGTCCGACAGAACACGACGTTGTGTAAAAGATGTGATTAATATTTTAGGTATATAAAAAAAGGGTGCATACGTTCATTTGTATGTGCGTAAACTACAGACTTTTTACCCGTATAGGTGTAAAATATAATACACTATACAGACAACTGTTTTTGAAATGAACGATATATTAGGTCTCCCATTATATTAATTTAAAAGAACGCGTGGAGTAACTGCACATAAACCATATAGTTATCGACTTGCAACTAATATAAATAATTATTTACATCAAATTTTAATCATGATTTAAATTCAACATCTGCCCCTTTATTTTTGTCTGTTCATATCAGCAAATTTATTTAATTTTTTTTTTTAATTAACAGTTGGTTAATTGTATATAGTATTGTACATCTTGTACATTAATATATGTTTATAAAATAAAAAAAAAATGTATAAATATATACATTTATCTGGCTAAACGGAGTAAATAGACACTATACATAGGTATATATGGTAAAATATTACATGGTCAAGTACTCGGGTCATATAAACCGGTGGTCGCTATAACCGCAAACTTTCAAAAACAGCAAATTTTTATACATTAATCCTGCACTTATCCCAAAATCAAAACGTTTAATACCGTACACACTAATTATGTATTATATCTAAAATTACATTTTCAGGATTATTTTTTCCTGAACCATGTGGAATAATATTAGGATATTATAGTGTACTTTTTTGTATTCCTTTTTGCGGTGTTCCCGAATTGCGGACAAAGTTACAAAAACCGTGTGAGTTGTGAACGAAATCTAAAAAGGTAACATACAAATACATACGAATTTCGGACACAAATATAAGATACTAAATACGGATAAATTTCCAATTATTATTTTTGATACGAGTATAACGATTGTGGACGCTGGGAAATTACTGTTTGATATTGACGATGTTGAGGCAGCTTTCAAAAAACATGTTTGATCAGTTTAGCTACAACTTTTCTCATGCTTGCTTAATATTTGTCATCTTTTTGATCATCTGTTTTCTGTATAAAAATGTATAGTGAAAAACTTAATTTTTTTCTTTTTCACGAACCGCAAATGCTTGTGAAAGTTTTTATGCTAACCTTAATGGAATGTTTTATCGCAGTATCTCTATTATATACCAATTGGTCGACGCCTTAAATGAAGTACAGATTGATATATGAAAATTAATTGCACTTACTGCTATACAAAATTTAAAACGAACAAAAAACTGTCAAAAAGGAAGCATTTATCAGTAAAAAAAATGATGTAATATTCAAGTGGTGAAATCAGTAACGAGTATCATTGATACAGGCTGTTTCTAAAAAAATTTTGCCCGAACCCTGAAAAAGTGGTGAAAGGCAACTCACGTAATTTTTATTAAAAAAAATTATGTACGCAATTAGTATTATGATATCGAAACTTGTGTCCACAATTATTATGTTATAATAGTGACCTGAATAATTTGTCCGCAACTAGTATGTGTCCCATTTTTGACCCATGAGCAGTATAATAATAGAATAATAAATTTGTATTAAGCTGAACAATTGTGTGTTGTTAACTTTAGTAGTAGAGTGAATGGATCTACCGACTACCATAATTTATCAAACTTAAAGTTATGAAAATTATGTGTATCTGTTATACAAGTACTATACGTTATATTTTAATATTAAAGTGAAATACTTAAATTTTAATAATTTACTTATATAATATAACTTGTATACAAATTGAATGCCAACGTGCAAATGTTCTGGATCACTGTATAGTAGTACTTTTTGAAGTGTTTGACGTTTTGATTATTATAGGTACAACATATACATTCATGATTTTAGTACCTAAGTATCTTTACATGTGACAGAGTATCTAAGTGTTTGAATTGGCTGTATTAATAAGAATTAATATTTTATTTACAGAACATCGGTTAATGTATATATTATACGTATTTAAAGTGAAGTGGATGGGTAAGGGCGTAAGGTTTACGTTGCCCAAGTCAAATTTACGATCCGTTGACATATTTCCCCGTAATACATTTTCCCACTCAATATAGTATATTATATAGGCTTCAATGCTTTACAGCAACATATTTGTTAAATATTTTTTGTTATTAACACAAAAAGTCATTATCAGTGTAAAAACCAAATAATACGCTTATAAACTTATAACCAACACACATGTTTAAGTTACAATAAAAAAACAATCAACATGACGAAATCAATAATAATAATTTTTATAAAACTAGCATGCGATGAATTTTTCTATGCATAAAATATGAATAGAGAAAAAAAAATATGAATATGAATATAAATTCAATTAAAAATACATATATTTTTGGAGGATAACTTAAACCGCTCCTATATAGTGTTCTCTGGGCTCTGGATTACGCTAAATGGTTTCAACATTTTTTGTAAAATAATTTTAAGGGAATTAACGTAAATGTAATATGATAGCAAAATGTTTTTAAGAAATTTACTATTTCATTTTTTAGGGGAGCTTACATTTATTTAAAAGATTCACTTCTAACCAACTTGATCGTTATCGGAGTAAATTATTTTTTAGCCATATAATATAAACTCAAATAAAAAAATTCCTTCTTTGTATTTATGGCGTAATGATAATAGTCAAATAGTCAATAATAGAATATTAATATTTTCGACAAAAATTAATTTAAATATTTTTGCATTTGAGCAATTATTACAATTTGCAGGTTTATAGATGGCAGTATGGCATATTTAAATTATCATCGCATTTATTTATCCAATTTCTATCCATAACCATATATGCAATTAAATACAATGTGGTATTACCATTAGTTTTTACACTTATATCTAAGATACTCAAGTTCACTAAGAACTTTTGATTATGGGGAAAAAAGTTAAGGTCGGTTAGTAAAATTACTGATTTCGAGCAAGGCTCTTTGATGTATTTACTAACGTTTTTACCAGTGCTTAATGAGAGGCTGTTTTTACTTTTTTCATTTAAGTCAATGTTTATGATGACAAAATATTCTAAAATTATACAAATAATTTAGATTTTATTTTGAAAATAGAATATCTAATGGTTTAACTTTTGTTCTTGTATCATACGTAATTGAAAAATTAAAAAAAATTAATACCTCAATAGTTTTTTGTCCATAACGAAGAGTCATTACTTCATTTAATTACATTTAATTGATTATTCTGAAGAGATATGGATTATAGTATACTAACTATGAGAAATATACAACGTCCTTCTATATTTAATTTAAAATTACAAAACCAATACGATATACAGGGTTAGGTATTTCGTTTTAAACAGACATTTATTAAATTTGTAGAATAATAACAGAAAAATTAGGTAAATAGGGGAAAACCTAAAAATAATTTTATTTATATTATAATTAACGTTATTATTTTTTTTTAAGAATTTAGACATTCCTAGCCTATGGCTATCTATGTTTATGCATAATACAGAAAAATAATTGTGACAATTTTTGGACGCGATAGTTTTAAATATAGTATTACAGTATATATAGTGATTGACCTAATCTAGTGATTAAGAACTTTTTTTTACACAATTTATTTTACTTAACAAATAAAAACATAAATTTATGGACAGTGGTTTGGATATTTTAACTGATGAGGTCGTGTAGGCGGCCGCGTTTTAATATTCTTTGAAGTAGCGGGATTTAATTATTAATATGCGAGTATTATAGTTTATAAGTTGCAATACCTATTATTATTTAATTTCAACTATAAATATATATTTTTAAGTTTTGGATATGAGATAATGTACTCTCTATTTGAGAAACCGCATATGTATAGACACCAATGAGTTTACCTTTGTTTAATTTAGGTACGTGTGTCGTGTGTGTAAAAATTATATAACGTACAAATTGCGTCAATATAATATTGAGACTGAGTACAAACACAAAATAATATTCTGTTGATTTATACGAACCTTCGATTTTGGTACCACGTTTTGACTTGAGTTTCCGACAAATTCAACGCTTCGGCCACGTCACTGCGATCGGCTACAGACAAATACTTCTGGGAACGAAACTTGCGTTCGAGGTAAGCTAGTTGAGCATGAGTGAACGCTGTCCTTCTACGTCTGACCTTCCGACCGCACGATTTCCCGGTCAACATGTCTTGGTGTTGTTGGTAGTGATGGTGGTGATGTTTTTGCACCAACAGCGGTAGTGCGGAAAAGTTACTAATTGTTAGTGTACGGTCATCCATGTCAGCTGTGCCTTCGTCACTGGACATATCTTATAATAGGTAACAAAATAATTTTTTACAATGTGGTATTTTTGACAATATATGTATTATAAATAGAGATAAATGTTGATATCTGATGGCCTAATGAGGAAACGTAAAACATTGTAGGCTTCTAAGAATAATAATTATTGTATGGCACATATTATTATTACAAGAGATAAAATATTTTTGATTTTTAATGAATTTACTCAACTATTATCATTATATTGTACAAAAATCATTGTACTTAATCAAAGTTTATTATTATACATGTAGATTAAGTAGACTTCAGTATAAATGTTATTTTAGATATTATAAATTTATTTAACAGCAGCTATATCATCCTTACTACGTAAGATTCTATGTTGACCATATATGGATGGTATATAAAAATACATTTTTTCATTATTAAATTTAGCATTTAATAAATAATATTTGTAAAAAAAGAAATTATTTATAATAATACAATTTTTTAAATTTCAAGTTCACTTCTAGATGTATATTTTTCTCTTTAAAAAAATTACTTATTCTATATACTCTCAAGATATTGATTAACATACAGTTGTTCTGAAAATATATTTTCCACATTGAATGCAATTAGATTAAAACAAAAAGAATTGATTTTTGTTTATCATTACAAGTTATGTAACATATACCTGCTATTTAAAGACTATTCAATAACTATATAAAAAATATAGTGTAATGACTAATGAGTGTAACGCACTTAAGATGGAAATTGTTAAAACAACATAATAATTTGAAAAGAAGAAAATTGACAAGTTTTATCACACACGGTATTTTATGAATATTTTCATTAAATATTATTAAATATAATATTTATAATTTCGCATTTAATTTAAATTAATTGGTTTTAGGTTAAAATATAATAGTAATTTAATATTTATTCTAATAAAAAATAAATTATGATATGTTATATTATATGCACATACACATAAACACACATATCTTTAAAGTATAGGTACATAAGTAAGAAGTAATATATTTTATACCACCTATGCATATATTGTATATATAATATACATTATTATGATTATAGATTATGGTTTACAATGAAGTAAATAATAACATCATGTCGTAATACATGTTATTAATTGTATAGGTACATTTTAAAAATATAATAATAATAATAGTGACTGTTAAATTATACAAAACTTGTACAAATATATGCTATGATTCAGCTAGTATATAATAATAAACATCGTATATATTATACAATATAGACCAACGACACTAAAACCTACATATTAGTAATTATTTGTATTTTTATAGGATTAGAAAAACATTAGCAATCGTATATTTACCCTATCCCTATATGCGTATCTGGGACCAGTAGTTAAAGTCTATTATCGTATTTGTCATGATTTTTGGGGTAAACTTTTATTTATGTATAATTGCGAATATTTATACGTAGTACCCTTGTCCTATTTAATGAAACGTATTTCAAATCATTATCAATCAGAAAAAAAAACATGGCAAAATCAAACGTGGAGGGGAGTTGTTTTAAGTCTTTTCATACTGCCCAGCATGAGGTATTCGCAGATAAAAGGACGCAATTACTGTCGTGATAATTCAATGGTCCGTCGCATGTGGCGACCCTCTTGAGCACGTCCGATTCTCCAAAACCACTCGTATACTTACACGGGGTCATACGGGTGTGTATCAGACTTTCTCTAACACGACCACCAGACAATTTTAATTTAACAACTGTATAGTATGTTGTATAGTACTATAAGCGTTTTATTTAGAGCCCAATTAAAAAAAAAAGTATATAAAGTTATAAACTCGGCTAGTAATTTATATTATTTTTATAATTTATAATTGTCGACCATTTGTTTATATTCTGAGTTAACGTATTTTATAAAACGATAAACTTTTTATTAAATATAACATCTTCATATTGTAAACTTTTAAATACTGCAGCAGTTTTTTATAATTATTTGAATAAACATTCAGTCAATCACGAAAGTAATAAAAATTTAATTATATTTATCTGTAATAATAATTTATTTATTTATTAATTAAATCGCTTGAATTAAAATTGAAAAAAATAATTATTTATACATTTATTATGTATTTAAATGAAATAAATTAATGTATTATAATCAATTAATATTAAAAGAAATTCCAAATAACTCATAGTACATCATTTTTAGAATTATATTTGACAAATTTTCTTAATTTATATTAAATCTACGATGCTGCTTTAATTATTTTAATTTATTTAAGTTTAAATTAAGTACTATACATTATATATGTAACTATGTAAGTTTATACTAAAAATGCCTGAACCATTTTACATTTTAACTGTTGAGAATTAAAAAATGTTTAGTATTTTAGATAAAAGAACACTAGAAACGCTAGAAATATATATTAGTGATTTTTTTTAAATAAAGTCTTATAATGCTTATTTAAAATTCCTTTATCTTGAGTAAATATATGTAATGATTATAAGTACGAACTTCTACAGTTCTACTTTACTTTAATATTAAAAATCAATAAAATATTCAGATTATGATTCTATCGTTAAGTCTCAAGTACACTTAAATTATTAAAAGCTTATTTTATTATTTAAAGTAAAGTATATAGTATTTTAAGTACCAAGAACACGATTTGATTTATATATATTTAAAGTTGTTAATTGAAATAAAACTAATTTACATCAATAATACAAGCTACATTATCAAAAATAAATAATAAAACACAAACTAACATTAAAATTAGTAAAAATTTAAAAAGAACCGTGAATTAAATTAAAACCCCATTCTTATAATCTATTAAAATATATGAAATGCCAGAAAATACGGGGAAATTAAAGATATCTGATATAGTTTTTAGTGGTGTGAATGTATAGATAGTTTAAATGTTTATACGAAAATCGTGCGATTAGTATAAAATATAATGAAAAGTAAAAAGAGAGAAAAAAAATTTGAAATAAAATGTATAATGACATTTTAGACAATTTTTCTAGTATAAAATTTATTATTGATTTCAATTTTATATCCAACATTACATTTAAAATAGAAAAAACAAAATTTAAAATATTAAAAACGATTTCTTACAATTAAAGATTAAAAAACGCTATTGGAGAACTTTATTATACTCGTATTACTTCAATAATGAATTTTTATTTTATTTTGGTATTTAGTATTAACATAAGTTATTCTGCTAAACAATACTATTAAAATATAGAATATATAAATATGTTTTAAATAAACTTCGAATATTGTTTATTTAATAGAAATTATATTTTGTATATACGTACATTATACATGAATTAATAAAATTATAGTAAAATTCATAAACAATTTTAAATGATAAATTATCAATATTTTATGTTAAAACATATTAATGACAAAATAACAATTTTTTAATAAATAAATTTTGATAAATTCAATATTATTACTTAGATATTAAAATTAACCCATTTTAAAAGACCTTATACGATAAATAAAACACCATTGGAAAAAAATCTACGACTTTTTGCTACGATAATGAAATAATATAATTATTGTTTATTTACTTGTATTTCTGACAGGATTACATCGAGTATAAAATGAGGACCTAGTCCACTTTTACATTTTTCAGTTTATCATTCTTCAAATAAAAAAATATAGATAGTATTTATTATTGTTTATAATCGGATAACTCACTAAAAATTTATATTGGTTATTATTTTATTTTACTTAAATACTCATATAAATTTATATATTTTATATTAAAATAATTATATATGTACCTACTCTTTTAAACATAATATTTTGGTTGTGGTTTACTAAAAATATATAATACATAATATATTACTATTATAGAAGAAAAATAATACTTTTTTTCAAGTAACAATTATGATATGGCAAGATGAATATTTTTTATGAATTGAGCGATCCATGGATACTTTGTATTATTTATGTTAACTTAATTTTGTCATTTAAATCTTATAAAAGATCATTTTCAGGTAAGGTGAGTACATTGATTTTTAGAAATTTTACTAGCCTAAACCCCATTAAGATTTGTTATAATAATCAAGTTTAATACTTAATCTTCCAAAATATAGTTTGATTTATTGAGTTAAACTCGGTAACTTGCTGATTTTATCCGAGTCTGTAAATGATCAAGACATCACTTGGTACTTATATTTCAAGTATCATAGGAGACGACAATATATTATTATATCAGAGATCAAATTGAGGATTTATAAAAGAACGTAAATGGTTATGCAATTTTTAATATAAGATATTGGCATCATAGTTCATTGATTTTATTTTTAAATCCGTATGTAATGTATATTTGAATACGTGTCAGGAAGGGAGGGGTATTTATTAATTTTCTGAAGACAATATTTTGGTAGGTTTGAATTTAATTAATAATTGACTTTTTTACACAACTCTACAACTAGAGTCCTTATGTCTATATTGTTTTTTGTAGCTTTATATTTGAGAAATTTGATTTCCATGAAAGTGTATTTATTATTTAAAATAATAGTTCTAAGTACGCGTAGGAGATTATTTAAAGTTTGTCTTTTAGTTCTGATACAGTAAATCAAAGTTAATTTTTGATTAAGTGTTAGACCAAAATATTATTAACAGTGAATGGGTAGGGTTGGTAGGAGAATGATGATATTCTATTAGGACTAAGAATAGGTTATTTTGAAGAAAAGGTACTATAATATATGAACAGATTTATTTTTATAAACTTTAAAACGTTTATTTACCAAATATCAGATAAATTTCATACAAAAATAATGTTAATATTAGAATATATACATATCAAATAAAATATTTGTATATACCTAATATGTTAAATATTTTTTTTTAAGATTAAACATGAATATGGACAATTTTGGTCTATGAATAAAGGGATACAAATTTTTTATGACCTTTGTAGAAAGTCAAAATGTATTATAATTGGTTGGAAAACTATTTCAAATTTTGCAATCATATTTCAAATTGATAGATATATACGCAATTACTCTCATGAAAATATTATTTATGGAATTAGGTATGCTCTTAAGTCTTATTATATATCAACATTATGTGCGATATTAGCGTGTATTTAATAAAATAATGATAGTTTATCAAATGCTGTATTTAGTGTACTGAATATTTATGATTCATGGGGAGTTATGCTACCCCTTTTAACGACAAGCCAACATAAAGTAACATCCTACTATTAACTTAATAATATTTAAACTATAGTTTTATCATAGTAACCTTACAGTTATTGTTAAGAAACATCCATTTTATTTAATTGCAGATATTGTAATATGTGCAATATACAATATAATATCTAATTAGATACATACTATTAAGTGAATTGATTTTATTAATTTGTTAAACTGCTAAGTATACGAAGGATCTTAACCCTAGGCATCACTTTAAACTTTAATAATATAAGGTAAAGACTAAAGGATTAAATTTCCTAACTAGAGAAATAACTGTGGTCATAAGTACTTGTAGTTTTATAGGTATATTTTTCTGCTGAGCAAAACGATTTTCTGACTATATATTTTTCTTTCTATTTTATAAAAAAGTCAAAAAATTAAGGTTTCATGTCATCTACTTATACATATAATAGTTTTTTAATCACTATAAAGCTTCTGTTTTTTTTTTTTTTTATTAAACTTAAATTAATGTTTAAAATTACAAATCTCCATCGAATAGGTATATGAATTTAACTGCGACATCATATAATATATTATCATGTTATACGCATCTCGCGGAAGAATAATAACAAAAACTAGCTTACCAGAAGATTTTGAAGTTTGTAAGACGTCTCCAATCAAATCTCTGATGAGAAACGAAGGTTTTGGACACTCCATGATGATGTGTTTTTATTTGTTTTGCTACACCAGTATATTATATATAAAGTTGAGGTGTACTTTTGATATTATAGTTTCGTATATCATAAATATATGTATTATACCAAATAATCTATGCGATATTGCTGGTTGTACGGCTGTACCGCGATGAAAGATCGTGCTGCATCAGGTATATAACAGGTTGTAGGTACGTGATTTATACCGCGGTATTGCGTGCTGTAGGTATAACCGTAAACGGGATAATAATGCAATATTGTAAAATATTATGTGATTTTTAAGGGCATGAGTAATAGTACTACTGCGTGCAATTATATAATATATACTGGTATGTACTGTGGGTCGTCGTCGACTGCAGCGTCCTTGGAAACGTTCGTCGAAAAGCTGTTGGTGGCGTGGCGGAGAGCGCTCGCGCGAGGTTGATTAAACACGTTCTTAGCGTGGAGTCGTCAGGAGGAGCCTATTGGGGGTGACACATTACGCGGTTCGCGTACGTACACACGCATCGACGTGATAAATGTGTACGTACATACATGGAAAAACCGACGTTTTTCGCCGTCGCCGGACGAGTATTTTTCCCGCTCATGTTTATATTACAATATAATATTATGTTATATGTATATATATACGCTCACGTCGATATGTTGTGCGCGTGTGCGTGCGTATTATTACGCCATGAAGCATAATTTGTGCAACGACCGGCGGACCACCCTCTCATCACGCCGTCAAGTGGTATACCGTGAACCGTCACGTGGGGGGGGGGGGGGGTGATAGTCGTTTACGCGCGCCTGCGGTTGGCCGGTCCGCGTTTTCCGGAGCCCGGCCCTCTGTCGGACCGCCGCCCCGTTAAAAATGCAAATACGCGCTGCGGTGTTTATTATAATAATAATATCGTCGCTTAAAAGTAATAAAAGTATCATATTATTATCACGGTCAATCTCAGTTTTCTCAATTTGTTCGTATGAACAAAAAGTTGTGTTATTGCTAAGAGTATTGGGAGTTATACATAGCATTACCGTGAACGATTATTATTAACTCTATATTAATGCATTTACTGTATTTTTTAAAAATTTATTTTTACTATATATTAACGCGATTGGCCTCGATAGTGTGATATTTCAACTTAATAAATAGGGCATGATGATATTTTAATTTTTCACAGCGAATATTTTGTTATAATATGTTATAACCTCTAAACTAAAAACTAATAATTATTAGTGGGTATAGTACGATGGCAACATAAAATATATCATAATAAGTGCGGTAGGTTGCTTAAACCAACACTTATTAGTTATTAGTAGGTAATAGGTGTACACTATAATAGTGTTTTTACAAAGTATACAAATTGGTTTAAGAAGCATGGTTCACTTCTATTTTTTTTAATATTGAGTTTTTAAATTTTGAATTTTACTCAAAGACCATATTTTTAATTTTACAAAGTGTTTATACGTACCATTTAGAAAGTATATTTGGAGATTTTTTTTCAAACGAGAACCTTAAACTTCTTTACAATAAATTGTTGGGCTGATGATTTTTTTTTTTTTAATTTTGATGTAAGTATCTAAATCAAATCTGGAAGTTTCTAAATTATTAAAACGTATATGATAGATATAAAAGTCCTTAAAAACGGATCTAAAACAATAAAATATAAAATAAATTTTAATTATAAATGTTGATGAACCAATATAAATTGCTTACTTAAAGTTTTAATTCATCGCATAGTCCTTATATCTTCCAACTGCATTAAAGTGGATCTATTATTATTCGTTCTTACACAAAGCTAAGTAACTCAAAAAACTACCAATTAAAAATTTCAATTTAATTGGATAAAAGAATTTATTTGATCCATTATTCTTGTAGAAAAAAAGGATAGATATTATTAAAATAAGGGTGATTTGAAAAAAAAAGTTATTATGCCACAGTTTTCTTAAATAGGTTAAAAATATTAGAAAATATGGTCTTTAAGTAAGCCATTTTAAAAATCAAAAAAATCAAAATTTGAATAAATTCATTATCAAGAAAAAGTGGGGCTAAATATGTTTAGTCAATCACTCTGCAGTAAATGCCTGCTCTATAATCGTTTATAATATATAGGCAATTGTAACAGTTGTGATCCGTTGTCGTAAATTTTGACGAAATTAGATCATTTATAGTAATGAAGGTAGTTAAGTGAATGTAGTCAAAAATTATAGTATAATAAACATGAAATTATGTTTATCATAAAATAACACTAAAACGATTTTATCGATGACTATAAATATCAAATTTAATCACAATAAATTAATTTTTTTGTAAAAAAATTAAAATATTATGTGTTCATCTGCAGGTAGACAGTCTATAACTTATTTATTCGATTACACTATAGCCCGACTGTAAACACGTGTAAGGGAATTCATAGTTTGTTTTCACAAATTATGTTTAAAATTTTAAAAATATTGTAATAAATTTAATACATATCAAGAAATTCCAAAATGTCTAACTTTTTAGTGCTATATTTTGATTTATATATTTAAATATAATTGCTAGTTTATTCAAAAAAATAGGTGTTTTTTATAAATAATTTAAAATAATAAAAATTTATAAAACATGTAATAAAAACTAACAATTCTTTATAAAATATGCTTTTATGTAGGTATCAAAGGCATAGTTATGTGCTCACAGTTAAATTTTATTATGTCAGTTACATAAGTCAAATACATTGGTTAGGTTTATATATTAATCAGTAATCGCTGTAACAAATTTAAAAGAATTATTTTTAGTGATGGCACCGAGATCAGACTTTTTTTGTGAAGCAAAATCTAAAAACTTTTCAATCATCTAATATGATATAAAAATAAATACAATTTTTTATTTTAAGATTATTTTTATTTAAGTTTTTTCACAATTACACAAGGATTATAAACCCACAACCCACCCACTCATTTAAGAAGTGGAACGTTTGGTTCACATGACATATGAGTTCGGTGCCTCTGATTTTTTGTTTAAATATAACCTTCAGTTTCATCATATTATTCATATGTTATTATTGCTATTAATTATAATTATATTTTAAAGTTTGTAAAATTAACAGTTGCTAACAAAGATATAGCTTGCTATAGAAGATTTAACTTTGGCAACCAACATCAAGTCGTTTTGAGGTTAAAAGGGTCTTAAGGCAAGGGGATGCGTTGTCTTTCACACTTATAACTTGACCTTAAAATGAGTTATTAAGGATATAACCGAGAACAATACGTTATTGACTGCAAAATTATCATCTTTGAAGAATCTAAAACAGATTTGATATGAAAAAGGACTGAATTATTAAAAAATAGTAAAAAAAAAAAAAATGAGACTCATAATAAATGGAGAAAAAAAAAATACACATTTATTATGAAAATACCGACAGTAATGTAAAACTTCGGAGTGGGGTATTACTTATTCAAACAGGTTGAAAATTTCAAATATTTAGGGATTAATATAAACCAAAAACATAAAATACATAACGAAATAAGGCTGAAACTCGTTTTAGCAAATAAAAGATATAATACAATGAGAAGTATACTTTCATTGAAGCTACTTTCAAGAGAAACCAAAACGAAGATGTATGTATACACATACTATTTAGTCTACCTACGCTCTATTGTTTTGTATGCATATGAGACTTAGATAATAACGAAAGGTGATGAACAAAAACTCTTGATATTTAAAAGAAAAATTTTAAAGAAAATACATGAAACCATACTAAATCTAGAAGCAGGAGTTCACAAAAGAAGAAAAAATAAATAAATTAAAAGAATTTTCAACAGACCAAATATACAAAAATATCTCAAAGCTAAAATAAGGCTAGAGAATGAGTAAGCCATATATTGCGGAGATTGGGAAAATAACAAACTAATACATAAGATCTTAATCAACAAATCCAACGGGAAAAAACCAAAAGGCAGAGTCCATCAGCGTTAGTTTAAAAGAGTTAATTGATTTGAAAATCCTATGAATGACAAGAATTAAAGATGCCGACGATAGGAGAGTTTGTAGAGAAATAATGGAAGCGATAAAAAGCTTTAATGATTTTTAAACACAAAATAAACATTAATTGTGTTATTAAAAATTTATTTTTAGTTAGTATTCAAATATAAATTAATTTAATATAGTTTTAAATTAGGTTAAACATGATATTAGTTTTTAAAATAAATGTAGTTTATGTGCTATATTTTATTCCCAAATATACTTATGTTATGCATATTATATAAATATAAAACTTATTTGGTTTATGTATAAACGTATTTAATTTTCAATTTAAATTTAAAATACATTTTTATAATTGTTGATAATAAATCATAGAGAAAAGTTGATATTAATTGAATTTTAATTAGCGAAATTGAACACAAAAGTAGACAGCTCGTTATATTTGATCATCTGGCAAAATGCTATAACTTGTATGAAAAAATAAATTATAGGTCAGAGTATACAAAAAAAAAAAAGAGGTACAAATAAATGAGAAGGGGATGCGAATAATATAAAGTATCCAAAGAGTCAAGATTCACCACAGAGTTTTTATTTTTTCGTATTTTCATAAAATCGGTGCTATTATATAATGCGATTCATCCGGTGAAATATTATTTTGATGCTCGTTATTTTTTACGGCGTCATTCACTCAATCCAAAGATCATTCAACAAACGTGCAATTCTTTTTCCAAGTACTTTATACGCATGGAAAATCTCGGTGCTTTTATCATTCGCTATGAAATATCAGTTTATTAAATTTTAAATAATTTTTGTTAATGTTAAGGTATATAAATGAAACAGTATTCATACTTCCTCTATATTTATGGTTTCAAGAAATATATATATTTAAATCAAAAATTAATTGGAAGTCAGAATTAAAGTACTTAGTATTTTGAAAATTTACCAATATCATCTGGCATCTTTTAATGTAATGTTGGAAGTGTTGTAATATTCGTATCGATAACGTTATATTTTATACATATTTTTTAAAGAAATGCTAAAAAAATTTATTTCAATTCAACCATTATACAAACAAACAACAACAAAAAAAAAAAAAAACAGAATGGTAAAATGTAAAGCATACATTTTTTAATTAAAGCCCAAGTTAAATGCTTTAACTCGGGTGAAATTGTTAATGAAAATAGCATCAATATAGATTGTAGAAGAAGTTGATACCAATTTTATTTATTTGGTCTAATATAGAGAAAGTAATAACACAATTGATTAACAAAATGCGAAATATATGATTAATATAATCATATGAAAAATAATAAGTTTAAGATTCTAAGTGAAGTGATGAATGTATTGATTTAATACTTTTTCAGTAGAAAATATCCTCCAATCACTTACTTTAATGAAGGTTTCTGATAGCAAATGGCTCTAACCAATACTTTCAGAAGGTCATGATTGAAAGTGGTTCAGTACTTTTTTTAAATAATCAGGAAGAACAAAATAGTTAATCTTTTAAAATAATTATTGAAATAACTGTTTGGTAAACAAAGTTAGATATAGTCTTTGAAAATAATATTATTTTTTTTTCATTTACTTTGTGGATATAAAAATGTCTACCCAATCAAAAAGCTTAAATTACAATACGAGATTTCTTATGAGTTTTTAATACTGTAACTAAAAAAAGAAATTGAACATATATCCAAAATTATTTTGTGAGCTTTTGAAAATAATTTTTTGCAAAATATTTTTAAAATGATGAAAATCAGAAAATTTATAAATTATTTTGTCGTACAAAATTCTTAAAATGTTTAATATTCATACCAAAAATATGAAAATTTACCGAATATAAGGTTCCTCATAAGTTATCACTAAAATTAAAAACAAAAGTTGACCGTACTCCCACAAAATATTTAAAAAATAATAATGATACAAAATATAAATCAATTTAAACCATTAAACTAATGGTAAAATAAATATTATCTTAATAGTAATATTAAAAAACATATCAATTTATATATTTATTTATATAAACAGATTGTCTTTGCTTGCAGTATCAATTTTGAAAGCAATGATTTATCATTGAATTAAAATTTAACATGCACATAAATTATTCGAATTACTCAATGACGATAGTATACTGGCAACTTGTTTTACTGTATAGTAAAGGTCGCAGAGTAGTTATTTACTTTTTTCTCTTTTTAATTTTTTTATTGCACATTAGAATTATAATTTTTAATACGATGATGTAAGAGAGAAAAAAAAATTACAGAATAAATTCTTTCTTATTGAATGAATTTTGAAAAAATAATAAACATAATTTATATCAAATAAAAAGTCTAAAAAAAACATCAATATGTATATTTTTCACAAATACATATACAAAAACATATATAAATATATATTTAATAAATTAATTTTTAAGTATTAATAACTATTTTTATTATTTAATTATTCTAATTTATAATGATACGTAATGATAATAAATAACTCACATAATTTCATAAAACATAATTAATTAAAATCATTATTATACACATTATATACATATTTGAGAATTAAGATTTCTCATAAGTAGTTCATGTTGCAACCATAATAACTAAAAATGTAGACATTTTAAGTTTCAATTTGGATGAAGTAACATATTTAAATGATTAATAACGATATGTTAATCATTTTGTTATAATTTAAAAACATTACTCGTGTATTTTATATTATTATAAATTTTACCACACGCAATAACATTTTTGATGAATTTTAAAACATTATTTATTTATTGGTAATATGAATCTATTTTTTCTGTTTTACAATAATTACAGAAATATGTAGGTAATTAAATTTTGTGTTATAGAACTTTATATAATATGGTTTAAACATATATTATTATAACAATTAAAGACTAATAATGTATTAAATATAATAGGTATTTTCGAAAAAAATTATGTCAACCTATTCTATAATACTAAAAGTGAAATAAATGATTTTAATAGCTTGATAAAAATGTACTTATAGACTGATATAGACTGATTAACGGTTTCCACTTAAAGTTGTTTTTTGTACATGATAATATATCATTGAAATTAAATTTAACAGACGTAGTATGTGATCCGTTCGACACCTAATGAACAGAAAAGCGGTACCCACTTACTCACCTTATTTTTTTTCTAATTCAGAAAAATTACAGAAAAAATTAAGCATATTATTCAAAGAAAATACAGTATAGTAAAATATTGTTAATTTATTTTGTAATACATAGTTTATAATATACTTTTATTTTTGCCAGTACAGTATACCTGTATACACACTATACTTACAGTATATACTATACTTAACTCATTATTGTTTTCTCGCTTATAGCAGTTCATAAATTACTTTTTATATGACCAATACTATCGAATCATAATGAAATTTATAATGTTCACTATAGAAATTATAATTTAAATTAATTATTACTTATTACCAACCTATTCTAGAAATTTGAAATTAATTTTAATATATTGTAATTAAAAAATAATAATTTTACTTGGAAATACATTGTTAAAATTTAATAACTGTGTAAAAATTGAAAAAAGATTATTTGGATTTTTACGGATGCTGATTTTGAATTTAGAGCTAAATCTTTCTCCCTAGCACCCCTTCTCTAGTTAAACCTATGTACCTAACCTTTAATAAATACAATTTTTAACACCAAAGATTATTTTAAAATTATAGAGCTTTAATGATTTGTTTATAGAAAATATAAAATTAAAATAATCATTTCACTACATTTTTGATTTTATACATAATACATATATTATACATTATATCAGTGTTTTTCAACCTTTTTACTGTGGCGACTCCCTTTATGAATTTTAATTTTTAGCAACCATCCACATAAATTTTTCGTACATAGCTACTCGCATAAATTATTATTAATAATTAATAATACTATAAGTACTGTACACTGTACAATGTTTCGTATTTATTAATTTTATTTTTTCATTACTTATTTTATTTTTTTGAGCGTTTTAATTTTTGTATTAATTTAAATTTTAAATCATATCTTAGTGACTTTAAATAAAAGATGATAACCTCCAGGTTAAAAAACACTGAATTATACAATTATATGTTTTATTAATTAATAGGAATTAACACCATTGTCCATTCGGTTAACAAAAGTTGAACAACAGATATTATAAATACATTTTAAATTATTACAATAAAGATTTTTGTTTGACTAAATGTGAAAAATTATGGAATGTTTTTGGCTTGGTTATTATAATTATGTAAAAGAAGCATTTACCTTTTTATTTTTGTGTATTTTTATTAGTTATTATGAGTTATTTTTTTAATAACTAATATAAATAGGTATTTATTTATATCTTAATATTAGATAATCATTTCAATTTATGATCAAAAAAACATGAATATTTATCATTTACCATTAAATACTATAAAATTATCTTTATTGGTTAAGTCGAAATTGCACATTACAAGCTATTTTTTTGCCAGTCTACACGCGTAGATATCTATATTTACATTTATTACTATTATTATTATTTTAAATTATACTCCATGTACTTTTAACGGTGACACTGTACGAATACATTACCGGACTTCATATTATTACGAGTGCAATGTGTACATTTATAATGTATACGAGTCACTTGACTTTTTTATTTCCGAAACCGGCATCAGTGAAAAGTTAAGCAACACAACGGGGGTAGCAAAAAAAGGAAAAGTAAAAAAAAAAAGCACGCAGGAACATATATATATATATATATAATATCATTAAGGGTGAGTTTTCATCGACAAGTGGATGCTGACCACGGTGGGGTGGACGGGGACGAGAATGACGTCTCCGCTGGGGGTTTGTCTTTATATTATTGTTGTATCACGTAATTATTAAAATACATGTATTCATAAAAATAATGTGTGTATTATGTACAAAACGCGCGATGCCGAGGGGCAACGGTACGCCACTCGCCGCCACGGGGATCCCGTTTTGGAACCGGCAAATAAAATAATGACCACTCCAGGCCGCTTTGTGCAGCGGTGTGTTGTGCGAATCGCTGCCGCTTATATTATTATATTCTTAGTTTTCAACGTCGAGTGTATTTATGTGTGTGCGCGTGTGTGTGTGTGTGTGTATGTGTGAGCGTGTAATACCTATATTATATGGTTATTATCGCCACCACTGCAATCGCCATTTGCTACAAAACCACTTTATGTTTATATACATAATTTACTTATTCGAATTTATGTACCTATAGTGTAGTATATCACATTGCAGGTCTTTATATTGTTAGCTGTGTGTGTTTGTGAAACGCGCTTTTGTAAACGTTAACAATAATGATTAAAAAAAACACTGAATAGCTTATATACAGAGGGATTCGACAAATATGTTCACTCCCATTTTTTCATTTAAACATTCATTTATTCAAATTCTGATTTTTAAAGTTTTTAAATACATTTAAAAGCCATACTTTCATGTTTTTGGGATTTTACAGCGATACAAACTTTTATTTTTCAAACGGAAAACTTGAAAATTATTTAGTAAATAATTTTTTTTTATGTTAAGTATTTTACTTAATTTAAAATTCAAACGAGTATTTTTCAGTTATTAAAATATTTATTAATGAATAATAAAAATAATAATAATAATAATAATAATAATATATTTATTTATGAATAATTCTTGTAGTTTTTTAAATGGTTTTACAAAAATATAAAATAAATGTACTTAAATTAAATCTAGTATTTATTATGATTGTATCATTTTTATAAGTTATTAATATTTTCAAAATACAACAGCCCTATATATTGCAAACTCATTATCATAATCGTATATTATTATTTACGATCCTAAATACACAAAGTTAAATAACTAAAAAATTAAAATTTTTATTATGATAAATATATCAAAATTTTTAGAAAAATTATTTGTTAAATAATTTGCAGTAAAAAAGGAAATTATCATTTTCTAAACAAAAGTTTAAATCACAACAGAATACTCCTTCTAAGTAGAAAAAAAACTCAAGAATTTAAAAATATGGTCTTAAGTGTATTTAAGAATTTCGAAAATTAAATTTTGAATAACTACATCATTGAAGAAAAAAAGGCGGTGAGAATGTTAGGTGAATCACTTAATATATTCATTATATAAATTGCTGAAAAACCCCATTATTTAATATTTTATTGAAAATTAATCACTATGCTTGACTTTTCTTTTTAAATATTAAAATATTGAAGGATGTTATAATGACATTATCCGTTTGATTTTTCACAATAATCAAGAGCATATATAGGTAACAGTGTACAATTTAGTTAAGTAAATAATTTTAAAAAAACTGAAATTACTACAAAGTCAAAAGATAATTAAATTATAATAAAATCTATACACACTAATATATTTATGCTATATAAAACTATTCGTTTAATCATTTTGCTTTCATAAATATAATCTTAATGAAACAATATCTACACATACTATTATAAGCTAACTTTTTTACAAATAATTGTCAATTTTTAATTATATATTTTTTTTCATTATTTATTTAAGTATTCGTCGAAGAATAAAATGTTTTAAATATTTTTATATAATAAAGATATACTTATTAACACATTATCAAATAAGTATAATATGATTTATGATTGAAATATTATATGATAATTTCTAAAAACATAAAAGGTAGGTACTAAACGAAACGTAAGAACAATATATTGTTGTGGATATTTATGGATATTTTTGAATCTATGTAAAATACTGTAAGCCTATATATTGTTGAAAAACAATAATATTTTCTTATTGTTTATGAAATATTCTTCGAAATATTAGACAATGAATTGGATATAAATATAAAAACGATATTGTAAACTTATAAGTAATAACTAATAATTAACTTAATTGTTCTTACTCTGAAGTTTCAAGTTCTCAACTTAAAATTCAAAAATTGATTAATAATCAAAAAATTTATTTTAATATAGTAGTTAACTAGATATATACGATATATAATCGTAAACAGATTATAAGAATTAAATTCATTTTTAATTAATTGAATAATTAGTAGATATAATAGAATAAAACAACATAAATCTTAGTTTTTAGGGATGTTTCAATAATCTTTTTAAACATTATTTTTCTATTTTGATGTAAATAATTATTTAAATTAAACTTGTTAAAAATGTTTTGAAAAGTAATCGGCTACTATAAGTTATACAAGTATCATGAAATTTAAACTAACTAATAACACAGAATTATTCTGTCGTTGGCTACTATAATAAAAATAATAATTGCACAAAACTTTAAGAATATTGACATAGTATATATAATATATATATTATTATTTAAAATTTAAGTATTTCAACAATGAAAAATTAATTATTAATGATGTTTTTTTTATACTAAATTCTTAATTTACCTTGAAAATTTTAAAATTAATTTATGTGTTTATTTTTGTTTGTTAATTGGTTATATGGCACCTCCATTAAGTGTGATACGGTGATTTTAAAAATATACTTATACAGAGTTATGTTGTATACACATGCAATAAACATAAAAAATACGTCACGACTTCATGTACAAAAAATTAATATTAATTTAAGTTATAATATATTTTAATGTAAATGTTAGCATCAACTGCAATAAATATTAACGGTTGTGGTATAGTCTGTGTAGTCTATGTGTTATTAGAAATTCGGTTAATAATACCAGGAACGTTGGAATTTCTCTGACTTGTGTGCATAGATGTGCTTCACAGCTAGTGAACATATACTTAATTTCCTGTTACTTTATACTCTTTTAATTGTAACTTAATTAATCTAAAGTTTATACGGATACTAAATAGAAATTAAATACAGAGCCATATTCTAATTAATTATTTCATATAATGTAAATTAATGATTTTAATCACTTTAATATTATCTATAAATACATATCGCATACCTAGATTTTACTTAAACTAAATTAAAATTATTAAAAACTAAAATAACCTTTATCAAAAGTTAAAATGTCTCAACATTCCAACAACTGAAGATTTACTGCATCTTAATCATACTATGTATTATAGACTACCTATTATGTACTTAATACTTATAGTTTTAACTTTTAATAGCCGTTGTAGTTACAATAATATGACGTCTGCTGGTGTGATGAAAAATTTGATGAGATTTGCATTACTGTACGTTTGATTTAATTATTCCTCGTGTATTACACAAACTTGATGAAAGTACGGTTTTTTTTTTTTATTATTAAAAATAGTAAAAGGATTTATAATGTAATAGGCACTCAGTAGTGTAAGAAAATATTTACATATATTTAATTTCGAGTATATTATATTACATATATTTAGGTACTTGGGTTGATCGCAATTCTCAACGGGATTAATAACAAGGAAATATAATGTATTTATAATGTATTTATTATATATTTATAGGTATATATAATAATAATACTATGAATGTGTACATTTTTTTCATACCATCACAACACACATTAATGGAATACATGTATATAATGTTTATAGAATTTTGTTGCCAGGATTATTTGTCCATACGGGGGCGGGACTATCAAGTATATTGGTTCTATACACTATATTTATACACATATATATATATCTGCACGATCAGTGGGCGAGTGGCTATTAAGAGTGTTATTGTGCAAAGCACACAAATAAGCCCCTTCAACAGAGACATCATCTGTATACACACATATAGACGATATTACAGCGTGTTCTTCCACCCAGGACACTTTATGCACATGATTAATTTTGATGTATATACAATAATAAACGCACGCGCGCGTATACATTGCAGGAAAATCAACCGTACCACAAAGCCACGCGCACACCGCCAAATATAATAGTAACCAAATTGTACGTATGTGAAACTGTTGCCGATGAATGAATGCACAGGCCGCCATCCGTCGCCACTTGTAAGCCTATTATGGCCTAATCACTTAACTTTATGATGTGTATATAATATACACGTGTATACTGCACAATTACTATTTATTATTACAAATGAGACGTGGTTTTATTTCACTCACAGTATATATTATATATAATGCTGCATCTCATCAATGTTATCTCCCTACAATAATATGGATATATTATTGACGTATGAATCACCCCCTCCACTTTCCAAAATCCTTTGATGATTTAGCGTTTTTCTATATTTATACATAATAAACAATAAAATTATCATATTAGTTTTAAATTAAATAAAATGTGAATATTGCTGTTCAAAGTAATATATTATTGTACTACAAAAGCGAGGTGGCTATATCAAAAGTAGTACTTAAAAAAAATAACCTCTTCCAACAATAAAGCTTCGAATATAGAAGTGTGGAATTCTATACCTAATTAAGTAATAATATGTATTTGATATAGGGTACTGGAGTAGATATTTCTTGTTCGGCGCTAATATAATAATATCATCCTGCGGAGATCACTGTAAATTTTTTTAACATTTTTTTTTTTACCAAGTGCAATTATAAGCATAATAAACTTATTTAATGTTGCTTTTAATTAACCATCATATAGTATAGTCTATAGAAAAGTTGTATGCCCTACTAACTCGTATAAAAAAGCTTAACCTGATATAAAATCGTATATATATATATATATAAAAAGATTAATCAATACTAATTTTAGATCAGTATGTAAAGTCTCGTTAAACATATTTTTACTTAATTTTGATCAATCCACTAAAACCTTTCATGTCTATATGTAGTATAATAATATGGAAATATAAATCAATGTAGAAATCTAATTACACTTTTGAACTTTTCACTCTCATTCACTGCGGTAATATTTCTTAGCCCAATGAGTTTTTTTTGTTTAATAATTTTTGGTTCCATCCTGGGCACACCACTTTCCACCCTTTCGTGTGATTTTCTATTTTGATATTATAATATACCTAATTAAAATTCATATGCTTTTGTTCAAAATGTTTTCAATTTATATTTTGTAAACAGTGTTATCTAATGGACAATTTAATTTAATTTTAATAGATGATAAGAATTTAAGAAAATAATATACAAGAAAATATATATCAATCACATATACCTTAGTTAAACTATCATCATGGGTACAGTAAAAATATAGTATCTACAACATATTATAATTTTTAATTTTAATTGACACAAATATGAAATGAACCAAATTTATTCAAGTGTATACACAGTTAAAATTTAAACCTCTATTGATACATTGTTTGTAGGAAATGAAGTAAACTAATTATGAATAAAAGTACCTACCTACAATTAGCCTTTATTAACAAATGTTTCAATAATGTAATGTTAATACACTTATAAATATCAAACCCAATTAGTTAAAGCAAATGGATATTTGATGATATATTATGTATATGAGTGTACAAAATACAAATTTAATTATTATTAATTATCACTTAATGAAAACTAAAAAGTAAGTATCTTACACTGGTATACATATACTAATTAATAACAATATCGAATAGTTTTATTTACTGTTATTACTTATATGGCTATATTAAAATTACCATAGAATTTATCATTTTTTATACTCAATAACTATAACTATTATTACTTACTTGATATATTATTCAATAAAACTTGAATATTAATTAAAATTAATTAAACTATAGTTAAACGGTATTTATTTATTTAACAGCAAGGTAATAATATCTTACATTGATTTGTATACAATATAAATATATTATCTTAATATCGACGATGAATAAAGATATTCAACAAAAACACCAATTCGGTACCTATCTATAAATAATGTACACAAATAATAAAAATATTATCATAACTTTAGAAAGATTTATTTACTTGATTGTTTGGCTATTAAGTTTTTTTTTTTACAGTATAGTTAATTTTCAAACACCTTGTAATATTCAGTCTGGCTGTAGTGGTTTATAAAAATGTAAATTGTTCATTAAATTGAACAGCGGGCATTTCGTATACACTTGGATATATGGTGTTGAAATCTGAATAATTTATACAGCCTTTATTGTTCATGCCAAAATGCCTCATTTTCATAAGTCGTGGCAATCACAAATATCATGCAGAGCATTCAATTTACATAATAATTGAGCGCATAAACCATAAAGTTCTTTATTTATTCGAACTTAAAAATCAGTCCATTGAAGGGTTTATTTAAATTTGTGCTGAAAACGAATCCAACAAAATTAAATTATTGGAACAATATTCATTTTAAAATTATATCGACCGCGTGAAATTATATAGTATATATTAGAAAATGTATGTACTTATTAAGAATAACCCAAAATAAAACCATATTATCAAGAATTTTTATTAAAAGGAAAACGAGCTTGATTTTTTATTTAATTATCTACATACAATAATTAATAGAGTTCTTAATTAACATTAAAAATGAATAACTACTTGAAATCTAGATTTCACTTAATCAATTACATTATATTTAAATGATCTAAATATTTACAATAGTTGGTATATATTACTATTTACTGGTAGAATAAACATGGGAATATTAAGTTTAATTTATCATTCTATGTTCCGTCGACAATTTAAAAACATAATTATGATTCATCTATGTAGAAGTTTCACCTAAAAAACTATTACAAACAAAAATAGAATTATATATTTAGTAGAATTTCTATATTGTTTAATATTTTATGTAAATTATTTTAGCTTTGTAAAATAAAAACATGATATAGTTATACATTATAAAATTTTATAATCAAAAAACCAACCAATTTATCAAATCAACTACCTACGACTAAATAATAATTTTATAATATTTAATAAGTACATTTCAATAAAATAATTTACATAATGTGGGTGATAAATATTGAAAAAAATATTTTGAATATTTTATTTTGGTATGGTAGGCAAAAAGATAATTTGTAATTACCCAGTGCCCTGCTGAAATTAACCTAGACGCGAGCTGCATCTAGCAATGACAAGAGCCACGTCATGTAGCTCGCGAGCCGCAAGTTGGTCACCTATGCTCTAGCACTCATGCAAACACTGCATTCCATTACATCAGTAAAATATATTAATAGCATACATATTATTATATTATAATATTATTTTATCTTTACTATAATAGATAATTTTATAGAGAAATATTGTTATCAATGGTGTTCTATTATTGTTCATTTAATACGTACACGCCACATGGTATACTGGTATATTATTGTGTAAAAACTTTTACAATAAATCATTGCAGCCATAAAGTAAAATTCAAAAATTAATTTATGTACTTTATTGATATATATATAGGCGGGCAATGGAAAATAGATGATAAAGGATCATAGCAGCAAAAAAGACAGGCATCGGGAAATACATATAATATTAAATAACAAACGGGGCTTCTCATCATATTATACTATCTACATTACAAAAAGAGATACAGTTGAAAAGAGAGTTACATATTATAGGAAAGAGGAAAACATAACGAAATTGGCAGGACAGCGCATTGTAATCCGTCACCATACGTAAGTTTTATATTTACACATTTAAAAATATATTATACAAAATGATTCGCCAAGCATGCCCCGCTCCCGTTTTTTCATTTACTTAATAATACATTTATTAAAATTTAGATTCATGGAATTGTAAGTATACTACATTATAGACCATATTTTCAACTATTTATTATTATTTTTTTCAAGTGAATCTCAACGTTTTTTATTGTAAACTGTTAAGCAAATTATTTTTTTACAAATGTTTATATATCTTAATAAAAATTCAAACGATTTTATTATTAACATGTACATATTTATAATTAGTAATAATAACAGTTTGTAAAAATGGTTTTACAAAAATATAAAAAAAAATGTTTCTAATAGCAATATCTAATCTAGTATTACTTTATTAAACTTCATGAATTTTTAAAATTATAAATTTTTGATTAATTAATATTAATAACAATAATAACTGTAATTTTTAAAACTTCAATCTCTTCATATCTTCTTAGTTAGATTACTATCCTTAACACATAAAGTTAAATTTTTAAATCATTAGCTATTCGTTCAAGTTTAAAATTAGAAATATCAACATTAAAAAAAATCACGTAAGGTAGCAAATTCATGGAAAAAGATAATTCCCTTTTGAAAAATAATAGTTGATATCACTGTAGTCAACTTTTTAAATGTTGTATGGTATAAAAAATTAAACAAATTAGAATTCGAATAAATTGGTTTTTATTAAAATTACCCTGTACATATATATTATTATAGTCGACGGTGGTCGGTCGAGAAGGCTTGTTTGAAACTCAATTCGTTCAGTTACATATATATTATATACTATATAAATAGTGTATACATTATACATAATACATATATAATAACATGGAATTTATATGTACATAGTATAATAATACGTATACTGTAGAATCCTAGCAGTACCGTCCCGCCAATCAAAGATCGTTTGTCTGGCTAATTTCGCTTTTCATTTACACCCCGCCGCCGGCATTCAACCGCAAATTGTAGTATGTATATACACAAACATATTTCCTGTACGCGCCTTCCCTGCTTCAAATATTATATACGTATTGTGCCCGATTATAATATATCCATCTCTTTTACCCACCGCCTCTTTTTCAGTTTCAATTTAGCGTTAACGAGCCGCAGCTTTAACGTACATAATATACAACATTATATTATACCACATATATTACTGCCACACTTCCTAGATTCACAATTCATATTGGAATGTGGAAAAAATAAAAATATAAAACTCATATACAATATAAACAAAATAACGCGCCAGATAGTATTCGCATAAATCATATTACCATATTAAGTGCTTGAATTCCTTAACCATAATTCTTTCAATTATTATCTTCTAGTTCCATTCTCCAATAGTCTTCACATATTTTTCTTATCTTTGAATTGTAATATTTTTAAATAATATGTGTATGGTATTGAAATCTAGCATCCAAATAACATTGGCAATTAGCATGCGTACAAGGAATGGGGATGCACAGGAAGCCCTCGACATGTGATTAGTGCCCTAAAATGTAAGTCCAATAGCATATATATAAGTCCGTATTTTAAATGATTTTACTAGAATAAAAACGTAATTTTTCCTAAAATATCTGGTAAAAAATAAATTATGTTTTAATAAAACATAAAATATTTTAAATTTGCGTGGGAAAAACTTACTATGATTACAACAGCTAGATGTTATTGACTATGTAAGTACAAACAATAAATAAACAATGAAATTGTTTTAGAAAAATATACTAGGTTCAAGGAAATATTTAACTTGGTACTAATAATTACTAATTATTTACCATTGATTAATAAGTGATATATACTAATAAAGTTCAGTGATACGATTAGAGACCATCAATTGTTATTATGTAGGTAATAGAGTTATTTTTACATTTTGTGAAGTGGAAAATAAATACAACAAATTGATATATTATTTTTTATAACTATACAAATGAAACTATTATAAGTTGATTATTTTACTAAATACTAAGTATTAATCATGAGTTATTCTACAATAATCACTGTCTACTGAGTCAACATTTATAATGAAGTATTTTTTTTAAATTAAAATCATGCTATCTAAAAGCGATTCTCAAAAATGGAAAGAAAAAGTTAAAAATAGTATAGAATTAAGAAACACAAGATTCTTTTAATAAATGTATCCCCCCCACCTACAATAAATCGTAAGTATATAAGAGTAACAGTAATTTTTAAGTATAAATTCGTATAAATACTATTGAGTAATAAATGTAAAAAAAAACTAAAAGATATTTATTATTATTTCTTTCTACGATTATACATAATTTATTATTATTAAATTAAAAAGTTAATTACTTACTTGATAAAAATAGATAAATAAGTCACTAAAATAATTTAAATTATAAACGAAATATAAAATTTTAAAATAACACAAAAAAACCATGAACATATTGATGATAATAGTAAAAAGTGTATTATAATTATTAAAACAATAAATGCTCAAGTAGAAATTATTATAATATTTGCAATAAAGTCTGTAATTTATTATATTTTATTATTTTATTAATTATTTTCTATTATACAAAATATTATGCAACATAAATCGTAATCTCAAATTAACATTTTTATTATTATTAATGTTTCTAAATATATTATATTATAGCTATAGTTAACGACGAAAAGAAAATAATAAGTTATGACTAATGTTTATTCATATATTATAATTATTTATTAAATGTACATGTCTTATTAAGAGAAGGACAAAATTAAGAAAAAGTTCCAAAAATATTGTTGGCTACACCAAAATACAGGTCTCTGCACACCTATGCCAAAAGCCTGACCTGTGATAAGTTTCTAATTTAACACGTCCAAAATACGTTTTTGTACTACACAGTTGGCAATTTTCATTTAAAAATTAGATCATTCTCGGCATAATTATTTTTCTATTCACTCAACTTATACAATTCCTATCTTAGCCCCCTGTCAAAACAAAGCTGACCTTATTTTTGTTATGAGAGAACTGTTTAATTTTACTAAGTAATAATTTTAACTACCAACTAATTCCTAATAAAGACTTAAGTCCTTAAGACTAAAGTTAGTTAGACTAAAGTCAACTAAGTATTTATTTTATGATTTATTTTCAACTAAAATATTATTTTGCAGATGACACCGGAAATGTGGAGATGATAATCACCACTTTGTAAACTACTCACATCACGCACGACTTTTGTTCATCACTTTAGCTGATTATACAAAGCTTAAATTTAAGTAGACTTGTGTTTTTGGTTTTAAATAAATTGAGTTATATATTTATATGTAAATTAAACAAATATTGAAGTACTGGTTGCGCCATCTTAATAAAAAGACAAAAAGTCCTGATGTTCTGTGAATAAAATAATTCAGTATAATTAAGAATATAATATAATTGTATAATACGGTGTAAAAAAATTGCGTCACAAGATCCTCTTTTCATACGAATTACATCCCGATAATATTTAATAACTATATTAATTGCGTCCGATATAAGTACAATATTTTCTTTCCCATTTAATACAGATCTAAGACTGTCAATAGCAACATTAAATATTATAAATAATATGTTGCTAAAGGTAGTTTAAAAATATTGTTTTTTATCATTACGTCATTATGTAGGTACATCAAAAATATAGTTTTTGTCATAAAAGAATAAGTAAAAAAATAGTGAAAAGTATAAATTATATACTTATATGTGTTAGATATATTATATAATGTTATTTTAATATTATTTATGGTTCAGTAAAAATTTTATCGATAATATTATAGTTTTGACAAAATCAAAACGTGTTATTTCGTTCACGTCGTATTTAATCATTTCTTTTCTTAAAAATTCTTGTTTTTCGCATATTTCACGTCTTATTTTCTTTATTTGACTACTACTGTGAAATTTTATGTATCTTTTTGTGCATTTTTAAGCACATTAATAAATTTGTAGATATTTAGATGAGCAGAATAAAACATACCGTTAAATTTGAATGGAAAGCTTCACAGCTATTTATTGTTTGTGTAATTGAAAATTGAACATAGTAGTCGTTAAATATTATCAGGACGCAATTAGTATAGTCATATAGAAAATCCGGGACGTAATTAATATGCTACAAATCACAATTTTATATTGGGACGCAATTTGTATGCAGCCGTTTTATAGATGATTGATGAATACATTTTGAGTAATTTAAAAACTTGCGGTTAATATTATTTTAACTTTACTGGAGTTTAAAACCTATCAAAATTCCACATATGCATTAATTTATATTTTGCAGCTTTTATATTTTTAAATTTATGTAGTTACCGCTTATTATATTAGATTATAGAATCGTATTTACTGCATATTTAATTTTATTATAGCCGATTTAAACTATTTATTAACTTCTATTGACAGGCGGAGTTTATGTTAACACATTACAATACTAATTAAATTCTTGCAAGATATATTTTAGTCGTAAAAAAAATATATAACAAACTAATATATGTGTTTTTTCACTTTCTTTTTTTTCATTATAGACCGTGGGAATTATATATATTCCTATAAGAATAAAATAAATAAGTCGATCAGTTTACGTACCAATAATATAAATATTTACTATGTATAATTTTTATAAAATAATCACATTGTTTTTTTTTAATTAAATAGAATTTTAAATTGTTCTAGTTCATAAAATTATAACCATGGATTTTCATAGTAAAAGTAATATATTTTAATAATTTTCATCTTTAAAATTAGAGATGACAATATGTAGTAAATGCTCATTTTTATCCAACTATGTAGGTTTAACTAAAATTAAGTAGGGATGTAGCTATAGGACCTCAAAGAAGTAAACGCAGCTGCATCGGACCTTGTTGTTGTCAATGCATGTCACTATTGTAATTTGATTAAGGAAAGACTGGATAATTATTGCTAATAATGTAATATTTTATATAATTTATACTTTATAATATTTGTCATCGTCTATTTTATTATCATTGTTTTGATGATTTATTTATCTTTCAAAAAATATCACACGATAGTAGGTATACAAATATTTTCTTAAATTATTTTGAATTTAGTGTAATTTTACTAAATGCATTTTAACTACCATCCATATGTTAAATTTTAATTTTAATAACTGTGGAATCTGACATGCTGTAGTGACGTATTGTTTGTGATGGTGATTCTCAAAACATCCCTAAAATAACATGTTGTTAGTGATAGTTGATAATATAAATTTCATTTATCAATCAAAATTATAACTTAATTGTTTAAAGGAAATTTGGGTACAATTATTGCAATACACATTATTACGTACAAAAGTCGGCAAGACTCGAAAGATGGGTGTATAATACATTCATCAGCGGTGTCTAGAATTTCAAAGTCACACGGCGTAATGAATAGGCAATATAGGTACATTACAAAATGTTCAGGATTTATTTGTAATCTCATTTAAAATCATACCCAGTCACAGTTACCAGAGGGTGAATGTTAGCGATCCCGCCCACATGAAAAAAAATCTACTTAATAAACAGATGGGTGTGTTAATTATTATTATATCCTTCAATGTAGATACAGTAATCAGAATTCACAATTCCAGTACAACATAAAATTATCATATAATATAATATTTATGTAGAAACTAAATGCATGAAAGTATCTGTAGAAAAATGTTAAACATTAAAACCAGTAAAAATAATTTTGAATCTTTAATGAATTTTATTTATCTGGTATAATTAATTAATGACCGTAATAAAATGACGGAAGAAAAAAAAGAAGAATTATAATCAAAAACATTGCATACTTGACCAATATTACACTATTAAATTAAAGCTGTTCTCAAAAACCACTTAGATGAAGGTATACAAAATCCTGATAAGCCTAATCGGTATATACAATATGCTTGAAATGTATTTAGTGGTGGACCAGGGGAAGGGTATTATATATTATATTAACAAAAAAAACTTCACAGAAAAACTCTCAAGTATCGGATTTTGATAACTATTTTTTTATCTTAAGAAAGAATACTTTCTACAGCCCCACTAAACTATAATTTTTTATTTTGCTTCAAATAGTGATAAAAAATATTTTATAAGACATATAATAAAATTTAAAGTTAAAATATTGAAAAACAGACTTCAATGCGGCTGTAGAATATTTTCCTCTACTTAAAAAAAAAATCAAATTTTGTTGAGTTTATTGTATAATATCAATATTCTTGTATAAAATTTTTTTTTTTTTAAATTATTATAGCATCAAGTTTGGATTAAATAATTTATTTTATTATAAAATGCACGAACACACTCATTTCAATACAATATTAAAAACTCATATAATAATTATATTATTTTTAATTTCTGTCAATTAAAACTATTAATAAACATTTGATACATTTGTTGTTTAACTTTCATTTTATAAATTGTTTTTAATTACTTAATTAAAATAATTAAAAATACCTATAGTTTTTTTTCTTTTTAGTACAACTTAATAAATTTTGATTTATTTTTTTAGTATTAAATTTACAAGATTTACAATAATTTTTTTTTTAGTTATATGTACTAAATATTTTAATTGTATAGGTATCATCATAACTGAATATGAGTTATAATATTAAAGTACTATATCATACGTAATATATTTAAATCACTTGTTTTATTAATTCTATATATAGGGTAGATATCTAAGTATTTTTATAACATTTATAACTATAGGGTGAATGTTATTTGTGAAGTTGTGAGGTCCATATTGAACGCCTTAAGTCAATAAAGGGAACAAATATAACTATTGAGAACCAAAAAGTTTTTTTTTGTATTTATAATTTTAAAAATTATTAGTAAAATTAAATAATTAAATACATTTTTTTACACCCTATAACACATTTGTTGTAGTTTGGTGTTTATTTAATCATTATAATTTATTACACTGTTCCTCCTCAATCATAATTTATTTATACCTATTCTGTAAGTATCTACGCGTAAGTCATAGTATACTTTTATATTTACTATACCTATGCTTTTAAAAGAACTTACTTGAATGAATAAATAAACATATTACATGCTATCAATCTTAATTGTATATTTATTTGTAAGCTTCCTATTATAGTCACATAACATATTATATAGGTGTAAATTAGCGCTCTTAGATACGATAACAATAAACAATAGTGTTCTTACTGCTCAGACCGTATTAACTCAAACTACTATTTTTTTATATTTCTCTGTATACCTACTAGCTAATTTTATAGTATCTTAAATATTTTGTAAGTAGTAGGTAGTCTTCTTTTTATGAATATTTATAAATTGTATAATTAATCAAATTTATCCAAACTTTTTCTTCAAGAACTGTTCACGTGCCAACCATAGGTGAAAGTTTGTGTATAAATTGAAAAAAAAGAAGACATTCAGCGTCTTTAAATTAACAATTTTTGTTTATTTTAAAATCAAAATAAAACCTTTAGTATAACGCCGTAGTACACTTCAGTCGAGATTTAATAGTAGACACTGTTAAATGTAATCACTAGGGTTCAAAAGTTAATGTATTTTGTATTTTTTTTTTTTTTAATTTCTTAAACAATGTTTTTTAGCTGATTATGTGTTAATAACATCTGAAATTAAATAACTAATTTTTATTGTATAGAGTTACGGAAGAAATTCGAAAAACTTCCCAAAAGTAAATCAATCATTTTTTAGTACAGTCGTCACTCGTTAATTCAAAACTCGATAATTCGAAAAACTCCATAAATCGAACTAAACGCTAAGTCCCCTGAGAAAACCTCTATAATTAGAAGAAAATGCATGTATTCCGATCCCCTCGATAATTCGAAATGTCTGACGGTGGGACACACTCTACAATTTGAATTTTTATTCCATAAACCTCTATAATTCGAATTTCCTTAAACGCAATTATATGTAAGTTCATATACATGTACAGTGTACATACATATGAAGATAACGTACAATCTATTTGACATAATCGTATTGAAACTTATAAGTTGTAACGTTGGTGGTTTAATATTATCATAGTTGATAAACGTTATCGTACCTTACCTACCTAATCTAAAATTTTGTCAGGATTACATCAATTTTTTGAGTAATCTGAAATGAACGAAAAAAGATGCGATACAATTTTCAATGATATCAATAAGTTAGACAACGCTATAAACCAAATTGTGGCCACTGGCCTGCAATTTATCACAAAAAAAAATAACAGATTTCTTTAATATGTAAAATATAATAATAATATAATAAATAAATATAAATTAATAATTATAAAATATAATAATATATATGTATGTATATTTTGTATAATAAATAGATGTCAAAATAAATGTAATATGTACATACATACAATAATTTTTCACCTCTCTTTAATTCGAATTAGTTATTTTTCCTCAATTATTCAAACACTCGGTAAATCGAAAACCTCTATAAATCGAATTTTTAACTTGGTCCCCTGAATTTCGAATTATCGAGTGACTACTGTAATTAATATCAATAAAGTATTTTTGAAATGCCCATCACGTGTTCAATATTTCAAGAAAATGTAATTTAATACTTCTTTATCACCACAACCGGTATAGACCAGACAGCGTACTTGGCTAAAATCTGTTGCTTGTTTTAGTGAACATTTTATAAATTTAAAAACAATTTTTTTTTAATTATTTGTAATTTTTTAATTTTTTTAAAGTTATCAACTTCCAAATCCTAGTGATCAATATTATATACTTTAATAACAATATGAATGTATCATTAAATATACTTTGTAATATAGGCTGATAGTTTTTCCTCAGAATCTTTTTTCTTAAACAACGATTTATCATTGAACTAAAATTTAATACATACATTATAGTGACTTACTCAATATCGAGGTAGATTTGACATCTAACTATACTGCAGAGTAGTTACCTACTTCCCCTTTTTTTTGTATAATTCAAATTTTAAAAAAAATTTACCTTTAAATTAAAATTTCCATCAAATATTTTTATTTTTAAAATATTTCTTCGGAATATTTTTATGATTTTTTTTTTTTTAGATTGTTCACAAATTAAATATCATATTTTTATTTTTTATTTTTGTTAAGTTTAAAAACAAAAATTTAATAGTATTTAATAACTGAAATATTTAAATGCTTGTAATAATATGAATATAATAATCAATAACCATAATCTATCTTTAGAAATTAATGTTGATTCCTCTTTCTCCTTTTATCAGAATTTTCATATTCACCAAGTTATATTAATCCAAAATTAACATACTCATTACAGTGACCAATTCAATTATATAGAGTACACTTTTTAACTAACTATATAGCAGACTAAGTGTATTGGTTTTTGTTTTTTATTTTTTTTAAATTTAGTGTTGAAATCACGAATATTTAAATATTTCTATTTATGGGCCATTCAAAAATAAAAATATTTAATCTTAAAGTCTGAGACAAAATTTTTGGTAAGAGCATACATTATTTGTAACTGTATGGTAATTAAAATTGAATTCATATGATACAGCTGATGATACCCAACGGCCACACATATAAGATGACAATTTCATACATAGCACATTTTTGATATACATATTTGATATTTTTTAATTTTTAACTATCCTTTAGAGAAAAATGTTGTATGCATACCAAGGCACAATACAACTTTGTATAAATAAATTTTAAAACAATGCTCTAAAAATAAAAACAGATAAAAATCTATGCACTTGAGTTTGTTTATCAAAACTTAACCAGAGATTCTAGAGACAGACTCAAATTCAAAGAGGGTCTGATAATTAACATTATTTTATTGTTATGACACTACTGCGGGCCAGTGGGAATCCGAATGTACTATCACCACCAAAAAAATTATCTTTTCAGTTTAATTCTTAGAACTAAACATAGGAGAAGTTCATTTAAAATTTTGCCTAAATATATGTAGTACTAACTAACTAATGGTAGGAGTTTGTAACACATATTTTATATTACTAACTTATGTCTACTCAGATAATTATAAAATTAATGTACGAGTAAAATATGTGATAAAAGTTACTCAAGAATTATGACTAGAGTAGGATCTTTGTAACATCATTTAATATTAGGTATTAAATTGTTTACACATTGGTAGTGAGCTGTATTCTGCTCATAATCACTTAAAAGTGATAAATGTATCATAATAATAAAATAACATACATTAATCAAAATAAGTACCTATATTGAATTCAAAATGTACAAAATATTTTGAGTATAATAGTGTACAATACTATAATATTACAATATTTATGCTAACAACATTTTATGTAAAAATATTTGAACTAAACTTGATTAATAACATCCAGGAAATGGCTCTGGTCGGTTTTTACGTAGTACAAAATTAATCTTACGCTTCATATCTTCATCATAAATGGCTTTACATTTCTCATAATTAATTCTCCTTCTCATTTGCGTTGGTTTTTCATAAAACATTGTTCTTCTGTACTGATCCAAAAAACCTTCGGAACCCATTATTCGGTTCAATAAACGGCAGGCTTCATCCACATTTTCATTCCGTACCAACACAGTCCTCGAAATGAATTTTAAATGTTTCATAGCTAATGTTAAAACTAAAACTTTATGCTACAATGCTTTGATTTATATTTTCAAACAATAATAAAAGATTTGCATTAATTCAATTAGAAATTGGTACTTGGACACATAAAGCAATATCACAATTCACAATATTAGTCAACTTCTAAATAGTAAATAATAAATATTAAATAATATTAATTGTTATCTAATAATTATCTTTAAAAATCAAAATATCACACTATCAATTTTAGACAGTGTAACCACAAAGTAAAATATAATGTTCACATATGTATGTAATAAAGGTATCTTATACAGACTGATTTGCTCTAGTGTTTTTTTGAATTCTAATTTCTGAATAATTAGGTATTAGCATTCAGCAAAGCAATAATCAATAATCACTATTCATGAATAATGAAATGATGAATATTACATTAATTAACAATTATGAAATTTTTTTTTTTTTTTGAATGTATGCATAATTTACAATTTATAGTAGAAAAATCCTTCAATCTTCAATTTTGAAGGTAGTTTCTGATAGAAAATTAGACCTACAGATGGTACTTTGACTAGCCAAAATTATAAAACTACTAATACTTTTCAAAAAATAATCGAAAATCATTAAAATAAAGAAAAACAATTACGTGTGAATTTACTTTAAATTTTTTCAAAAATATGTTTATGTACTAGAATTTCATATACATGGTATAATTTTAAAAATATCTTAACTTTTTTTTTTGTTACTGATAAACATTAATATTCTTTTTATTTAAAAACATTATTTCTTTGAAAAAAATAAGCTTTTTAATAAAATGTAAAATGGAATACTATGTTCCACTTTGGTTATTCTATTAGTAATGTAAAATATTGAAAATTAAGGTACATACATTATTTTATTTATAAGCATTTGAAGTTCAAATTTTACTTTTAACAAATAAGATATTTGAATAAAAAATAACGATTCTAAATATTTTATTGTAACTCAAAAATATTTTTAATATTTTATGTTATTATATTTTTAATATTTGGTGACATCTTTGAAATTTCTTATTAACTGTTACAATTATATGCTAAGTACCTACCTAATACCTATTTATACTACCTATTCACACTGTGGTAACTGGTAACAGTAAAACAAAAGTATTAATATCATATTAAATGTTTTTGGTAAACATGATTTAACTGGCATATTCCTATTTATAAAACAAATTGCTATTTTAACTACAATATAAATATATTATAAAATGTACTTAGAAATATAGGTTTGCTTCAGAACTGTATTGAGATGCTGTTTTATCAATTTATTCAAATGCATTTAACTAACACAATACAATAAGACTCACTAATTTTAGTAAATACTGTAGCATGTGAAGTTTATTAAACACAGTATACAGTTGTACAGCAGAGCAGTTATCATTTCCCTCTTTTTATTTGGTTACTTAGAAAATTACCAAAAACGATAAGTACTCAATACACCTTGAGTATATACTCTACAAATCAGATCTACAAAATTATATTTGTGATTTTTCTGCTTTCTACTTATGTTTAAGCAATTAGGGAAAATACAGAATTGAGTTTTTTAAAGCCGACCTATTAACTGTGGTAGAACAAAAACTGACAAGAACCAAAATTATTTAACAAGCCAATTAACAGACTTCATAGTAAGATGACTACAAAAACAAAATAGTACAATATCCAGGATTAATCAAATGGATTACACATCATTATTAGAGAATACAATAATTAAAATATGCAATTGACATTTTTTATTAGTGCTTTACAATTTTTAATCTTTTTTTCTTTTACTGGGAATAATCAAAAACAATATTTTAATTACACAGTATTTAAAATTTAAAGTTGTACAAAATAATGAGTGATTTATTAACTTTCATCATCATCATCATCATCATCATCATCATCATCATCATCATCTTCATCATCTTCATCATCTTCAACTTCACTCTTTTCATTTTCATCTTCACTCTTTCCGTCTTCTGAAGACCTAAACTCAGACATATATTATTTTTAATATGAAACTTTTAATTTATAAATTTAAATTAACTAATAATAAATTAATAATAAAGTTAGTGTTGGTTTTTTATAAAGAATTACTTTGTTCAATTATCAAATGATCAAATGTTAGTGTTAATAATAATAATTATTATTTATTATAAAGAATGTTAAACTATAGTTTTATCTAGTTCTTTATTATTTTTAATTTAGATAATATGAAATTAAACCACATATCTAAAAGGTTAATCACTTGAATGTTTGATAGGCCTAGCATTAAAATTAAAATTGAATTTATTTTCTAAAAATGCCTTACCCAAAATTAGGCTCATATTCTTCATCATCAGAAGGAAATAGTTCAGCTGGTCCTCCACCATTTTCTTTTGGTTTATGTTTTTTTAAAGTAGGAATATTGAATTCTCCAAGCTAATAAATTAAAAATTATCATAAATCACTCATAAATAAATTTTTACTATAAATCAAATAACTTACTGCAATATTATTGGTTAATTTTCTAGCAACTTGCTGCTGATTTATTTTAAACCAGCTATCATAATATTGAGACATAGGAGTACCAGCTAACTTAATATCAGATTCCCACGCCTCAATACCTTTTAAATCATGAAGTAAAAGCCCACTTTTTCCTCGTTTTTCACATATAAAAGTTGATGTTTCTTTAACTTTATCCAACAAAGTACGTAACTTTCTAGTATAATTAATATTTTTACAATTTTTAAGAAACTCTTTCATCTAAATAAATAATAGTGTTAATGTTAAAATAATCTTGGTTTTAACCAAATTATATACCTAATAAGTGCAAATAAAACATACTTTGATAATAAATGGTACAACTATATCAGGAAAACTGATTGTATGTGCTTCAATTACAATATATTCCATTAAAGCACTATGTATATTTTCTATAACTGCATCTTTAAATACGTTTTCTTGTAATTGTGATTTTGATAAACGTAATATACAAGTAAAGTCCATAGGTCTCATTGATGTTTTTGAATGTCTCTTTTGAAAATCTACTATAGTAAGCACCTTAAAAATAAAAATAAAATTAATATATTGTACAAACCTTCACCTCATAGATTTATGCATAACTTAATCGATGAATACCTCTAAAATATGTGGTAAAATTGGTATGAATTTACCAGTTTCTCTACTAAGCTTAGTCAACATTGAAATACAATGAAATCTTAATGGCAAATATTGTACTGTTGGTATAAGTTTAGCACACCCAATAATAATCTAAAAAATATAATAATTGTTTAATATTCAATAATATAAAATACATTTTTTAAATTTCTTTTATTTAGTTTACTTGAACAAGAGGGTAAACCAAAGTTTGCAATTGTTTCTTATTTAATGTGGCACACAAAACATCTGTCCACAATTTAAGTGAATATATATACTGCCAATTGTAAACAGATTGTATATTTTCCTTAAAAATATAAGTTAAATAAGTTTAATATAATACATATTTTATAAATAGAAAAATTAATATGGTTAATGTACCTTTTTTTTTAAAGTTACAGCTGATCGAAGATGAATGGCTAATTGTCTTATATACAAAAATGCATGGTTATAAGATACTGATTCACTAATAGTAAACATTTCTGACAATGATTGTCTCATGAAGTTAATTCCAGGTAAGGCATTTGGAGTAACAAATTTGCTATTTGAAATATACCCCACATACATAGCCTAAAATATTATTTTCAATAAATTACATAAATATTTCCAGTTAAATAATTTAAATTGAATTACCTTTAAAGTCATTTCTAGATAAGATGATAAATCACTATTAGCTAACTTCAAGATACACAAGAAAGATACTACTTTAACTGTTTCACTTGCATTAGCACTCCATAGTGCCACAAATCTTTTTAAAACTGGTTTGACAATTGTTGGAAGACATGATAAAAATGGTATCATTTGGTGGTAATGCTTTAATAGAACACAGGTAATGTCTTCACTAGATACTGTAGTCAATAACTGAAATTATTTAAAATTATTTCTAAGTAATTTTAGAAGTTTTAAGAATTAATTAACTTTTGTTTTGTAAAATTTAGTTCAGTAATATTTTAAGTACATAAATATATTTCAATGAAGATATTATATCAAACTTATCAATTAAATTAACTTAAACAATAAAAAAAATAAATAATTATTACTCTAGTTAGATCTGTTAAATATGAACGTAGAGTCATTTTCACTTTTTTCCAATGCTTTGATTTAGAAATCATGGTTTTTGATGATGTACCAGGAGGAAGTTTCAAAAATTTCAAAAGAGCTGGTTGCAAATCAAACATACACATTTGAAGTACTGCATTGAATACTAAAAAATATATAACATATTAATAAAAAAAAAACATTTAATTTAAACTAAACTATATATGTACCTGAGCTTCCTTCAACTTTATAACATGTAGGCTTATTAATTTCATTTGCTGTTATACGTTGAAGTGCAGCTGTCATTGCCTTGGATGCTGTTGTAATGTATTTGAGTTTTTGTTTTCTAAAATAATAATTTATAATATTCGATTTTTATATGTACCTATAACCATATCATTAAATGAAATTTTTTTCATAAAAATTGTTCTTACGAATTTTGAAGTTTTTGTCTCCAAGTCTCTATCATTGACAATGTAATAACAGTTAAATCTCCTCCATTATTACTTGGTCCTTCATCATAATCACTTTCATCACTTCCAATCTAAAATATTACAACATTAAGGAATTTCCTTAAAAGTTTAACATCTACACAAAGTTACATATTAGTATAATACACATTATTTACTTCTAAATTATTAGGTGGTTTATGTATTTTTTCTGATTTTATTCCTTCCACATCATATTCGTCATAATCGTCATCATCATCATCATCATTAAAACTTTCATCGTTATCTTGTTCAGGCATATTTATCAGTTTTTTATCACATTCCTTTAAATATTTATAGAATTCTGGGTCAGAAGTTTTCAATTTTTCTAAATCTTCGTCCAAATCATCGCTGTCATACGCATTACCATCATTATCCTCACTTAAACTTGCATCATGATCAGATTCACCTGAAACAAAAAGAGTAGTTATAACTATAGAAGACAATGGTATCTTATAAATAATTTACTCACTGTTAAATTCAATTGCATCTAACGATCCATCGTCAGAATCATCGTTACTATCGCTCATTGCTTCTACTTTTTTAGAAATCACTTTTGAATTTTTTTTTAAAGATTTCTTGCTTTTTAATTGTTTTTTTTTCATGACACTTTTTGGAGCCATGTTAAAAGACAATTTAATACTTAAATGCTGTCTTGAATAAAAAGTTTAACTTACTTCGTCTATGGAATAAAAGTATTTTATTGAAATACGATGATAACCAAAAACACACGTGTTATTTATTTATTAAATGATGGGTATAATCGAGATATCTCAATTTTGAAAACAATCGATATATTTCGATTATGATAAAAATAATCGGGATATTTCAATTATGATAAAAATAATCGAATAAGTCAGTAAGTTCTTTTAAGAGTAAAATAATCGAATTTTGAAATGTTTTGAATTATTATCTGAAAATTGATTTAGTATATTTTAAATCTGAAAAATAGTATACATATAAAAAACGGCTATCCCCAAAAGATTTAGATTTTATTATATTTTTAAATAGCAATTTGAATTTGTTTTAAAATTTTTTGTTTATTTTTACATTTTTATACTTTGTCTAGTTTTGTTCATTAATTATTAATTATTTATATATTAACTATTACGAGCTGTTAAAAAGTTATTTTATTAGTTTACTATTATTTAATATTTTTAATTTAGAGGATATTTAATACATTTTATTTGAAACTTAAAATACATTGTTAACATTTGTTGGATTTGGTTGCTATACACATTTGTAATATACTTATAATAATGTTTCATTTCAAATAAATAAAAAATTATAGTAGTTTTTTAAAGCACTTATTAATAATGCATTATTAATATATCCTGATTATTATTATTCTTAAATTATAGTTTAATTTTTAACTAATATTATACCAACAAATAAAAAAAAAGCAAAATTTAACTAATAATTATTTACCATAAGTTTATTCATATTTCGAGTAATTTTTTGATTCTCTCAATTGTGAAAATGACTCAAATAGCAAATACGATTCATTTGATTATGCCCATCTGTTACTCTGTTTCACACTTCATAATATTAAATTTAATATCGTTCATGCATTATTATCATAAGTCGTTAACAGTGGTTACCATAAATTAAGGTACCGTGGTAGAAATACTTTATAAATGTAAAAATTTTAAATTAATAAACAAATAAACATAAAAATTGGAGTAAAAATTAGAAATTATTTTTTAATTAACATCAGTTAATAATAATTATCCAAACATTTAATAAAAATTGTATGTTTTTCCATAGAATATGTCTATCGTCTGATACATTACTATTTTTTTAAAGTATTTTGTAAAATATATTTGAATATTATTTCAGTAATATTCTTTTATTTTATTTAATGTAATAATAAAAATTAATAATATTATATTAATATGCTCCTGTTCTTTCACTTCTGTGATTTTTTTCATTAACATATTAATCGGTTTTATTAATTCCCAACTCAAATAAATTTATAACCACAAACTTAACTAAAGGGTATTAGCTTATAATAATAATACCGTTTAGGAATTATATTTGATGGTAGCACTGTAACCTGATGATGATTGTTGACAAACGAGAACAACAGTGCTACGGTAGTTATCGACTTACTCATGTTACGACTGTTATAAGTAAATAATAATTATGTTATGCCGTTGGTCCGTTGCTATACATTGATGAAAACTTTTTTTTGTCTCTCTTCCATTTTCGCGGTTTAATCGTATAGTACGTGTAGTGTAGTCGTGTGTAGTATGTACAACTACTTATTGCTATAACGATTAGAGTTGTGGTTACTTGTCAGTGGTTAATCTGTTCTTAATTCTTAATAATATTTATTAATCATTTTTAATAAAAAAAATAAATATTAATTGTATAGGTTTTAACCGAACAGGGTAAGTATTCAGTTACCGTGTATACATTTTTTGAAATATCTTCATTCTATATTTGTGAGTTTAACAATCGTAATTTTAATGGTAAATTCGTGAATAGTGTGTTCCGGTAACTGCAATAGTTGAAATGGATAGTCCTGACATGGAAATTGAAGATGATGATTACGAGCCGGCGAAAAACACTAAATCACTTAGTAAAAAAGACAATTTGAATAATTCAAAACTAGAGAATACTGTAAGTATTAAAACATATATTATTTTAAATGTATAGATACTATAACTAATTCCAAGATGTATAATTTTTTCAAATAGCTATTAATTAGTTTAATTTTTATATCTTAAATTTTTTAAGTTTATATTTTCTTGATTGCTGAGTTTCTAACAATTTAATTATATTTTACTAAAATTGTTGCTTGCATTAATATTTTAAAATATATTTCTCTTATAATTTCCTTGAAAGCTATCAGAAAATTCCAAATGTATGTTCAAGTTGTAAGTTCATAATATATGGCTTATAGAAACAAAAAGGAAACTTTTTATATGATTTTATTATTATTGGTATAATGGTATGAATTTACCTTTCATTAAATTTAAATAAAACATATAATCTGTGAATAGTTGAATATTTTCTGTGTAAAATTGTATTTATATTTAATGTGTAGCTGAAATATAAAAATTTTAATTACGGTAGAAATAGGTTTTAACTTGTTCTAAAAGCTAAGATGTTTCAATTAGAAGAAGTGCCTGTATTAAATGAAAAACAGAAAAATATCATCAAAAAAAGAAAAATCCTAATTTTGTATTATGTTAACTAACAATGCAACATAACAAGAAAATTCACTCTACTAACACAACTTTATAAACTTGACAACTCCAAAACCCATAGAAACATATTTATAAAAAAAAACCTTGTTTATAGTGCTTATGTGTCTATACCTATATATAGTTATTTACGTAATAAAAAATGATAATTTAAAACAATAGTAGATTTTTGAGTGTTTGACATTTTTAATATTTTGTTTTAAATATATTCATTATAGGTAATTGTTTATTTTAATATTCAATCACATAGTCATATGCCATGCATTAATATTTGTTTTAAGTAGTATCTTGTTTTAACCGATACTTATCATACAGATTTATACTGTTTTTTGTTAAAGTAGATTATTTACTTATAAGGTTATACTTTTGTAAGTTGGAAAAAACTAATTTGTGTTACTTTTACTCTGATGAAAACAGATGAGAAAATGAAAAATCACCTTTTTGAATATTACAAATTTATATTTAATAATCATATTTTACTAATAAATATAATAATAAGCAATAAAAAAAATCATCATTGTAAACTTAATTTAATAACTTAAATTTATTTTTTAGAACAATTCTGGATCTGAAGATGAAGTATCTCCATCCAAAGAAAAAGATGGAAAAGTTTTTGGCGTTAAAGTTGTAATAACAATTTATTATTAATAATAGTTAAATGACAACTTTTATTGAAAATCATTTATTCATATTATAGGAAACTGACCGTGGAAAGAGATTTGATTATCTTCTTAAACAAACAGAAATCTTTGCTCATTTTATGACAGCTAATCAGAAAAAAGATGGATCAAGCTCAGCTAATGCTACTGGAAACACACCAAAAAAAGCTAAGGGTAGACCTCGCAAGCCTAAAGCTGAGACCGGAGATTCTGCTGAGTAAATATTTTTACTATTTTTCTTGTAGATATAATGGCATATTTTATTTAAGCTTTTTACAAATAACAATTTTTTTTTAAATAGTATTTTTCAATTATTTCAATTACTTATTTTTAAGAATGTGGCAAACTCACCTGATAAGTATTAACTAAATAGTTGAAAAAAATAAAAAGATTGTCAGTAACAAGTGGTATATTCAGAATTTTTTCAATTAGGTGTCCTATACATAAAAAAAAAAATAATTTTTTAATAATTATTAAAATTATTTATTAATATTTATTATAATATTAATAATAATTAATATATTATATTATATATTATAATATAATATTATAATTTTATTATATATTATAATATTTATTATTTATTATTATTTATTAATATTTATTTTTTTTTAAATAATTTTTTAAAAATAATTTTTTCATACACAAAAAAGTTGATGGTAGGAAAAAGGTTTCAGTTTTCTTAAAGTAAATTCTACACATGATAACTAAGTTAAATCGGTTATCATATTACAAATATTGTTGTTAATTAATTAAATTTAATAATAATAATTGTATATTCTATGATAGTTATCAATGGAGTTATTGTACTTCCCTAATTTAATAAAAAATTGTTAGAAAAAAATATTGATTTTTTAAATGATAAAATAAACAGGTTGATTGGCTAACAAATATTGAAACTTTTATCCCGATTTGGTAACAACCAACTACTAAAAAATATGTTTATTGTTTTTTAGTTTTTTTCCAATAGATATTATTATCACTTTTGCTAATTGATAATTTTGTCAGACTTGTGACTTTTTAACTATTTTAAGATAATAATTAAATTAATAATAAAAATTTAAATTCATTCAAGTTTTCTCATTAATGATAAGATTACTTTGTATTATTAGTATAAATAATGCTTATTACATTGTAAAAACTTACAACTAGAAGAAAATGAATAAATTTTACAATTAATGGTATGATATCTTAAACAAGAAAATATTTAGATTTACTAACATCTACTACTAAGTTAATACTATAAATTAATTATGTATAATTCATATTCATAAATTTTATAAAATAACTAAGTGAGTGTATTATTATATTTTGATTTATTTCTAATTTTTCTTACCCGTTTTAAGTATTGAAATAATTAAATTTGTTTTGTCAAATATTTAACAATGTCTTTAAATTAAATATTATTAACAGAGCTCAGGAGTTAGTATACTTAGATCATAATAATATGTGCATACCTATGCATAATGATATATTAAAATAAGCACTTAAATATATGTTTACTTTTAATTAAAAAAAGACATGCTTGTATAAATAAAATGTGAAATTGATTATTACCCTATTGACATTATTGCAAACAAAGTCATAAGATAAAATTAATTTAGAACGAACAATGTATATTGTATCTACACATTTGTTTTCTAAATAATGTTTTTATAATGTGTTAAAAGGAAAAATTTACTTTAATATTTTTCAATTTTTTTGTAAATCAAATTTAAAAATATATAAATTTATAGAATATGCATTTAAAAAGAATAAATAATATTTGCAATATGCATATGATGAAAAAAACCTAAAATATGAAATAAAAAATTTTTGAATTTAAAATCCTTATATCAAAAAACAAATAGATATAAAATCCAATTTCTATTATCGATTTCCCGAATTTATATGGAAATCAATAAAGTACTGAACCCTAGTCATTAATATTATATATTATGGTTATGTATAGCCTTCGTCATCGCCAAACTGAACAAGAAGAAGATGAAGAACTATTAAAAGAATCATTGGCAGCAGATAAGTATATCACACAGTTTGATGAATCTCCATATTATATACAGAATGGGGAATTACGTGATTATCAAATACGTGGTTTGAATTGGATGATATCATTGTATGAAAATGGAATTAATGGTATTCTAGCTGATGAAATGGGCCTTGGTAAAACTTTACAAACAATATCACTTTTAGGGTAAGTAATAATATTTGATTTTGTAATTGCCTACTTTGTTTAACAACTTTATTTATTATTATTATTATTATTATTATCTGCTTACAGATACATGAAGCATTACAGAAATATACCTGGACCTCACATGGTTATTGTTCCTAAATCGACATTACAAAATTGGGTAAATGAATTTAAAAAATGGTGTCCCACGATTCGAACTGTTTGCATGATTGGAGATAGAGACGCACGGGTAAGTCAATATTAGTTAACTGTAATGAGCGTTATTGAATAGTATTTGATTGTTAGCATAAGCCATAAACTATTAAGAGGACATTGTACCTACATATGTTGGTTACATCTTTCCAATGCATGACATATTGAAATAATATACTTTTAGCAGTTTCAATTCTGTGTGTTTAGTTTAATTATTAGAGTGAAATTACCTGTAATCTAACTTAAAGGTAAAAACATTATCTATATTTCTTAGTTTTTTACAATCTTTTAATTTTAAAACGAGTTATGAGCATGTAAAATACTAATGTTTCAAAATTTTTATAGCTTTCTTAATAATTAAAATACTGTAACAAATTAACAAGAAAACATAGATAATGTATGTACCTTTAAATTTAATCATCTGAAAAATAAAATATTTTAAATGTTTAAAACTGTATCAAATAGTTTGAATATATCTAATTGCTAAGTAATTTGATATAACTATTGATATGTTTTTTTTTATTAATTATACACATTAAAAACTCAAAACCTTGAATTTTATCTGTCATGTACATATACATTATATAATATATTTTAGGTTAAATTTATTCGTGAAACATTTATACCTGGAGACTGGGATGTTTGTATTACTTCTTATGAAATGATTATTCGTGAAAGAGCTGTATTACGTAAAATTCAATGGAGATATTTAGTAATTGATGAAGCTCATAGAATAAAAAATGAAAAAAGTAAACTTTCTGAAATAATTAGAGAGTTTGAAACTACAAATCGATTATTGTTAACTGGTACACCATTGCAAAATAATTTGCATGAATTGTGGGCACTGTTGAACTTTTTACTACCAGATGTATTTAATTCATCAGATGTAAGTTATAACTTGGTAAAAATATTTTTTCTAACTATTAATTTAATTTTTTTCTTCAGGATTTTGATTCTTGGTTTAATACCAACAATTGCCTTGGGGATAATGCCTTAATTGAACGACTACATGCTGTAAGTTTATTTATAATACAACATTATATAATTATAATTATTAAATAATTATACAAAGTATAAATAATTTTAATATTTACATAGGTATTAAGACCATTTCTTTTAAGAAGATTAAAATCTGAAGTGGAAAAACGTCTGAAACCTAAAAAAGAAGTCAAAGTTTATGTTGGTCTAAGTAAATTACAAAGAGAATGGTAATTATGTATAATATACATGTATATTATTATACTTTAAATCTTAAATGTATTAGTTGAGTAATTTAAGTTATTGGTTTGTTTATTAAAGGTATACAAAAGTTTTAATGAAAGACATAGATGTAGTTAATGGTGCTGGTAAAGTAGAGAAAATGAGATTACAAAACATTCTTATGCAGCTACGAAAATGCAGTAATCATCCATATCTTTTTGATGGTGCTGAACCTGGCCCTCCTTATACTACTGATGAACATATTGTATGCCTTATCTTATGACTTATAAAAGAATTTATGATTTAACAATATGGTGTCTTAGGTTTATAACTGTGGAAAAATGGTTGTATTTGATAAGTTATTGAAAGCTTTAAAAGAACAGGACTCCCGTGTACTTGTGTTCAGTCAAATGACACGTATGATGGATATTTTGGAGGATTACATGCATTGGAAAGGGTATAATGTATGTATTAATTATTATTGATTTTATTAAGTGGATTATTTGGTATTAACCTTCATTTAAAAATTGCCTAATATTTTTAAAAATAGAATCTAAATTTTGTATTTTAGTGAAACATTCGTTTATATTTCTGAATATTCTTTTATGAATTAACTGTTTTGTTTAATTTCTGGTTTAATAATTTATACATAAATCATTATATTTCCAGTAGTGTTTATTTAAATTAATTAACTGTGTAAAATTATTTCTAGTATTGCCGTTTAGATGGTCAAACCCCTCATGAAGATCGCCAACGTCAAATTAATGAGTATAATGAACCAAACAGTAAAAAGTTTGTTTTCATACTTTCTACTCGAGCTGGTGGCTTAGGTATTAATTTAGCAACTGCAGATGTTGTTATTATATATGACTCTGATTGGAATCCTCAAATGGACTTACAAGCAATGGTTGGTATATTTTATTCTTTTAAAATTAGCAAACAATTAACAACATCTTTTAACAGGATCGTGCTCATAGAATTGGACAAAAAAAACAAGTAAGAGTATTCCGTCTTATCACTGAAAATACTGTCGAAGAAAAGATTGTTGAAAGAGCTGAAGTTAAACTTCGGTTGGATAAACTAGTTATTCAACAAGGTCGATTAATAGATAATCAAAAAAATACTCTGAATAAAGATGAAATGTTGAATATGATCAGACATGGTGCAAATCATGTTTTCCAGTCTAAAGATTCTGAAATTACTGATGAAGATATTGATACTATTTTACGGAAAGGAGAAGAAAAGGTAAAGATTTCAATTCAAACAATCATTTTAGTATTATAATATTAATAGGTATGTAAAAAAAAATGATTTTTTAACGAACTGACCTTATGCTCAGTTTAATTTGAGCTCTTAAAATTAAAGTAGAATTATTATAAGGATACATTTTTTAGAATCATAGTTTTGTTTAGTATTGTAACATATTTATATAGTAATCATTTTATAAAATATGAATTTATGTTTATTTAGACAGAAGAAATGAAGCAAAAGTTGGAGTCTTTAGGAGAGTCGTCATTGAGAAATTTTACATTAGATGCTCAAACAGAATCATCCTTGTACACATTCGAAGGAGAAGACTATAGGTATAATATAATATAACCATTGATAATGTTATGACAATTATTAAATATATATCTATGATTTAAATTAACTTGAATATTTACAGAGAAAAGCAAAAGTTAACTGGTATTGGAAATTGGATAGAACCACCTAAACGTGAACGCAAAGCTAATTATGCTGTTGATGCCTATTTTCGGGAAGCACTTAGAACATCTGAACCTAAACAACCTAAAGTAATAAATAATAATACTGATATATTTATAAATCATATAAGCTTATTTCATAAATAGTTTAAAAACTGAAAAATAATGTCGTTAAGTCAATTAAAAAAATATATATATGTTTATTATGTCAATATATTACATATAAATATTTTAACGTATGATCCTCTTGTGTTGATACATTGTTTCTAACAAGATTTCCATGTATCAAAGGTGTCACGACAGGTCTCTTCTGGAATGCCATTTAGAGAGTCCTGGTACATGTGTCTTTGATTTTGTCAACTGTTTCTAAATGATAACCTTTCTTTGAAATTTTCATTCGAGAAACAGAAATAAATCTAAAGAAGCCAAGACTGGGGTGGCTGGGGGAATTTTCGGAACCTTCAAATCAGCCAGAAATTGTGTCACAAGGAAAGCAATATGGACTGACACATCGTCATGGTGCAACTTCCAATTGTTTGTGTTTTCGAACCGGATACAATCACCTCTTTTGAAAATTCTTCTGAACTTCTACACAGTCCTTGGCTTTGATTATTGTATCTTGGATTCATGTAGTACAAGTTCTCTAATGTCTAAGAACATAACCATTGTCTGGATCTTTGACTTGCTCATTTTCACTTTCAATGGGTGAGAAGAGTGGCCTCTTCTGGTGTGTGCCATTTCGCACTCTACCTATTTGTTTCGGTTCTTATGTGAACACCTAAGATGTCTCTGGTGATAACATTATCTAAAAAGTGAGGGTACCTTCACCCAAATTCATAAGTTCCTGGCACACTTTAAGTCTATGCATTCTTTGATCGTCTGTTAACACTCTGGGCACCAGTTTTGCACACTTGCTTCTGCAAATTGTTTATCACAATTTTCTGAATGGTACTTTTTGAGATGTTCAATGTCTGTAACATCAAACTAAAGTCTAACCTACAATCTGTATTCAAAAGTTCTCTTGCACACATCACATTTTTTTTCGGTGGCGGTTGTTAATGGCTGACTGATGCAGACTTCATTGCTGAATATTTCACGGCCTTGTGCCAATAAAAGAATTGCTTTCCAATTAAGAATCATTACCAAATAATGTCTTTATCATACGAAAAGTTTTCACTGGTAAATCGTTAAGTTTTACTCTAAACTTGCTCTATCAAATACTGCATTATGGCTTGTACAGGAGACAAAAACTAGTATGACTATACACCTTATCATTTGTAGGATAGTTGGAGACTATTGGTGACTGCGTGATCGTATACCGGGATTCTATTATTTATTCTTAACTAATTTAATCGCGCAATGACAAATAATTATTTAAAATGAAATCACTGACATTACTTTTCAGACAAACCCTGTATATGCAAGTAAATTTATTATTGACTAAAATGAATTCTTTTCAATTTTCCTAGGCACCTCGACCACCTAAACAACCATTGGTTCAAGATTTTCAATTTTTCCCAACTCGTTTATTTGATTTACTTGATCAAGAAATTTATTATTACAGACAAACAGTTGGATATAAAGTAAGTTAATATTTAAATTCATTAATTATAATAAGAAATGGATTGAACCAAATTACTTAAACAATAAATAATCAATTACGTATTACTTATCAACCAATTTAATTATAAACTCAAATTAACAAGATTTAGATTAATTTTTAAATTTTAAATATTATTAATTTAATTAATTTAACAATTTTTAATTGAAATAGGTACCAAAAAATTCAGAATTAGGTGCCGATGCAGCCAAAATACAGAAAGAAGAACAAAGGAAAATAGATGAAGCCCAACCACTTACTGAAGAAGAACAAGCAGAAAAAGAAGTTTTATTAACAAAAGTAATTCATATTCTATTTTATTTTATTTTATTTTAATTATCTATTTGGTTTTTAGGGGTTTACAAATTGGAATAAACGTGATTTTAACCAGTTTATTAAAGCTAATGAAAAATATGGCAGAGATGACATTGATAATATATCTAAAGAAGTAGAAGGTATTTATGATTTAACTGTTATTATTTAATTATTGATATTAATTCCTTAACCTTATGTTCCTATGACTAAATAAAAATATGATATGTTTAAATTTCAGGTAAAACGGCTGAAGAAGTAAGAGAATACAGTGCTGTATTTTGGGAAAGATGTAATGAGTTTCAAGATATTGATAGAATCATGGGACAAATAGAAAGAGGAGAATCCAAAATACAACGCCGAGCTAGTATTAAAAGAGCTTTGGATGCTAAAGTAATATATTTTCATTTCTGTATTCAAACAATTTCTACAACTGTACCTTTTTTAATGTTATGATCTAATAGATGACTAGATATAGGGCTCCATTTCATCAATTGCGTATTTCATATGGAGCAAACAAAGGCAAAAATTATACTGAAGAAGAAGATAGATTCTTAGTTTGTATGCTTCATAAACTTGGATTTGATAAAGAAAATGTGTACGAAGAATTAAGAGCTGCTATAAGGTAAGATTGAGTTAAGTTGTTAATGTATTAATTAACAATAAATTTTAGTACCTACTACTTATGTTTAAATATTGTAAGTGTCTTATCATAAATATATGTAAAAATTTTAAATTAAAAAAAAAATTAAATCAACCTTAATTAATGAGTTACTAAAAATAAGTAAATTACAGAACAAAAATTAATTTCCATACTGTTTTATTTTATTTTAGTACATAATAATTATTATAATAATCTAAAAATTCATATATATGATGTATTTCTAATACATCATTTTTAAGTTTTCTTAACAAAGAATCATTGAATATTGTATTTTGAGTTATTAAGATTTAATATTTGTTTTAGGTGTGCTCCTCAATTTAGATTTGATTGGTTTATTAAAAGTCGTACTGCTAATGAATTACAAAGGCGCTGCAACACCTTAATTACACTAATAGAGCGGGAAAATCAAGAGTTAGAAGAAAAAGAAAGAGAACAGAAAAAATTGATTAAAAAGAATTTGAAGCCAGCTCCATCTCCTGCTCCAGTTAAAAAGAAAACAGACAAAGTTGAAAAAGCTGATGCAGGAGATCCTAAATCACCAGTTCCAAAAAAAAAGAAGAAGTAAAAATCTTTAAAAGGCATGTTTTTTTTTTTTTTAGTTTAGATTTAATGTATTTTTTTGTTTTAATCTCAAGTTTGTGAACATGTTTCATATACATTAAAATTAAAAAAAAACCATAATTAAACTTTTTCTTTTAAAAATAATTTTGTGCATAGTTATTAAAGTAACATTTGACACTTTTTTTTTTTTTTGTAATTTAGATTATACTCTTATTTCATATTTATTTTGATTACTTTTATAGAAATATTATTTTAAAATTATTAATATAACTTTTTATACATTGTGCTGGTTTCTCCTAAATTAGTTCTTATTAAAATAATTTCACTTTATTTTTTTGTTACAGCTACTAATTAATACATTTTTGTATTCTATCAATCAAATTTCACATTATTCAATAAAAATTTCAAACATACTTGAAATAAGTACTAATAGTTTTTGAAATGAACTATTATTTTATTTTAGAAGATCAAAATAATACATAATTGTATTTCTTTTCCTTCTTGTTATCCCCATTTCATGTTAAAAAAAAAAAAAAAAACCAATATGATTAAAATTCTGAATAATTAGGAATATATTAAATGGACCAAGTAATAACTTACTGTATTAGCATTTGCTGATAAGAAAAAATTTAGTTTGAAATATATCTTATACAACATAAAGGAAATACATGAATAGATTGGATGGAATAAAATAACATTTACGCATGTAATATAAGTTTATTTAAACAAATATTATATTTAATAACAAAACAAAGAGATGGTATTAATCAATATATTTTTTAATTTAAATTCTATAATATAAAAATAAATTGGATGAAGAATGAATGTTGAACTTTTATTTAACACTTTAAATCAATTGAACAGTACCATTTTTAACGAATTCCGCAACTGAACTATAAGGCATCAAATGCTGAGAACCATCTTCTAATACAATTTCTTCTTCCTGGCCTTCTAATGTATTTTTAATAATAACACTGTCTATATGCTTGTTACATTTTAAGAAAACAAAACTATTTAAATTGGGCTCGATAATTTTTTTATTTCTATCCAATTTGTTGTATAATTGAGGCATATGCCGGAGAATAGTATCAAAATGATTGTCTGCATTCAAAGAAAATTCTTTAGCAAATTTCAATTCTGCTGGCGATAAATACTTATCTTCTTCAGAACGAGTGGCTTCTTCTTCAAGCACACTCACACAAAAACTTTCTATTTTCTTCAACCTAGTTCGTAAATAGCTAGTAATTACAAATTTAATACGCTCTAGTTCAAGTTTGTGTAAGTCCACTTTTGGATCAGTTTTTGATAATTTAGCAAGGTTTCCTTCCATTCCCTTGATTTGTTCTAACAAACATTCAACATAGTCTGTCTGATGTGGCAGTATTTCTGGACTAAATTTTTCGTTTAACCATGCACGTTCAACATTTTGTAATACCTTCTGAGCAGTCATTTCTTCTTGATTTTCATCATCCTCATCATCTATCAACTCACGGATATCAATGTCCATAATAGTTCTGAAATAAAAATGGATATAGATCACTTGGTGAAAAATACTTAAATATACAATCAAATGATAACTAATATTAATATGCTGTTAAATATTTCATAGTTTTATTAAAATTAATTAAAACAAAGTAAACAATAATTTTTATATCATTATTAAATACATATTGATAATATATATGTTACGGTGAATGATGTAAATGTGGTAAAATACATCATTTACCTAAAAATTGGTAAACGTTGTAAATGTAGACATTCCCCGGTTAATGTCGTCAATTACCAATTTAATTGGAGAATGATGTTTAATACTTTTTTGTCGATGTGAATGATCAGTGATAAGCGTGTAGGTACCGAGTAATCTTCATTAGTTAAAAATATCATGACACAAGTAGATAGATAAACGAAAATCCCAACTAGCAATAACGTCGATAACCCGAGTAATAATGAGATAATCTTTTAGTTTATTAGGTAGTATCAACGAGCATATTATAACAAGTTGTATTTGCTACAAATGTGTGTTTTATAATATCATTTGTAAAAATTTGTGTACTAGTTGTGGTACTAAAAAATGTGCTTCAATGCAGCAGAAATGTTGTGCAGTTCAAAATGTCATGGTAACAAAAATTATACAAAGAAATAATTTGTAATATGCACATATTTTATTATTTTTAGTTAACCTATTATCCCATTCAAATAAATGTCTAAAATAAAAAAATGAAACATCCACCAACAATAAATCATTATTATAAATAGTACCTATACTAAAAAAATCAGTGTATTATTTGAGATTTATCATCATTTACCACTAGTTTTGGTAAATGACATCAATGACCGGTGAAAGATGTATATTTGAATTTAAAATCTGGTTTTTTACATAATTTACCTACATAATCGAATCATTTTGGTAAAAGACGTCATTCACCAATATTCATCTTTCACCGTAACATATATAGTATAAAAAATATTAGTGTTTTATATTTATAAAGCTTTAATACTATCAGTAAGTGGACCACCTTTGGAATTTTTTAATTATGTGTACATCATATAGATCTAATTTAAGTATACTGTTGATGATAAAAATTTCTGTTGATATAAAATATATTAAGTACTACAAATAGCATTCCAATCATTTACAACCATTCTGGCTCCTAAAATGTGTGAACCACAATTTACTATTCCATTTATAAGGAAAATTTGAAACAAACTGGACAGTTTGTTGAAATCTTCCACTGTGGTTTTATAATGTTCTATTCCTTCTTAATTATATATAGCATAATGTGAATAGTAAGATATATATTAATTTAATAAAAGTAGTTGGATAATATAGTTTATCTAAATACTCCATCATTAAAAGTATCTGAAAGTATTTTTATGAATTTTTATCCATATGATAATAAACTAGTGCTACATAGTCATTGCACATCATTAAATTTCTAAAAACAGATAAATGTTTTTCCACACATTGTACCTTGATATTGTTAAGACAACAAATTGCAATTCAGTGTCAGTAGTAAAATTAGGTAATGGTATACCATTTTTGTTGCCAACCATCATACAATCAACAATGTAACATCCAGCAACAGATGTATAGATAATAAGTTATCACATTTCTCAGGTTTAAATAGACTATAAAATGTCTTCAAAACATCAATTCCGACTAAACAAAAATTTGTCAACTTGCTGAATACCCCTATTTCGTAGTTGTTTTCAAACTGTGCTTGGACTGCCATAATTGTATTATAATATATTCCCAACTAATCCTGTATACAAAAATTGGCATAAATCACAAATAAAATCAAACATTTTAATATTTCTTAGCAAATACATTTTTATATAGACCATAAATAATAAGATGAAACTCATTTATAGTCTTATCATAAGATTGATAAGATTTTTCAATGTCAATTAAACAAATTCTTGATAAAATTGCCAGACATTTACACTAATTCACATTAAAAATACATTACCTCCTTCACATAATATGATAACTTATAAATCAATAATAATTTAAATTTCAATAGTACCTAATCAAAAATATTTATAATTTACACTTAAATTAATGAACTATTTTAATTAAACATCAAATTACAAACTATACATTAAACATGAAATAATATATTTTATTAAAAACTAATACATTCATTAATCACATAATATATAAATACATAACAAGTATAAACAATATTTATTGTTTTTTGAGATAATAATTTTGTAAATATTAATGTACTACTATAAATTAAATGTTATAATTTTTAAAATAAAAAATTAAGTTCATTAAATCATGATCAATGAACTATACATTTTAGTTAAGATTTTATATACCTATTCCATATAAATTATTTTAAAATTATAAGATGTCCACCATTTATTATTAAAATATTATAAATTATAGTTTATTTCAGAATATTCAAGACAATACACACTAAATATTAAAATATTAAACTTACAAATTAATTTTTGAAAGGAAAATTAAAAAAAAAAAATCTATTATAAGCCAAAGAGTCAAAGAAAATTTTTTAAGATTGATTATTTGATATTTAGAGTTATATTAAAATTTAATTTTAAAACATCCATCATTGTCTTTTGTCAAAATTAGGGAATCAATAACAGCGGTCAATAATTAATGAAAGTATCGTGTTCAAATCTTAATTATTTATCAATTTAAATGTATTTATAAAAATATTTACTTAACCGCTTTTAAAATTTGTATTTACAGTTTATCATACCTTTGGTTCAAACCACACAAAGACACGCATATTTCGACATAAACTTAAATATACTTACGTTTTCACAAATACTTTTTCCAAAAACAAATGGAACGAGATGTTAGTCCGTCTGAATTTTGAGGTAGCGAGTAGCGATGCTTGAGATTTGAAATTCTAACTTACTGACTTACTGTGATAGCAATGACAGAATTACTTTGTTTTGTTTCACTTGTTTTATCTTTTCTCTAACTTTTTTTAACCTAAAACTACAATCAGGAATAAATATTCAATGTGTTCCTAAATTAATCAACTAATACCAAGGATGTTTAGTGGATTGATAATAATTTAGAAACGCTTTTTTTGTTCATATGCTGGAACATATCGGTTAATAGTTATAACCATAATAAACCACAACTATTATCACTATCTTATCAATTGTGTGATTCATTGATATTTTTCATTTGATTTTTATTATGATTGTATTGTACTAAATTTAAAATTGTTTTCAGTATGTACAATTTTTTTTTTTTTTTAATTTTTGTAGGTGATCAAATCCCTTAATAATGAACAATAATTTAGTATTATTATATAGTTTAAATCACCTAATAATATAAATAAAACTTTAGATAAAAAGAAAAATTAATTAATTCATCTATTCTCAAAAAAAATCCGAAAGCACGTATCACAAATTTCATATTAGTGATAAATTTATAAGATAACATTGATTATAAAAGTCATTTTAGAGTTTTTAGACTCACAAAAAGTTTAGTCGAGATAATTAAATTAGGTTTATATAATATTTTTAATATTGTTAGAAAATACTTTATTTTTACTCCAAAATTACTTTTTATTTTTTTTTTTAAATCTCAAAAATACCATACTTACCATCCTGGGATGTCCACCTTTATTACAACATTTTTTTTTTTAGATGAACACAATCTTTTGATAAAATTGTATGTATGCTAGAACACAATACATCATTATCAAGATCTAAAAGTTTGTTCAAGATAAATTAGTACTATGTAGGTAAATACTTGACTGAATTTGTATTGTAATATATATATATATATAACAGATAATAAAAATTAATGGTAATATGATGCAGTGGTAGATCTAAATTCTAAAGCAAAGTCCTGAGCGTATACAAACTATGATCAAATGACGAAGTAATATTTGACATATTACAATCTTCTTGTGTAATATAATTTATATTTTTATTTTTTAGAATACAATACTAAATAAAACATGAAATGTTTATTCTCAATTACAGTCTTATTAACTCGATATGACGATTGACGAATGACAATATATAAGAATTGTTATAGCCTTATAGGTACTTGAATATTTTAAGATTTATAGTTCATAATTCATATCAGTGACTTTTGGCGCGAACAGTTATTATCAAATATATCTGATTTTAAATTCGTCCAGTCGTAAACTCGTAAAACCACTGATTGATGATAAGTTAATCAGCTTGATTACCTCCCCCCAACGGATTGGCCATCTGTTGTGTTTAAGAACAATCAAATCCAGCAGCTGACCAATTTGATGAATTTAGAACACACAAATTGTACAATATACAATATGTACAAGAATATCGGTTATCGTAGATGGTCATTTTTGTAATTCATAATATTAACACTCCACTTGTTACTATAATAATACACAGCACAAATACCCATACCGGTTTTGTATCTATTTACGTTTCTATAATCTAATTTGTTTACAAAACGATATCGTATCGTTAGGAATGATAAGACTCAAAACGATGAGCTAATACAATTTTTTAAAAAAGGTATCGTTTTTTCGTGACGTGTCTCATATTTGACAAAAAAACCTCTTAAAATATTTTACGCATATTATTTACCAACTATTTACAATGTAGTTAATAGTTTTATTTTTGTTGCTTTAGTATTTATTAGATAAAAAATTTTCATTTATGACTCAATTGCCCAAATCTGTTACCATTACTGAAAAACGAATGGAAGATGGTTTACACTCATTCAGAGCCATTGTATTCTTGGTTTTGTGGTATTTTTTCAGTGGGTGTACATTATTTTTGAACAAGTACATCCTTTCTTATTTAAATGGAGATCCTACAATACTGGGTAAATATTATTGTTATGAATGATATTAATTGCGATAAATGTTTAACTTCTGACTTTATATGTATTTAAAGGAGCATCTCAAATGATCATGACAACTATTTGTGGTTTTGTTCAACTGTATTTACCTTGTGGAATGTACAAACAACCAATACAGCGATCGACAAGGCCTCCAAACTTTTATATTCATATGTGTTTAGTTGGTTGTACACGGTAGTTTTGTTATGTTTACATATTTAAATTTATTTCCTTAAACTGTAACATTTATTTATTTTTCTTACAGATTTATTACTGTACTTTTAGGACTCATTTCACTAAATTATGTAGCAGTAAGTTTTACAGAAACAATTAAAAGTTCAGCTCCAATATTTACTGTATTTATTTCAAAATTGTTATTAGGTATGTTGAATATGATATTATTATTATATATATTATGTTTAAGAAAGTGAAAAACAGAATCAAGCATTTTTATCTTTTATAAATTTATAGTATTTATTTATTATTTAAATATTTAATGTAACTAGTGCTTTATCAGGCATTGAAATATGAAAATTGAAAAAAGAACATTTTTACAATAGAATAAATATGTATTTATTCATTATTAATATATGTTATATAAAATAATATTTTTATTAAATTTCAATTATTTTTTTTAACTAAAAATATAATTGTTTATATTAAGTAAAATATTTTTATTTTAGGTGAACAAACAAGCATTTTAGTAAGCTTATCTTTAGTTCCTATAATGGTTGGCCTGGCATTATGTTCTTCAAATGAAATTTCATTTAACCTACCAGGATTTATAGCTGCTCTTGCAACCAATTTTACTGAATGGTAAAAATATTTTTAAGGTTATTTTTTTCTTTGTATTCTTAGTACTATTTATTTCATTTTTCTTTAGTTTACAAAATGTTTACTCGAAAATGCTAATTAGTGGCGATAAATTCAAATATACGTAAGTATAAAATAATTTTAATTTTAAGTTTATTTTAATTGAATGTTTTTGTTTTAAAGACCTGCTGAATTACAATACTATACAAGTTTAGCTTCAATTATTATTCAAATTCCTGTGTCGTTGGTATTAGTAGATATTCAATCTGCGGTTTCTAATACTAGTTTATATCTTTTACTAATGTTTATATTAAATGGAGTGTTTTTCCATTTTCAAAGTATTACAGCGTACGTTCTTATGGATTATATAAGCCCAGTTACTTATAGGTAATAATCAATATAATTTTCAGTCTAATTTTTTAGATTCAAAATTTAAATTTCATATTTGATACAATTTAGTGTGGCCAATACTGTCAAACGTGCATTTCTCATATGGATGTCAATTATTTTATTTGGAAATTCTATTACTGTTTTAAGTGGGCTTGGTACTGTCATAGTTATTGCAGGAGTTGTAATATATAATAAAGTAAAACACTATGATATTAATCGCCAGTCAAATAATGTAAGTAATAGTTATTTTTTATTTTAAATTAAAACTTAGATAATTACTATTTTTAACACATTATGGCAAGACAACTAAATATTACTATTGTATATTGTACTATATTACTATAGTATTCATAACTATTAAAGTGTTATTTATTTTCTATTAGATATAAATTAATTTAAATAAATATGTATTGACAAACATTTTTAATTTTGTAAATTCTTGCATTTAATCAGTTATTTTGGATATTATATTTGAATTTACTTTAATACTATTTTCTTTTTCAGGAATTTGATAAAATACTTTTAACCTCACCATTCAAAATTCGAACAATTTAGTATAAATAATTTTATATTTTAACATTTTTATTTAATATATTTTATAATGATATTAAGATAAATATAGCAAAATTTTATATGATAACAGACATATTTATTCATACTTATAGCTAAAATTATTTTATCTAAAGGTCTGTCCTAATAATGTTAAAAACAGAAAACAGCCAACGAGGAATATGCCAACTGCCAAGGAAATCATACCTTAATAAACATATTTTGAAATATAAATAGTTATTATCTTTTGTATTTTTAATATTTAGAACTGACTTAATAAATAATTCCATTTCAAATGTAAAAAAAGTATATTTTTTTTAACAATAGTTATAAATATGTAATTTGAAATTTTAACTTTTTAATTAACTAATTAACCTTGGCTTGTTACTTCAAATTAATTAATAACAGAAAAAAACCAACCATTTGAATATATACATATATTTAAATAATATTATTTACCAATACTTTTAAGTATATAATTGTATGGTTTAAAAAATTTATAAATAATACTTAAAATCAAATTTTTAATCTTTTTTTATAATTTGTACTCACTCCACTTAAAATATGGTTAATCAAAAATAATATTGTACATAACAAGAAATAAAACTGTGAGCAAGTGGGCACTTATCATTAAGTAATAGATGAGTTAAATTTGAATTTAAAGATACAATTTTAAGCAAAATAATCTGTCATCCTATATCACTAAATATATTATTTGATGGTAAGTTTCTTCTTATTGGTATTAAAATATTTTTTTTTTTTACTTTTAGTTTTATTGTAAGTTGATTAAATTTTTTGCCAAAAACATTGCATTTATTATATTATTAATTTTAAATTACTATAATAATATGTATTTATACTAAACAACCATATTAAATTATTGTAATTAATGTGTTTGTATTTAAATACCATGAAAACTATCATAAAACGCTTCTAGCATGGGCATCCACAGAAATATTTCTAGGGGAGGGGAAATTAATTTTAAAAATAAAGATTTTTTAATACATTTTATTTATAGAACAACAATTATGTTTCGTCAGTATAACATTAAATTATTACAATTAGGAAACAAATTTAAAATTTTAAGGGGGGCAAGCACCCCGTCTTGCCCCCCCTCCCTAGAGACGCCCATGGCTCTTAGAAAAACCAAAAATAATCTTTCAATTTAATAATTCCTTTTAAAAAATGACCAAAATTGTATTTATAGACATACAACTATGCTAGCGGTAGGAAAACTTATTTACTTATCTACAATATTAAAAACACTTGTTTATCTTAACTAACAATAATACAACAAAAACAAAATACCAAAATTAGGTATACACAACAAATAAAATAAACAGTACATTTATTTAGTAAATTAATACGGTATTAATTCTCTAATGATTCTAATTGATCAATTAGTAGTTTGAATCTCTTTAAGATACCACATCTGATTCTCGTTAGAAATAAATAAATATAGTATTGCATAAAAATATAATTGATAGATCATTTTTAGCGTAAAGCCACATTCATTTTTTTTCAAATTACGTTGAAATTGAATATTCTCTCCAATTTTTGTTGTTTGTAGGTATTTATTATTTTAGATTTTGAACGGAACAATAAATACCTTGATTTTACAATGATGTGTTTTTTATTTCTCGTATAAATGATAAGTATTTAGAAGTTCAGATTTTTTCTATCTACATAATGCATACAATAACATACCTATTCAAATGAAGTGTTTTCGACAAATATTAATTTAACCTTGTTTAATATGAATTATAAAATAAAAAAATATAATAATATAGATAGGTATTAGAAAATATAACATGAAATATACTTATTGATATCATAGATTGATACCATACTCATAAACCGTCTCCGCACAGTATCCTTTTTCTTATACCTACATTGATATTTATTAGATTCAAATTTAACACCTCTTGACTTCAATCATAGTGATACACTGGATATCTATTGCACAGCAAAGCGGTACCCACTTGTCACTTTTTTTTATATAGGTACCTAGGTATTTAAAATTTAAAATTTTAATTCATGGTTTTTTATAAGTTTTACAATCTATAAAAAAAATTACTGTAAAGTCAAATTTATTTTTCATGATCGTTTGAAGTTAATATTTTTATGACATAACATAATATATTAACTTATAAAATAATAATTTATCCTTAAACAATTTTTTTTATTTTGTTGTAATTTAAAAACAAGTAACCCTAGGTCCCTAGATATTTGGAATGTTCACCAACTGTTTGTATATTTCAAAATACTTCGAAATGTAACAATAGGCTCCTCCATTAGATGTTCTTATACATATATGTATAACTATTTAGAAAAAATATTATGATTCTATACACTTACTACAATATAAGGAATCAATACTTTTTTTAAATTTAACCGACAGAATACCAACAAATAATATAATCAGATATCTGAGATTCTAAAATATCTAACACCTAAATATATATGACAATAATAATTGTTATTATTATTAAAATTAAAAAGGTAATAAATACATAACAAATAATATAATTTCAATGTTACCTACACCTACCTAATTCATAAATTGCGGCTGTTAGGAAATTTTAAGTTAGTTTTACGCGTCCGTTTACAAAAATAATATACGAAACGCATTTGAACTATTTCTTTTAACTACCTATACAACTTAATCGCTGATTTATCGTCGGTACCTACTCGTCAGCTTCCGAAAAGTATTGTTAGACCACTTGCTATCCAATTGGCCTCGACTCACAAAAAAATTAATTTTTGAATTTATTTATTTTACTATTGTTAAAAATTACACTATATACACTATTCAGTTAATAAGTCGGTCTTATAAATATTTGAAATTGACAGGTTCAGAGGGAAACATTAAAACTATACAATCAGTATAAATATTAATATTCTATACCTACAATGAAATTATTCATTTGATACTAACTATTATGATTTTGTTTTTTTAAAGTGAAGCTCTAGGAAATTGCCTAAGTTTCTTGCCGGCTACCATTAACGACAGTAATGTAAAAACTTATTTCGATCTACCAAGCTGTAAGAATTTTAATTCTCCGAAAAACAAAGTAGACTTTTAGAATCTTCTATAAATCAGCCAAAGAGACGTAAACGTTGAACATTGTAGAGGAAATGGCTAGGGAGGTGATTTACAAACAGAAATTAAAATGTGACTTCTTAAGTGGTGGGCTTAGACTTGCTCGCAAAGAGAACTGTGTCGCAGATCGTAAATGAAATGTTTAGTTAGTCAATTCTAATCAGTCCGAATAGACTATACATAAAGATTAGGAGAACCGGTAAGGGCATGTCCAGTGAGTCCTGTCTGCCTCCCATTAAGTTATATTAAGAATTACGCTTGCTGGGTATAAGTAAGCTGTGTGCTGCATATTTACTAGCCTATTTTCTCTAGCACTAAGGATAGAAGTTTCTGGCCTTCTTAGTAAGTCAATAATTTAATAAGATATACTATATATATAGTATAATATAGTATATTAGTATATACTATATATTGTTTTTTTCTCCGGTAAATGATACTTTATAGGGGTTTAGGGCCAAGTATTACAAAAGTTATAGGTACACCTCTATCTAATGAAAAAAATAAGGTATCTATATTAGCTATATAAATTTTAATAGATATTAGTAATTAGTATTATACCAACTATCCAAAGTAACTAAAATAAATCGATCATGTACAAATGAAAAACCAATTTCCGAATATATATAAAACTAATAATAAATAGTTAAAAAAAAAGCAACATACTTGATTTAGTGATTTTTGGATGAAACATATCTCTTCCCCCCAAAACAAAATATTAATCCTAAATTCCTAAATAGTTACTACACTGAATCTATTTCATAAAGATGACATAATTTACATTTACTATATAGTAAAGCAAGTTCCTCATTTTAAAACGATAAATTAAAAAACAATAATTTTGAAAAGAAACATGTTTTTTAGCAACTCATTTGTTATTATTTCTCTCCTAGGTCCAGAGACATTTATTCCATTTCACGTCGATTATGAAATTAAATGATTAAGAAACTAAGTACTAGCTCAAAATTCTATTAAATTAAGAAAAAAAAATTCAAAAAGGGTAATAGTTTAAGAACTAAAGAGTGTTATAAATTAAATCGGTGACTTTTGTAATTGGATATATTATTATAAAAAAAGAATGTTAGTAAATTACAATTTTAATCATAAGCAACCAATTAGCTAATAAAATTAGAAGTTTGTTAAGAAACCCACGTTTTATTTGTTAAATTTTAAAAATTAACAATATTCTCGTTGATGGTACAACACAACATTTAAAATATAATATTATAGGAATATATTGAATAATGTATAATGTTATTGTTGTGCTTCAATATTTATGAGTCATACCTTTTCTGCATTTTTGACTAATTAAATTAGTCTCTGTGCAGCAGCCATCAACAATCGTTTAAGATAAAGTAAAGTGGAATAAATGTAAAGATCTGGAACCTTATTATAGTATATTTCTAAACTCATAAATCTGGCTGAATAGCCTGAATAGTTCAAAGTCACAACTTCAACTCCGCTGGGTCTAGTGACGCTATCACTTATCAGTTATCACTTATCTGTCGTTTTTGAAGTTCACAAATAGGTATAGCGATTTTCAGTGGTTCTCAGCTACATGCCGTTTGGCGTGGGCATCGAATTAATCGAAGTGAGAAGAAATAATCGGCTAAGGAATTAATATACTTAATAATGAGTTTTTTCATTTTTGATCATCGTTTATTATCAATACATTTTAAACGCAGAATTTTTAATTTTCTATTTGATGACAATTGTAGTAAAACGATAAATTGTATACCTTTTTTTTTAAATTTAAAAACAAATAATTTAATCGAGTTTGTCGATAGTTACCATTTACCCCCGCGATCCACTTTAGACCACAGAGGTTGGCCGGTCTGGTGGCAGCGATTTTCCCCCGTTCACATGACAAACAAGCTTGCAGTGGCCAGTGACTGCATCGTGCGTATTGTTAAAAATTTCGTATGCAATATGGCTGTGTAAAACGTCAAATCTTATAACCCATTTTATATCATCTTTTTTTTATTAAAAACATTAATTGTTTCTTTTTTTATTATTACCAACGTTTTGTGTTATCGTTTGTATAGTGTTAGTATTAGTTCTTGTATTTTTTAAAGTTATTAATTTTTACCAAAATTTCGTATATTTTATATACATAATTTGTGCCCAACCCAATTTGGCACTGGCTGCCAACCGTATATATACATTTTTTGATTTTTTATCCATCCTGATCGCGTCCCGTGCGCTTCGCGTATATTTGTGATGACTATTTTCCGATCGGTTCGTCCATCGACGAATCACGACTGATACGATATGTTGACCAGGTTAATATCGTCAACTACCGGAATACCGAAGTTCAGCGTTAACATAGCACTGCACAAACGATCATAGTGAGCATGAACAATCGAAGCCAAAACCAGAGCCATCCAAGAAAATTCGAAGGGATGTATCAAAGTTAGTAATAATAAACTTCGACAATAAATTCCCAAATATCCTCGATCTATAATATATCACCTAGTTATTTATTGAGTTCGAATAAAATTCTAGAGATTACCTATAAAAAGAAGGTTCATGAGTAGTACCCAACTTTAATGTTATTAAAGTAGTAATTTTTCCCATTAACTAATATGTTCATCTGGATTGACTTTTGAAATCTTTGAAGTGTTTGATTGTGAAAAAATTGATTTATTGATGAATGATTCACTTACCACATAATATTAGTAAATGCAGATTAATGTGTGGAGCAATACAGATTAAATTCCAGTAAATTGATTACATTTGATTTAAATCATCTGCAACGGTAGAATGCCAGATTAAGTTGTTAGCATTTTTGTATGTTGTTATGTAGATGCCAAAGGTTATCTTAGAACTCCACGGATAGTATTAATGATAGTGAATACCTATCAAAAATTTTAATGTACCTATCTCAATTGGCTCTTCTATTCTATTGTGATATAATTGAAATCAATGTTTGCTTGTTATTTTCATTCAATAGTTTAACTTAATTTTGCCTTATAAAAGACATGTTTTTACTTACTTTTTTATTTATAATTATAAATAAAATAATAAAATTTATTTGACTTTTAGATGAAATACTTTAAAGATCATTTATATTTTCAAGAACAGTTTTTAATGCAAATGATTAACCAAATTATTTTTCCATCCTCATAGAATCTGTATAATTTCCAAGAAATTAGAATCGAGATATTAATTGATTATGTATTTGTTAGTAATTAGTATTATACTTAAATGCTATGTTCAAGTAGGTAATTAAATTGTTTTTAAGTAGGTAATTTTAAAGTATTTTCCCTGTATTTTGTATTTGTTTTAGTTTATTATTGCATTTCTCATAGCATATATGTATAAGATTAAGGACAGATAATTAGGTACCTAGCTTGGTCTTTAAATAGTATAGTTCTTACTAAGACATTAAATACTACCTATAAAATATTTAAATATATTATAGTATTTTAATTGATATGTTAACCTAATAGTATTATTAGGTTAAACATTCTTATCAATGATTATAATATATAATAGTTATACATTTAATACATATAAAATTATTTAAATTTGCGTTTCAATTAGAAAGTATTAAGTTAAGCATTAAATTATCTATCTGCAGAATAAATCACATCAAATTTAATTAATTAGGTAGGTAATTGATAAAATTTGTCTTTGTTATTTGATTTTAATTTTATTACAGGTAATATTAATGTATATAAAATTAAAATAAATTAATAGATCAAGTGATTCATCTTAGTATTGTATTATACATAACTTTTGTTAAAATTTTTGTTTATTTCATATTTTTTCTTTTAAATTTTACATTTTATTAAATATATATTTTGCTTTTATTAGCTTCTATAATGTCAGAGACCTAATAATCACTTATAGTATTTGGTAACAATGTGTTGAAGTAATTTTATTGCATAGGGATGGATATAGGTTAGTTATATATTTTCCATATTGAAAAGTACCTATTATTTTATAATAAATAAAAATAGCTTTTTATTTCCAATTAATCAAGAAAATGTTTTAGTTATTATAGTATTATATAATAATATATTTATTTGTATTATGTAAGTATACATTAAATTTATTATTTTATCATATTATTAAATGCAGACGGTACAGTCAAAATAATTTCATTTAGCTAAATAATTCTGTAAATAATGAATAATTATTCTTTTACTAAGTTTTAGATATTATAATACACGCATATGCTCAAAAATATAAGGTTTTTCTAATTAATTTTTGTATTATAATTCAAAATATGAATGTGGCATCATTACAGAACTTTACATGTTTGTAGTTGTACCTTGTCAGTAAAAACAGTATTTTTGTATAATTTAAAAAAATAAAATGAAAATGTTATAATAGGGGGACTTGCAACTAGTGCATTATTTCAGTTTCAAATCATATGATAATTGATAATAGTTGTGTTCCAATTTATATAGATAACTGTGGCTTATTGTAATACAGTGGCTATTAAGTATTGTTATTAATGAATACAACCAAGTTATTTAGGTAATATTTTGTATATTATTTTGGTAATAGTTATATTTTTTTTTCATTTGGCATATTATTGGCTTATAGAAAGATATTAACATTATTTAAGGAAAATTAATAATTTTAGTGGTAGGCATTTTTGGTAATCTGTTATTAAGTTTCAAAATTCAGTAATCTTTAGACCGTCTGTTTCTACACTGAACTTTGTTTTCGACAATCTTTATTAATGTGTCTTGATAGTTTGAACCTGACTGGAGCTATAGAGAGAAGAGGCCACCATTCCCAAATAATTTACCATATATTAAATGATTACTTTTCATGTTCAATTTTTTTCAGTTGAGAGCAGTTCATAGGTATCATTTATAAGATGTCATTTTGTACTTTTCCATTTCTCCTATTTGTAATTCTTAAGTCTTCTTTTAAGCTTGTATTACTTTGTATCATCCATATAAGTTATATAAGTTATCTAGATTTTGTTCAGCACAAAAAAAAAATTATTATTTTAATAATATATATTATCATAGATAGACATATTATTAACTGGATGAATTATTGATTTTCTAAATTGTTTTTAATGTTGCGGCATACTTCTTTTTGTTGAGCTATATTCAAAAGTCCAGGAAACCACTATTTAACAGATAAAATGTCATACCTAAATACATATACCAATGCATCCTATAATAAAAATTTCAATTATTTCATATTTTTATCATACAATTATTATATTTTGGCCCAATTTCGACTACTCGATACCAGTCAAAGGATCACTGAATTGGTGACCTACAAGCTATGCCAAGTGATGTGCATAAAGACAAATTAACCTTATAGTCTAGTTGATATAATAATTAATAATAATAAAATAAGTATATACGACGTATTTCTAAAATTATTAAAATGTAATCAATATCTATTTAAAAGAATTAAGTAACCTATAGATACCTCAACTATACTGTAGCTTGTAAAATTAAGTCATGCTCATAGACATATATGATCCTCTGTTACTAGATGTGCTTAAAATCCTTGTTCTAATCTTCATAATTATGTAATTATCAATAACAAAAATAAAAATATTTTGAAAACTTGAAAGATAAATAAAATCTACATAAACCACGTGAAAGGTAATTAATGGAAAATGTAATACTATAATAGGTATATATTTTTGGAAAGTCTAAGCTCTTTCAAGTCCTTTTTTCCAAATTACGCATAAGTTCATGTACTATAGTCTATAATTATTAAAATCTTGTATTTATTTTTATTTTATTTTTTAAATACATTTAATTTTTTTTTTTTTTTTAATATTATAAAGATAAGAAACAAAATTTAAGTGGTAAAAATATTGATTATTTAGATAAATAGCAATAAAAAACAATCACGCCATATAGTCTTTTTTTTATCTATAGCCTATCATTTTTTAATACATATTGTTGCCATATTATTTTGTTAACTATTTATTTATATTATGTTATTAAAACAATTTGCTTCCTACATATTGTGAATTATTTCCAACATGGGTTTAGCATTATTTTAGTGAGTTAAATAAAATTATCTTATTATTTAGAAATATTACAATAACAAGTAACAACCTAAGATATAATAAATAAATTTACAAAATATAATTTATGTAATTTACATAAAATCTAAATAAATAAATTACATAACTGAAAATATGTTTTATTATTATTAAATACATCAACAACACATTTTTAATAACTATTGTAATTTATTAATTATTACGTTGATATCAATAAATTATGTCTTGTAAGTAATTACTAGTTAAAGCCTGTATGCTACTATTATAAGTAAACTTGAATAAATAATATTAAAGTAATTGTAGAGTTATGATTATCATGGATTTTATTTTTACTGTATTTAAAGTTATCTTGATTAAAAAGATTCATTACTCATATAAATTTATAGATGATAAAAATACTTTACTATAGATTACGTGTATCTAGTATTTAGTATACTTAGTTGTAAGTAACTATTATCAATAATCATTCAAATGTCAAATTGAAATTATATGATAAACCGCTACATATCAATGAAAAACCTCAGTGTGTTATTCTTTATTTCTAAGGATATTTAATTATATTAATATTAAAGTTAAGTAATAAAATAGATCCAACTAATAATAACATAAACATTTCAAATTGCATATATTGTCATTGCTAACTTACAAATGAATACCGTGTAATATAGTATGAATAATTTAAAGTTATTAATTATTTTTCATAGTGTAAACAACTTGGGTGTATTAAAAGTAAAAATATATGGAACTATGAACAATTTTGAGTCCTTTTTTTTAATTAGGTACAGAAAAAAAAATTAAGTTCAAAATTTTTAATATTTTATTTCCTTGAAATTTAAACTTAAAATGTCTATTAATTTAAATTAAATATTCTAGCCTATATAATTTTTAAACACTAATACTGTATTAAAAAGGTGTCTATGTATTTTCAATATTATAAAATCCCTATGGTAACCTGTGAAAACTGTTATTTTAACATTTCAAGTTTTTTTTGTAAAGACAAAAGTATTATCAACATAATTAAAAATAAAAAGTTAAATATTTTAAGCATCTATGATGTGTAAGTGAACTAAATCATATTTAATAAGAACCAAAACATATTTGAATCATATTATATTATAAGAAATCTTAGATTAATATTTGTAAAATATTCCAAGATTTTTACAGTTGCTTGTATTTTTATTAACTACAAAAACACAATATTCTAGTTTCATAATACTTTTTTTTTTTGTTTTTACCGATTATTTTAAACATTCGCAGAAAGGCGTAGGTATTCATAGTTTATACATATTCTGTGAAGATTTTTCTTTTTATGACGAAGTTCAATATTTAATTTGCTAATTATAGAAATCTCCCTTAATATTTATATTTAGATCCAAGTATTTTTTATGATTAAGAAATGTGATGTCAGGTAAAAAAAAATCAATATATTCTCGCTTTACTTAGATTCTAAAATGCAACCTTGAAAAACCCTTCAGAAAAATGTTTAAAACCTTTAATTTAATTAATTGTAATCAAACTTGAAAATATTTCGATTCATTTATAACTTAATCTAATATTAGAATTATAGATAATTATTTATCACGATCTAAAAATACTAATTATTTCTCCCCCGAATTATTTAATTATATATATATGTGTTTTTTTTTATTTGATAACAAAATTTTATTTAAGAATTTAACATTGATGGTATAGTGTTAAATTTATGAGAATTCTAAATTTATAATACTTCTAATACTTAAGTTCAATTTATTTATTGGTCTTCATTTAGTTCTTCTGGAAAATCCTAACCTGAAAATAGAAATTAATATTTTAGATACTTTATAGTTTTCTGTGATGATATAGTCATTAAAAATTTAAGAATACAAATTGTTCGCAAATTAATTATTAATCATTTAATATTTTTTTTTTAATTATATATTTCCTGTGTTCTAAACCATTACATTTAACAACTATCTAAAATATTTTATCTATTAAAAGAATGTACTAATTATAAACCACCAATAGGAATTAATATTACCCAATATTGACAATAGCAAGAATATTTGTCATTGAATCGTAAAAAGTGTAATTTATAAAAATCAAGCGATTCTAAAAATTAACATTTAATTTTTACAGTAAAAAAGTGGTTACACTGCTATTATCATTATAATTTTGAATAAATTAATTAAAAAGTTGTATCATGTTAATAGATTAACAAGTTACTAATATCTTAGTACGTATATCTTCCCTATATTTTAATATTATTGTAATTCATTAATTTGTTAAAATATTGATTAATGTTCTTTTAAAATATTGGAAAATTATAATTTGTAGTTTTATATTATGGTTTAAGAAACCCTGTTTAAGTTATCGGTTAGAGGGGAGAGTAACAGCTGTTGCTTCATGTGCTGAGTTAGTGATTATCTGAAGGTAGTAGTGGTTATGCCAGCCTGGCATCCACGTTTGTTTAGCTATTTTAAACACAAACTAGTTGTCTAAAATATATTATAATTATTAATTTAAGTGAATTAATTGAACTATTTGTAAATCCTATCCCGATTTTTTTTTCGTGTACCATAATTTATGTATATATTTTTATTAGTTTTAATTTTTAAATATCATGAATGGTAGGATTATATTATTTTAAGAAATATGTTTTAATAAAGTTTTAAATATTCTGCACAATAATCTTTTTAATTAGATTAAGTATTAATTTGATGTATTTTATAATTATAAAATATCAAAATATTATTTATAAATTTTTGGTTATTTTTATTTATATTGCTAACTGGTGATATTATTTATTTTATTTGAATTCTTATAACTCTGATAACATTCTAAGTACTTAAATTAAAGTTTTTTTTTTTTTTAAGTATCTTATTTTAAAAACAAATTTTAAAAATACAAGTTGCTAATATCATTATTAATAAATCTTTAATTGTATGTATATTTTTTCAGACCCTAATCATCAGTTTCCCCAGGCTGTCCAAGTCCAAAATCCGGGGTATATAATTAGTGGTCCACGTAATTCAAGACATTATGTAAATCCAGGTACACATAACGTTAGTGATATGAAAAATAATCATATGACCAATATGACCCACGGTAAGTAAAATATAAGGAAAGAATAAGAAATATTATCACTGAATTAAAATAATACATTTCTAGGTCAAATCCAAATGGTACCTACACATATATCTCAAAGGCAGCAAGCTGTAAGTATATCATTGTAATTAAAAGTATAGTGTTTACCTATTAATATGCATTATTTTGCATTATTACAAATTAATAGTATTTATAAATTAACATTTTAAATTATATTCATAAACAAAGTTTATTTATTTGCATATAGAGTTTAAGTTTTGTATAGGTACTTAATGAATTATATTAAATTGCAGAAAAAAAAATCATTAAAAAGTTATACATGTATATTTATATCTCACAAATATATTATTTATTTCAAGTCACACCCGCATGTGTTGTCTTACAAATATATAATATAGAAAATTTAACTTTAGCAGAACTAATTATGTGTTATTTGTTTAAATATTAAAATTAACTTACTACCAAATTAAAAGGTAAGAACATATTTGTGTGTGTACATCAGATTTTAGATTTTGAGCGGAGCAACAAATGTATTAGTTTTGGATTTTTTTTTTTTTTTTTTTGTGGCTATTAAAGAAAATTTCCCATTGTCAGCTTTAGGGGGATTTCTGGTAACATATTGGATTTAATTTGTACTCTGGATTTATAATTTATTTGAAATTTTTATAATAAACATTACTTTTATGATTGTGATTAATGTGTAATAGAAATTTGATTGTGTTATGAAATATTCTATTATTATCTTATTAGTTAATATTGACATACTTAAAAATGTAAATAAAAATTTATATTATATATAGCTTTAAATTTTTCTAAATACTTTGAAAGTGTCATATATAAATAATAATTCATGTAGGCATATAGTGTGTCAATTAATATATACATTAAATATTGAAGATTTTTAATATTCAAGAATTTAGTGATACACACAAACTAACACCTTGTAAAATCATTCATTGATCCGTTCAAAATCTAAAATTTTTAACTGAATTAAAGCTTACTGTCATAAAAATGTTATATGGAGACAAAACATGGAGGTGCGTTTTAGTGATAAATGAAAAGAAAATAGTTTTAAATCTTAATGTATAATTTTTATAATAACTTTTAATTAAGTAAACTTTAAAAAAATGCATGTAATAATACAATTTATAAATTTAAAGATTTACATTTTATTGAATATAAGTAGCAGAGGAGCATTATTTCTAAGTTGTTAAATTAACATGATTGGGATTATGATATATTTAAATATAGAATATCCCCAATTTAACATTGGTGTTATGCTAAATAGCTTTTTTGTGGTTTTTTTATGGTGTTAGCAAATTCACTGATCTAATAGCCTGTTTCCCTTTAAGAATTTACCATTCAAACAATAATTAAGCCCTTTACATTGTTTTTAAGTATTAAAAAATGTTTATATATACCAAAAAAATTAGATGTATGAGCAAGAGGAATTTAAATTCAACATTTTATCTAATTGCATTAAATTTATTTTTATATATGTGTCAATTATAATTTTAAATATATTGGGCTAGTAATTGTCTGAATATGGTTATAAATAGTAATGAGAATTTGAATTTTATAGTTAATTTTTACTTAAGTTCTAACAATTTTAGAACTTGAAAAATTTATATTTTCATTCATATTTTATTTAACTTCAAGAAAATGTATTAAATCTCAATACTATTTAATACATAAATTAATACAAACAATTATTTGTTTAGTGATATGATGTCTAACTTTTTCCAAACTAATTTTTGTTATGTATATTAATGCTTGCTTTTTGTGCTCAGCTATCCCACCATATAAGACCAAATGCACCACGTAATTTACCAAGAGGACCCTTCCAGTATCAGGTAATTTTCGATGCAAATTACTGATTTGGTAAAAATAAAATGTATATATTATAATCTGTACATTTTCTTTCTGTTTAGTTAAATTGTGTCTTTTAAACAGTTCATTAAATATACATTTTGATAGACTCTTTTTTTTTCATAAGTTATAATTTCGTATAATTTTTTTTGTCCTTAAATGAAAAAACCAATTTACTAAAGATGTGTTTAAAATGTATTATGACATCTATTATAACTACTAAATATATTTGTTTTTAATACGAAAATAATAAATCCTTTTTAAATCTTTAATGTTAAATTTAATTTAATGCTAAAACTCACTATAATCTGAATTCAGAGACAAATATTTGGTCCTGTCAAAAATAAATTTTTATGTTTAAACACAAATTAAATAAAATAAATATTCATGATATCAAGATTTTGTATTTATTTAATTATTTTATTGTAATTAATGTTATACCCTAGCTTTAAAGCTATTAACATTTAATATAATTTTACTTAACATGTGCTTTATTAGTTACTTAGATATATTATATTAAAAAATAATTATTGTTAAATATACTAACATAATTATTGAAATTATTAAATATGGTATAATTTCTGTTGTTGTTTTGAACTAAATTTGCATTTATCTGGGTGTTGGACTTAAATAATACACATTTATTAACCCTTATTTTAGTTATTGGTTGTTATTAATTAACATAAATTATAATTTTAATTATTTACTTGAACTTGTACAATTTGTATTTATTTTTGGGCAGAACTATGTGTAAGCGAAACATAATTTGAAATTATTAACTTTATTAGGAAGACTAAAAAATATGGTTGAATGAAAATATTATTTATAGTAAAAAATTATTTTTATAGGTGTATTTGCCTAGCAATGTGGCTTACCAAGGATCCAGTAATCACCCTACAGCTTATTATCCATTTACTCCACAACAGGTACTTATTTGCTAGTATAAATATGATATAAAATAATTTCTTTGGTATACATTATTTTTTTCTGTATAATTCATTCTAATTTGCTAGTATTAATATAAATTTTAACTGTATTATTAAAAAGAAATTTCATTAGATTTTATTTATTAGTGTATTATATTATTTTTGTTTAGGCTTCACAAACAGCCTTACTAATGCCATATGTAAACTATCCTACCAATCAACAAGGTAATTACAATTTTGCTATTTTATTTTAAACTACATAATTGTTATTTTTATATTAATTACTTTTTTATGTTAAAAGTATTTTATTATAAATTATTTCTAGGTTCAGCTAAAATTAATTACTTATTCTTTAAAAAGTTTATATTATGAAATGTTGTAGGAAATTATTTTTCATTATTTGTACAGAATAAAATCTGTATTGTTTTATTTATTATTAACTTCTTAATATTACATTCATTTTATTTTTATCTGATTATAAAGTTTTTTTTTTAAATTGCAACTACTTTGAATTGTATTTGATAATCAGTAAAGTCATACTGTAGTTTCCTTCGAATTTAAGATTGTCAGTCTATTGCAAGCAAGATTATGCAAGATAATTATTGCTTGTTTTTAATGAGAAAATATGATTGATTTTGTTGGATTTTAAACTATTTTTACTCTTCGAGTTTAAACAAATATTTTATTGGTAAATTATAAAATAAAAATGTTTTGAATTTCAAACCACTAGAAATTTTAAATGTTAAGTTAATATTTCATTATTATATGATAAAATGTGTCATTTAAAATGGATGTTCTAAAATTATTATGAATTTATGTTAAAGTATCATTTGACAAAAGTAATGTATTAAAAAAAGAAGCAAGGAGAAAAACTAAGTTATACATTTTTAGTAGCAAATAGATTTTTATCTTAAAATAAATTTATTTTTAAGTGTTTACTAATTGTTTTTGTCTTGTGTTCAATTGATCAATAGTTCAGGGTTTCTTGTTGTGTCAAATTTAATTTCAATGATAAATAATAACATATATTTAAAAAAAAACCAAGATCTGTCAACCTTTATTTTCAAATTTTATTTTTATTTTATATTTATATTGCTAACATACTGCTCCTACTTCTTGGGATATTTTAATAACTTATTAACTAGCCAAACTTAAATCATACAACTAATAATTTATTGCTCCTTTTAGAATTTAAACTAAAAATATAATCATAAATATCAAATTTTATAAATATTTTAGATTCTCAGTAGATCAATGAATTTATTGGTTTTACAATTATATGTTTTTTTTATTTCATCATTTTTTTTTGTTAGTAAGAATGAGATATCTTGTAACAAAGTTAATCTTTTTTTATATTTTGTGGAGTTAAAAATAAAAAGTTTCTATTAATTTTTTTTAACCAAAATAATTATTGTTTTATGCAAATATTATTTTCCATTGACAATATAATTTTCAAACTATTTTCACTTTTAAATAAAAAATTTTAATTTTCTTAGTAGTTAAAACAAATGTTGATTAGAAATTGTTAGTTGGCTAAAAAAATGCTTGAAAATGTAATACAAAATTCCTCATTAATTGTTCGTTTCTAAAATTAATATTTATCTGTCACAACATTTTTTATGAGCGCTGAATATTTGAGTTTTAATATCAACTTAAATAGCTATGTGTCTTTGTGTATAAAAATAAACATCAATAAATATGTTTTGTGGTAATTTAAATTTAACACAACAATATAATCCTATGTGACATCTAATGTACAATAAAGTAATGCTCATGGGCTTACCTTTTTTTTTTTTTTTTTATATAATAATTTTATATAAATACTGTTACATTTAAGTTTAACACATCAAAATAAATTGTAATATTATTTAATTTTATTTGCTGTTTCAGGTATGTTTTTTACCCCACCTACTAGACCAATTCAGATGACTAATCTACCACAGGGACCACAAAATCCTCCTGTAGCTAATATGAGTAATGCTCAAAATTCCCATGGACAATCTCTGATTGTACAGTCTCAACCAATGGATATGACCCCTAATACACAACCTATGCAACAAGTACCACAGCAACCTTCAACTACTCCAATGCAAATTCCAGAATCGTCTCGACCTGTTCGGAAAAAAACTATTATTAAAATAATTGATCCTAATACAGGCCGTGAAGTTGACTTAATAAATTCACTACAAGGGCCACCAGTAAGATAATTACTATTAATATTATTAAACTTTTAGATTTATTAACTATATATTATATATTTTATTAAATTACACTTAAAAATACTTTTAAACAAATTGTATTAAAACAACATTTAATAATTTAGTAATAAATTTGAATTATACTAAGTATTTTTACCTTGTTTGTTTTATTAGACTGCTGATGAATTAGAAAAAATGAAAGTCCAAAGCCAATTCCAAAGTCAAGTACAAAGTGCTGTCAAAAAAGATGATATTAAATCATCTGATAGTAATCCGGTAATCTACATTTTATATTTCCAATTATGAGTTGCCTAGAATTTATTTATTATTTATCTTAAAATTTATTAAATTAACAAAATATGATTTTTGGTAATTGATAACTAAATATTAACCTAGTATTGACAATTTTTTTAATTTTTCTATATTTTTTTCCTAAAATAAAACTAATAATAATAATAATTTTACTTGTTTACAAAAATTTTAAATATGTATTTCAGAATAATGAAGGAGAAGATAAAGTTAGAAATGAGTTCCAATCACAAGTCAAAAAATTAGCAAGTGAAAGCACTTTAGGATCCTCAAAATCCATTGAAGTTGATGCTCAGGATTCTTTAGAAGTTATCAGTGAAGTTGAAGAGATAAGTGATGTTTCTACTAATGTAGAAGAAGTGCCCGCTGCAATAAGTGATACAACCTCTTTTGATGTTGGTTTGACTATAAGTACTGAAGATACCACTACTTTAGATTTTAAAGAAAGTGAATTAGTAGAAACACCAATAAATATTGTACCAAGTTGTACTACATCTCCTGAAGTACAGATACAAAATACTGATGTAACCATCATTTCAGAAGATCCTATTATTTCAAAAAAGAATATAGATGAAGAATCTACTAAATCAGGTAATAAATTTATGTTTGTTTATTTAAAAATCGAAAAGTTCTTTCATAATTCAATTTTATAAAATAATACTCGTAAAGAAAAGAAATATATAATAATAATAAATATAGTAGTTATTCCATCAAGTTGATTTCTTATTTTAAACTTCTCTTTAGTTTTTCTATAATTAACGTAATGTAGAAATTCAATTAACACTGTTAGAATTAAGATCCATGTTTTTTAAGTGCATAATAATTAAGAGGCTGTTCATTCATATTTTAATTTTTTAATAAAAATGAGATTGTGGATTTACCACAAATGGTCACAAATGCAAATTTCTGTTGTACTTTACCAGGGGTTGTCAATCTGTGCTCTTTTTGAGTAATTACTAGGGATTTTATGAACATATCCAAATTAAATCTAATATTAGTTGCTGCATTTTAACGTTTATATACAATACTACATGAACTATATTTTCTGAAAGTATGTTTAAAGTTAATAGTGTTAATACCTAATCTGTTTGAAAATAACATTAAATTAAAGTTCATAGTTAAGATTTAATAGTTTTGTATTTATTGACTTAAAACTAGACAATTTATTCAAATATTTTTCTCCTTAACCACTGTCTAATTATTTTACATTACTATTTATTTAGGCCTTATTATCATGTAGGCTTTATTATAAAACAAACGAATCAATTTCTATTAATGTCTGTATGTTATCTAAATTAACATAGCAATGATTTTCTTCAAACATTTATTAATATTTTACTTACAAAATTATGGATTTTATCATAGATTTTTTATACTCAGTCTAAAATTCCATAGGACTTGTGCTTTTCATAGTTAAAATAACATTCATTAAAAAATGTAAATAAAAATAAATTATATTACTGTGTGGAAGTAGTAAGATGTTTTTGTACATTTTCATTTTACAAAGTTGTATGTACTGTGTATCGAAAATAAACTATTCTTTATTATTTGTAAGGTTACTCCAATGATTCAGACTTCCTATAAATTATATTTTATTATATATTTATATTATAAGATTTAGGGATATTTATAAAGAATATTCACATTTATTTTCTTTATCATATTATGTTAACAGTAAAATTGATTAGAGTTAAGGTTCATTTTTATTAATATTATTGTACACTAGCTACACTGAATATTTATCACGAATTTAAGTTTTTTTTTATGAATGATACAAATAAATGCAGTTGGCATTACTGACCGGTATCAACTGTTTGCTGATGCAGAGGTCGTTTGTTGCCTTTCAAATTACTTTATTATTTTTCATACTATTGAATGCGCACGTGTTTTTATTTTCTTAAAACTTTTTATATTTTTTTATAAAAGCTATTTTACCTCAGAATATTAATATCAATCAGAAGAATGTCATTTTAGAATTTTGGAATAAATATGAAGGGACCTATTAGTGAGTACTTATCGATTTTTATTTAAAAAAGAAAAATTATTTCTCAAAACCTCCAGTCGATTATAATATTCTTTAATTAATTGAATTGTGTAATTTTATTTTAAATTCGTATTTTACATTAAATTATCGATGTTATTTTAGTTGTTAACTCATTTGTTTTATTCAATTTTAAGTTAAGGTCATTATAAAATACCCATATTTATGACCAGGAAATTTTATCTGATAATTAAATGGCATAAACCTATATAAAAAAAATTTAATTAAAAGGTTCATATATTTTTTATTTATTACTAATAAATAAAGTGTTAAGGATTGCTTATTTGGTATCCATTATTCAATCTATTTCATGTTAAATAAAATCAATGTTTAGGAAAAATAAATATTATTTTTTATACTTTATTATATATATATATGAGTGTTAAGTAAAAATAGTATTGTTTGTATATCTGAATTGTCATTTCCATCTTTAAGATCGAAAATCATAGTAAATATAATTTATTTTTATGTTATTTAGAAGAACTTGCCCAGTGGTTCTAAACTTTTCCTTGTGTTTTATTTTGATATAACCTATTTATTTTTAAACTAGTCTATACTAGTTTTATATTCATTTAAATTGAGTAAAATGTAATTAGAAAAGCTAAATTTGGCTTATATTTTTAAACTTAATTTATATTTAATTTCATATTTTTGATAGTAAAGTAGTTTTAAGAGGCTGACACATGATCCAGTAATATATAAATGGTATATCTTTCTCCTATTTTTAGTATTTTCATCATTGGGCTATTTCAGACTATTCTGGCAGCCTGTGTGGCTTGTGAATAGAACATCTGCTATGATGTTATTATCATAAAATTGTCACAAAATGTTGTTATCTTAATATCTTAAAATAATATATTAACTTAATAAGATAATTGATTATCATTTAATTTTTATAGTTAAACCTAAAAAATCTAAAATCAAGAAGAAGAATAATCAGCAAAAGAATTTGGTTAAATCAGATGTCAATGATGGTGCGAATGTAGATAATTCAATTGAACCTTCAACTATTGAGCCTGTTATAGAATCAAAAACAGTAAGTAAAATTACAGTTTCATTAATAATCTTTTAGTATTAGTTTATTATTGAATTGTATAAATGTATTGTCTAGCTAAGTGAAAACTGTATAGTTTATGGTAAAAAGACCTTTACAATTAATCAACAATTTAGTATACTTTATTTAATTCTAATTAAATAAGTATTAAAACTAAACAGTTATTAGATAATTATTTAATTTTATATTTAGATAATATCTATAAGAAACTAATATATTATAATGTTCCTATAAAATATATTTTAATATATACCTAACATTTAAACTTATTTAATAAAAACTAAGCTTCTAAAATTATAAAATATTTTTAATGATTTTTAATACAATTTATTTATTCATTTAATTTATTTCCTTATAAAGTATGTTAGGTAATTCACAGTCTTGTACCATATTTATAAAACTATAGTAATGAACCAAATTTTACCTTTTTAAATTAGTCCTTTATTTAACATAAATATATTTTACAGGATATTTTAAAACAACAAGAAAATAAAGAAAATGAAAATAATAACCATAACTCTAAAAATAAAGAGGAAGAGATTATTATTCCAAAATCAGAGGAATTATTACAACAACCAGAAGAAATCCAAAAAAATAATGGACTTAAACAAGAACCTGTTGAAAAAACAGTTCCAAAATTGCCTAGTTATTTAGAAAAATTACCCTATACTGAAGGTAGGATCATTTATTATTTAATTTGTTATTTTCACATAAGTACTAATGTATTCTATTTGTATATAGAACAATGGAGTATTACAAACCCAATAGGAAAGAAAGTGTATTCAAAAGTATTTTTGTTAGCCCTTGGTAATGAAGCCATTTGCCAAAAAAAACCTGATGTATTAAATAATTGGAGTAATCTAATTAAAACATCTGGTGCCACACCGTTTAATTCAGTAAGTTAAATAAAAAGATTACAGTACTTAATATTAAATTTAGATAATTTACATTAATATTATTGTTACCTATCTAATTATTTTATTATAAACACTTATTATTTTAAAATCTATTTTTTATTATTACCAGACAACAAAATTTATATAAATATTTGTTTAGATTCTAAGCGCAGCTATGAATGTATAAAATTGACAATATTTTATTTGATTTTCTGTTTATTGTCATTTATAAAGACAATAAAAATGCTTTAATTTTCAACTAAAAAAGTGGTTCTGGTAATAAATTTGGATTTTCAGTATTTCTCTTAATTTGAGAAAAATTAAATGAATCAAGTATTTTCTTCATTTGAAAGAATTGTGATTTAGTTGTAACATGAAATAAAAAGTTTTGGTAATTTAAGTTTTTTATAAACTGCAATATTCTATTAAAAATACAATATTTTTTAATTATTCATAGGTTTGAGAGATTTTTATTTTTCTAGAAATGTTGATTACAACTTTCTCAGTGATAGTGACAGATTGTCTCTTGCTCAGAAACCTTTATAATAGAATACAAATTTAACACACCCATAACAAACTCTTTACTTTATAGCCGAATGGGTACTTACTTACCTATTTTAAGTATTTCAATTTCTTGAGTAATAGACCTTAATTTTTGGGGATTATAACTACTATACTATATTAAAACTGTTTAATGTTTAAAGACATTAAAATCTAATAAGAAACTTTTTAGATGAACAAATTAATGTCCTTGTTTTAATAATATCTATAATTTATATACAAATCATAATTTTTTGTCTACACTTTGATTTTATATTTATTCAAATAATTGGTATTGTGTTTTAGTTTTAAATTTGTATTTTACAATTTTTATTATTATTTTTACTACTTTTTTATTTAAAATTATCTAAGATAAATATTCTCTTAATGGATTTTGATGTGTTTTAACATTTAATAGATGCTATTAAAAATCACAGTATATCTAATCCTGCTTATGTTTTAAAGTAGATATCACCAATTATTTATACTCGTTTCATTTCTTTTTTCTTCTGATAAACTTAATATTGTTTTATTTTTATAAGGGATCACTACCTCCTAATTTATCAAGGTCTCAAAGTGCTAGTGCAACTGGATTTATGCCTTCCTATTTTAAACCTGGTAATAGTCAACGTGGTAGTGGTATGCCTATTATGGTAAGTAATAAATAATTTGACAAAATCGATTGTTTCTTTAAAAAAAAACAATTTATGATCTCTTGTTATCATTTTTTTTTTTTTAGCAGCCAGGTGCTAAACGAAATAGTAGTCAAGGAAAAACAGCTAGTAAATCGTCAAAACCTAATACTATTCATATGTCTCTTTCTTTACGTGAAGAAGTTAAATTAAATCAGACTGAAAATGCTTGGGTTCCAACAGCTGCCAAAAAAGCTACCAAGTCCGAACTATCTAAAACCAAGAATGAAGAAGAACTAAAGAATGATGTAGGGTTTTAAATTAAATTAAACTTTTTAATAAACTAACCTATAAATTTATGTCATTTGATCATAAACTTTAATTTAATGTAAATAAGTTTGTATTCATAACAATTTTAGTAACTTTTCATATCAACCAAGTTTAAAAAACTCAAATGTTATTGAGTCAATAATAATATGAAACTTAAAATTTATTTGATAAGAATAAGTTAAAGTTTTTTAACTTAATTTAAATACAAAATCTCTTAATAATTTAATCAAATATAATTAATTTGACTTTTTTATCATATTAAAATGCATGTTTGAAATCTACTTATATTATGTAAATTATATTTATTGCAGGAAGTAAACAAAAACGTTCGGTCAATTTTGAATAAAATAACCCCTGATAATATGGTTTCATTAACTGAACGTTTTAAGGCATTACCTATTGACACAATTCATCGACTGGAAAAAACTATTGATTTAGTTTTTGAAAAGGTAATATTATATTTAAAAATAGTGTAATAAATTTGAATTAACAGTCTTATTTATTTGTAATACAATTATTTTATATCTCATGTGTCCAATTAGTAAATTATTTATTAATTTTTTTTTTTATATACATATAAAAAAATCAATTTGAATATGTAATAGTAATTAATTTAACTACCTCTAAATGTTTAAATTTAGAATTATATTCTTAATATAAAGACCTTTATGCTGAGTAATATTTTTTTTTTTCAGGCTATAGAAGAGCAAAGTTTTGCACCTCTTTATGCGTCTTTATGTTCTGCTATGCAGTCTGTACAAGTTAATTCTAAAGATGGAAAGACAGTATCATTTAAGAAGTTGATAATAAGTAAATGCCAAAGTCTATTTGAATTGGACAAGGCCCAAGAAATGGATTCTGCTAAGAAACTCGCTGAAATCAATTCATGCAAAGATCTAGTAATTTCAATAACCATCAAATATTTTAAAATGTATCATTGTTAACTTATAATGATTTTAATTTTTAGGAAAAGAAAAAAGAACTTCAATTAGAATATGAAGAAAATGAAAGAAGAGTACGCAAACGTTCTGTAGGAAATTGCAGGTAAAAATAAATTAATAAATAAATGTTTTCAAATTTCTATATTTCTTTATTCTATGTTATTAGATTTATTGGTGAACTGTTTAAACAAAAAATTCTTACTCCAAATATTATGTTGTATTGCATTGTGAATTTAGTCACTAAACATGTTGAAGAACCACTTGAATGTTTATGCAATTTATTAAAGACTGTCGGAAAAGAATTAGAACAAGTAAATCTGCTTTTATTTTATAATGTTTATAACAAATTTTATGTCCTTATATATATAATTTTTTTTTCAAATTAAATATATTGACTAACTTAGAACATGTGTTGATAAAGAGGAATTAAAATAATTTATTAATTATAGTCTGATTATCTGTTTAAGATCAAATGATATGATTAATATTATAATTTATCACATACTATTAAAGTTATTTCTTAAAAATAATTGCTATGGCAGGATTATAGCTAGGTAAAACATTTCGTCTTATACAATCTTACAAATGAATAATTAAAAACTGATCTTTAGGCATACAATGTTGTGCTTTATAATTAATATGACTTTACCTTTTATCTACCTAACTTTAAGTTTAAAATCGTTATTTATATTATCTTACATTAGCATTCTTACAGTTATTTAATTTTATTCAATTTGAAAATGTACAATATTATCATTTTGAAGTTAAAATTGTATAGTCAATATTACCATTTATCAACACAAATTTTTCTACTAAATTATATTTATAAAACTGAAATACTTGTTAGTGATTTCTATGTCAATGACTATGCTTATATTCGTAGTAATTTATACCGTTATTTAATTTATTTTTCATTTCTTTTTTTATAAATAATTTTTAAAGTTTATTCTTTAAGCCCTGAATTAATATTCTGTCTAATATTAAACTTTATACCTGCTTTATTATTGTTTCATTGAATTAATAATATATATTTTATTGTTTCAGTCATTCGATTTAAATGAGATCTTTGATAAACTAAAAGCTTTAACATCTAGAGACATGAAATCAAAGATTCCATCAAGAATAAAATTTATGATACAAGATGTCATTGATTTACGTAGGGATAAATGGGTACCAAGGCGTACTGATAGTAAACCTAAATTGATAAATGAAATAGAAAATGATGTTAAAAACGAAGCAATCGAACAACAGTCTATATCACTAGGTTATAATAGATCAGAGAAACGAGATCATCATCGTGGGGATGAAAAATTCAGGGGTGGGGAAAATAAAAGTCGCCGTACGTATCTTAAATTTGTATGAATAAAAATTTTAGAATATATTTAAAAAGTAATGTAATATTAAAGTTATTTTTATTATGTGTTTTTAAATGATTTATTATGTCTAATCTTCTCACTGAAAATATTAATTGTTGATAAATTACTCATGATAAAAACACATTGTAGTCACTTAAGTTCAATGATTGTTACGTTTATGTTAAGTACATATTTAATGTTGCATTAATTAGTATAATAAAAATATTTTTTGTAGGTGGAAATGAAAATGAGTGGAATGTTGTTCAAACTAATACCAAGTATAAACAACAAAATTACGTTATTGACCAAAACAAATTGCAAGGAATTAAGGTAATAAATTATATTAAATATTTAGCATATAGTGTTAATAAAATATTAAATACAATTAATTTTTAGGATAACTCATCTATGACAACCTTAGGCCCACCTAAATGGTCATTTTCCACTGGTGGTAAGAATACGACATTTACTAGTAGTAACCCATATGCTGTTCTAAATGATGACAAGAAATCATCAAATTCTTCACAAATGATGTAAGTATATTTGTCATTTTAATTTTATAATAATTATTATTTATACTTCTTACCTTATTTTTTAGGTCTAATAAAAACACATCACGAAAACCAGTTATATCAGAGTCTGAAGAAAGACAAAGAATGATGTCTGGTATGGCTTACTTTAATACATGAATATGTAACAAATAATAACTATCAAATAATATTTTGTCAGGTGTAGCGAGTATGATGCCTCAATTTGCTCAACCCACTCCTTCAATACCTTCTTCAAATTCACAGCCTAAAGAGCCTGTTGAAGAATCAGCATCAGATTTATATGCAATTTCTGAAAAAATTAATATGAAATGTAAAAATATTCTTCTTGAATATGAGCAATTGCAAAATTTAGATGTATGTATTTGATTCTAAAATATTAATAATGTATAATTTGAATCATAATATATATTCTTTTTTATAGGATATAATATATTCATTATCAGAAGATAAGTCTTCAGTAATCCGCACAAGACATGAAGAATTTGTTAAATCAATGTCACTTATAACATTAGATAATAGTCCAATCACTCGAACAACTGTGGCAGGAAAGATTTTTGCAGAACTTTTATCTAAAAAAATTCTTTCTATGGAAGCCGTAACTCATGGGTAATTTTTTTTACAAATTATGTAACTTATAAATTTTTATAAATTTTTTTTTTTTTTAATAAGAATTGATGCTGTTCTTAAAGATTGGAATGATTATTTGATGGATTACCCTCAATTTTTCTCTTATATTGCTGCCATTATTGGTAATTTTATATTTTTTTACTTAATCAATTATTCAAAGTATACAAGCTTTCTATAAATAAAACATTTTTTTTTTTTTATATATATATATAGCTCCATTATTATTATTACAAAATGCTTCCTTTGATTTCAATAATTTAAAAGATTGTTGTACGTCAATACGGCCAGATAATTCTAGTAAATTTTTCATAGAAGTATTAAATAAAATTCTTAGTTCCAAGGAAACGCAAAACATAAAAGAAGTAAGTAACAATTACCTGTTTAAATATTATAAGATCCTTTATAATTTATAGTTACATGTTTTTGACCACAATAAATTAATTTTTAGTTTTATTACTGGCTTATCAGAAAAAATTTTTTTTTGTTTAAGAAATATGTTAAGACAAAAAACTTATATCAAACATTTACTAAAACATTTTCTTGTTATCGTAAATTTTAAATATGTCCAAAGTTCTCCATAAGTTTTTCTCGAGATTCTATAACATTAAAAATGGGCAAGAATTTTTTTTTATGGACATAAGGTTATAAACATTAGGTTTAAACTGATATGATCTGATATTTAAATAAAAATTATACTTTTAGCTTTACATTAAATAAGACTAAAATCTTTTTCTCATAATTTCTGTATCCAATTAAAATTAAAATAATATTCTATTTATAGAAAATGTGATATGTTTAAAGCTTAGCCTTAAAAATTTTTTTGTATGTTATTTGATAGATATTTATTTCACTATAATTAATACAATTTTTGTATTTTTAGCAACTAGGTGGTATATTATGGATTTACAATAAATGGAGGACGTCAGAATATGTTCCTCTTGATGTATTTATGCCTAATAACCAAATAAATAATTTTTTTAAAAATGATGTAAGTTTTTTAGACCTTATTTTGTTATTTTAATTTTATTTATAAAACCTATTTAATTTTAGCGAATTGGAGTATTCCTCTTATCTATTGCTATGTATGATAAAATGAAGCTGACTGATAGTAAACTACTGTATGATATATTACATAGTTGGATAAGTGTGAGTAAATTAACTACTTAATAAAAATTGCATTATATTTCCTTTTTGCTTTTTGATAAGTGTTATCACTTTTAATTTTTTTGTTCTTAATTAAGGTTAATATCAGTGCAGAAATAATTAAATGCCCTCAATTTGTGCGGGCATTAACTATAGCTATTGTTATAGTATGTTCAAGTAAGTTACTACTTTTAAAACTATTGTAAACTAGTTATTAAAATATTAAATTTGAACTTTTAGAACCGAATCATTCTTATGAAGATTTCTTTGACCATGTTCATGTGAAATTATTAACTTGTTATATTCGGTCAGAACCACTTCCAGAACCTGAAATCCAGGCACGAGAAGTTCAATGTCTATATGGCATTCAAATAATGTCTGCTGCTCTTGAACATCCTGGAGGTCAGTAGTCAACTTTTAAATTTTTAGATTTAATATTAATACATTTGTTTTTCTATTAGGAATGGTGTTAAAACTGTTCCATAAACTCTATCAAGATAGTGTAATAAGTAAAGAATCATTTGAACTATGGAAAAAAGAAGATGAATTCAAAGCAGGATTTGATGAAGATTTAGAAACAAAAACCATGGCTGTCGTAGTTTTAAACTCATTCTTCCTTTCACTAGCAGCAAACGATTCTGATGAGGATGAAACAGTTGAATAGTGTAATGACACTATCTTAAAGCTGCATGTATTCATCAATCGACACAAATTCTTCTATTTTTTTTTTATTTTATTGTAGATACCATGTTATAAAAAATTTATATAAATAAGAAAAAATTCTAAATACTTAGCCATTTTTCATTTATTTCCTTTGGAATTCAATTATTTATAAATTTGCAAATATTTGTATACAGTGTTTTTTTGTTAAGGGTTTTATTTTAATTTATTTATCTTTTATACATCTGGTTTTACTTTATATTAAAGCTAGTCTCCTTAACATTAAAAAAAAAAAAAAAAAAAAAAAATGACCTAAATTGTTGCCTCTCCACTCTTCTCTTTTTGACAATGGGATTATGACAAATTTATTTTGTTGGTATATTTATATGAATTATTATATACAATTGATAATTGTGTGTTTTTAACTACATTAGTTTTTAATACACACTTCAGAAATTATGGAGACTATGCTATTTCAAAATTTCATTTCAAATAATGTGTCTTGATACAAGTTCTTATAAAAATTTCGAATTTACAAAATAATAATTGTTATGAAGATAATTCATTGAAGAAAATAACTATATTTTTCTATGTACGTTGATACCATTGTCGGACTATTGTGTACAGTTATATATAAATCAATAATGTGTAAAGTTGCGGTTAATGTTATTTCTAAAATATAAAAAAAAAAATAAAAAAAATTGTAAAAAAATAATTGGCTTTAAATATTTTAGTTTTAAACATTCTTTTGTTGATATCTGTATGTTTTAACCATAAATGTATACTAATCTTACCATATAAAAAATTAATTACCTGCCATGAGTGACCATTCTGGTGTATATGTTGTGGTAATTATGTTTAATTGGTCCTAATTATGCTCAGTGAGCAAAAACTGATAGATATTTACAAAACAGTTTTCAATTGTTTATTTTTATGTAATATGATTGTTAAAATTATGCCACATTATTTTGAAATATTAATTGAAACTTTTTCATAGTATTGAATATTAAATATTCTAATTTCTAACATTAAAAATAATATTTTGTTGTAGTTTATACTATTTAAAGTTCTCTGTATCACATTTTTGATTTAGGTTTTTATCAGCATACTCTGATGAAAATCATTATGCAATAAACATGCAAGTGATTACTTTCACCATATTGTAAAAGATATTGAAATCAAACGATATTACCTTACATGCAATACATTCATTACTTTGACACTAACGTGTAACTCGTGTAAGTAATACTTACCAAGTATATTAAATCGTCGACTGTCTTAACAATTACGTACCAATAGAAATTAGAATGCTATATTACACTTGGTTCAATTAAGATACTCGGCGGCAGACGCGCGCACTATCACGGTATGTCCACAGAGAGTTGTTACTGGTTTCGGTAGAACCAACAAACCAATGTTACTTCTGTTGCTTGACCAATACCTTATATAAATAGTGACCGCCAAATACTTTAAAATTGAACAGATATTATAATGATGAGTGATGAGTAGGGTCCCGATTTTTTTATAAATTTGCATGTTTTTTCTGAATAGTCCAAAAAATAGCTAGGTATGCTACAAGTTTGATTTTTAGTCAATAGATACTAAATATAAAGTTTTATTTTGCATATTTTGATATGTACTGTTTATTTCTGATTTTTACAATTTTTTCATTGCATATATACGGTTTTCGAATGCAAATATGTAATATTTTGCTTGTTTTAATTAAAATAACGTATTTTATAGTCTATGTAATTTGACAATATCGTTTTCCTATCTTATCTGACACATATATATCGGGACAACTGACAAGTAGTAATCTGTTATTGAGTAGATTTTAGTGAATCGTACACTTTCATGATCCGTGTGTGCATAACTTTCATTCGATTTAATTTATTTATACTTAATGAAAATAAAAGATTTTTTTGCATATTTGAATGATAATCAGTACATAAATGCATGCATATTTAATACATTTCTAGTGCATAAAAAAAAATTTGGCCATTATGATGGTTAATTTTATACATATATAATATTATGACAATATGAGTATGTATATAGTTATAGTATGTACTTTCTAGGATAATTCATTAGTCATTTAATATTCAATCTAAATTAAACGGTGTTTATAAATTATATTTGACAGTTCACTGGTATGTTTGTTTTAAATTCTAACTATGTCAGATTTATTGTAGGTGCTAAGGTATAACTATGAGGAGTGCAAATAATTTTTAATTATTGCTTATAAAAATAGGAATCTTATTTTTATTCTAGTTTTTTTTAGTTATTATCGTTGTAATCCTCTCTCACTCCATTCGCTTATTTACTACAATTAATATTATATTTTGTAATTTTTTGTTTCCATAATTTATAATATTATCATTAATATAAATATCTTGGCTATATTTAAAAAGTTAAAGAATCGAGATATGTACCTATCTATTAATTAAAAATTTTTGTTTTGAAAATAATACTTCAATTATTATTATAACGTTCAATATTTATAAACTAATAATTTAATTATTGATTAGATTGGGGAATTCTAGTCACGAACTCACGAGTATCACGACTTAAAATTTATTTAAATAAATGCTTAAACGTTTTCACATTTGAGCGCATGACGGCAACTAGGTAAATTGTAAATGAATGTGCTAAACTAAGACTGAACGTTCGTACCTATTATTATATTTTATACAATCGAATCGTGTGTGAACAATGAAGTAATGAACATTAAACATTAAACCGATTATTAACTAGTTACTGGTAAAGTCGGATAAGTATAAAACCGTAAGCAGTTCTCGCTGTAGCGAACTTGTCTAACAGCGCTCGAAGACATATTTAATGTGCGCCGCCGTAGTGCCATTAATTCATTTGATTATTCTGTGTTTCGTATAATTTTAACATTTTATTATTTTAAAAAATTGGGTACCTATAAACTATAAAGCTAAAATAAAAGTGAATAATAAAATCGAAATAAATCACGTGGTATTTAATAATTATCATTTATCATGTTGTCTAGGGTATTAATACTGAATAATTTGAATAGAATTTCCATGAACATAGACCTATAAACTAGAGTAAATAATTAAAGTTTAGAGGTCCATGTTCATGAGTGGATTTAGTATGAACGAAGGGCACAACAAGGGCATATCATAATTCATAGGCAACTCATCATCCACGACCAGTATGAGGACCATCTTATCAATAACTAGACCTTTATTATCAATGGAAAATTGAAAAACATTGATATTAAACTTGTTATTATGGATGGTGGAAACCAAGGTCATTAGATACTACATACTAGTATCTAAATAATAATATTAGGTGCCGGGTGGAAATGAATTTTGTTATCTCTAATTAGTATTCGGTATTTTCAATTTTGGCATTGGCGCATTATAAAAACTTCTGTTTCGTCTACTGTTAATCTGTTATATCTTATATAGTTTATAAGATCTGTCAGACCAGACGTGTTATTAGCTACTTTGAAATTTGAATAATGGTATGTCTTGTTCACTTTGTTAGTAGTTGATTTTAATTTAAAAAAATATTACATTGGGTTAAATCTTCATACAATTGAAATAAGAGTTGTTATTTTTAAATTATTTTTCAGTCTACGATTTTTGCAGCCCGACAATTTTCCACTTCGTCCGTTTGTAATCACATAATGAAACTGACCCGTCTGCGTGTAGTTGACAACAGTACAATTGGCAAGCAAGCGATGGCTGAAGGTAAACCCCCGCGTTGCATACACATTTATAATAAGAAAGGTATTGGCACAATTGGTGACAAAATATTGGTTGCTATCAAGGGTGAAAAAGTAAAAGCCATCATTGTAGGCTGCGTCAAGGAACAAAAACCCAATATTCCCAGGTTTGATAGCAACAATATAGTATTGATTGACGATAATGGCACACCACTTGGAACTCGTATTAATGTCCCCATTCCAATTGTTCTCAGAACTATATTAAAAGAAAAAACTTTCTCAAAAGGAGCTGATTACACTAAATTGTTGGCTATTGCTTCAAATTTTGTTTAAATATTAGTGTTAAGTATATATATATATATAAACTTAGTTGTATATTTTTCTATGTTATTTATGTACTGTGAGAATAAAAATGTATTAGAAGCTAAATTTTTTTTTTATCAAACATTTCCTTGTGGTTATAGTATGCTTCATATAATAGTTAATATGTGTTCAAGAAAATAAAAGTTGGACATGCATACACATTATTTCAGAAAAAAAATCTTTTTTATTGGGTGTCTGAGCACTGGTACACCAATTTACTCTACGCTTATGGATTACAGTATAATCAATTGTCATATTGCAACAATAAAATAAATGTATTTATTTAATTAAATTTATACACGGTTATCGAAGCAATCAGATTTTATATATTACTCGTAGAAAATGTATATACAATAAAAGTGTACATATACATTATCAATAGTTTTCAATTATCATGGTTATCAATAAATGTTTTTTTAAGCAACATGAAAATAATTCAAGGTTTAGTGTATATAAAATTTACCATTAACTGAAAACTGTTTTTAAACTGTTAACAATTAAAATGGTTTAAATTTTTATCATTTTTAATATATTGAAGCAAGTATTGAATTCTATCAGTTTCTATATTTTTATGGTAGTTAAAACAATGCTATAGTTATATTAATTGTTATGAGATTTAAAAATATTTGATTTTAAGTATTTCTATTAATTCTTTTATGAAATAAAAACAAAAAAACCTTCAAAATTACATTTTGTAATTTACAAATTTTAACAATTCTGTTTAATGAAGTTTTTAAAGTCAACATAATAAATATATATACATAAAAATGTAAATATTGGCTAGTAATAGAAAATATGCGTAACATGAATAATTATAAAAATAATAAAACAAAAATAATTTATTTAAAAATATAAAAATGTTTTCCAAACATAATATTACATACAAAATAAATGTATATTGAAAAAAAAAATTAATAATAATGTTGATCTTATTATTTTTAATAATTTTTTATACCACATTGAATTCAATTTCATATTGTTGGTCCAAACCAAGGTAACAATCTGACATCATATAGAAAGTCCAATTTAAATAACCTATAAAAATAAAAAGTAATACAAGATTCAAAATTATTATGCAATGTTGATAAATGTTAGGAAATAGATTTCAAAAACAATTGTAAAATTATTCACTTGGTTTTTCAGGTGTATTAAATGCTAATCTGCTAGAAGTTGTTCTATAGCGGTTATTAGTATGACGTTTTAGAGCTATCAGCTCCCATTGCTCTATAGAACCAAGAATCATAAACCAACCTACGTCCTTTGGTTTGGAAAATTTTGGTGCATATGCTTTTGATGGTATTAAACGATTGAGGACTTTTACCTCAGCAACTAATGTATACTCTGATCCAGCCATAATTTTCATTCTTTTACCATTCTCTACCAGTTTCTATAAAAATAAAAATATTATAGTTTTAATTTGATTCAACTAAAAAATGTAATAAATCTTAAAAAAAAAAATGTTCTATTACCTTTTGAACTTCTTCGCTATCAGACCAATTGCCTTGAATAAACAGATGGACTTCTACCACTGGCATATCTATGATAGTTTTATATACCTAAAAATTAAAATTAAATTAACAAAGCTTAAAAAATATTACTAGTTGGAATATTTTTAGTGAATTTTACTTTTTCGATTTCTTCATGTTCAAGTTGAGTTTTTAGCATAATCTCTTCAAACATTTTATAACTTTTAAGTGCTGTATTACATAGATGAGGTAAGCAAAGCAAAGGCAGCACTTGTGATGGTATTAAATGTTTTTCTACATTAGGTAAAGTGATTACAGGTGGGTCAGTGATCCATCGGGCTTGAATAATCATTTGCATTAGTTGCACTAATCTTAAACATGACACTAAGTAACCAGCTTCCGCACTGATATCTATCATTGCTTGTAGAATACGTATTGATTGATCTAATACTGACTTAAGATCAGTTATATAATCTGAACACGGCATTTTCAAATGGGAGAAATGTGCTTGAAGCAAAATCAATGTTTTGGTATGAGAAGATTCATACAAACGGCCGTCAATATCAAGAGGACATTGTTTGTCTAATTCACTGAATACAAAATAAGTGTTAAAAAAAAAAAAATTATATTTTTTTTTATTACTTACGTATTCATAAGATCTTCATTATGTCTAACTGGAAGTAAACTAAACTCCTCGGCATCAACTAAAACTTTTATTAAATCATTTATATCAAGTTCACTTTTAAGCCTCTCTTGAAAAGTTTTTACTGTTTTATGTTGTAAATAGTAATATGAAGCAATATGACCCAGTGGAGTAGATCTTACAGTTCGTTGATCCTAAATTGAAATGTGATTAAATGTTCTATTTTAAAAGTTCTATTAAAATAAATAAAAATATACTTCATCGATTTCCACACAGTAACTGGAATATAGAGTTCCAATACATCGTTCCACTAAATCAGAAAGAAATTTGTTAATAGAACTTTCTTCCAAGCTATGTAATCCATAATATTCTGGATTTTTCATCAATCTTTGTATAAGATAAGTCCAAGTCAAATATTCAATGGCATCTTGTTTAGTCTTAATAGTTCCAGCTACTATTTCAGCATTGAAATGGTCAGGTAATACATCTATTAAAGATGATTCAACAGGAAAAGGTTCATACAAAAATTTTTTATAAAAAGTTTTTTTTATATCATGGACCTGGAAACATAAATGTTTATTCATCAGTCATAACGCATAAAACTAACAAGTTGGTTAAATTTTTTTTATTCTTTATTTTTACCATGATTAGTGCTATTCCCATATTGTCATATTGAGGCCTTCCTGCTCTTCCCATCATTTGTAACACATCTGTAATTGGCATGTCAATATATCTTTTGAGCTTGCCATCATAAAATTCAGTACCTTTTACTATAACAAAGTGTGCTGGAAAATTAACACCCCATGCTAAAGTTGATGTAGCAATTAAAACCTTAAAACAAATAGAATAATTTTTATTATTTGCTTATATTTAAATAATAAGAAGATGTTGGTATCTTACTTGAATATGTTGGTTAATAAATAATTCTTCAACAATTTTACGGTCTTTATCTTGTAATCCTGCATGATGTAAACCTAAGCCAAAAGCAAGACAAAGCTTCAGGTTTGGATCTCTAACATTTTCGATGATTAGATCCATTTCCTACAAGATAATAATTTTAATTAAATTTTTATTCATAACAAAATAATAAATATTGTGCTACAATTTTATCTTACGTAATCACTTTTGCGAACCCACTGTTTAGGGTTATCTTCACCACCTAAATATGCAATCAGATCCAAAGCAGTTAGTCGAGTTTGTCTTCTAGATGACACAAAAATCATAACTGGTTGTGTTGGAGAGTGTTGTCTAATAGCTTGATAAATTGGTTTGTTCATGGTTGCCATTCTTGGACAATAATTTCGTCCAGCATAGCCACTAATGTGTACTTCTAGAGGAACCGGCCTGACAGATGGACGAAAGTTGTAAAGACCCATTTCCCCAATATGTAACCAAGCTGCAAGATCAGCAGCTGTTGACAGAGCAGTAGTCAAAGCTACAAGACGAGTATGTTGTCCTGTATGTGTTGATATAAAATTTAACCTAGAGATTATTATCTCTAACACTGGACCACGATCTTCACCCAAAAGATGGACTTCATCAAGTACTACTAAAGCCACTTGGCGAACATAGTTACGTGTTTGCCAACTACGAGAAACACCATCCCATTTTTCTGGAGTAGTGACAATAACTGATGAATTTGATATAGCTTTTATATCGGGCGTGACATCACCTAAAAAAAATAATTATTTAAAAATTAACTCAAAGAATTAAGTAAGTCAAATCAAATTTTAGAATTTTTTGTTAAAAAAAAAAAAGTGACTAAGATGGAATATTCAGGATTAAATTAATTGTTCTATGTATTACATATTTAATAATACCTGTTAATTCTACAACTGATTTTTTTAATTTATCTTCTAATCTAATTTTCCAATCATTCATTCGTTCTCTCACGAGTGCCTTTAATGGAGCTATGTATACTACCTAAAAACACAATGATATTATTTAACATGAGCAAATTATAATTTAAATTATCTAATTATTTATTACTTTTGCCTCTGGCTGTTCATTAAACACTCTGAACATGGCAATTTCAGCAGCTATTGTTTTACCAGATCCAGTAGGCGCTCCCAAAAGTACATTATTATCGGTATGATATAAACAGTGAAATATTTGTGTCTGTATTGGATTAAAGTGTGTAAAATTATATAAAGATTGATAACTCTGATTTTTAAGAGCAGATAGTGGTAATGGCTGAAGTTCCAATAAATCTAAAACACAATTTTTTTTTTTAATTAAAAAAAATGATTAAAACATTGTTGATTTATATACCTGTCACTGAAGCATGGCTATGTGGTATTATAAGATGCTGGAATGTTAATGGTGTAGTGAAAGTTGTACCTAACCATCTGTCTGAAGTACAATGAAGTATATATTGAGATGGTAATGGTTCAACTAAAGGTATGGTAAATATTAACTTTTGTGTTTCTTTTCTAATAACCTTAAAAACATAAACATAGTCTTAAGAAAATGCACAAGAAAGAAATTAATGGAAATAATGTTTTTTTCAATACCTGGTTTTTAGTGATAAGAAACTGTTCCCAATGGTATATCATATCTGTTTCTGGATCTTCGATCCAAATCCAAAATGCAACTGATGTTTTACCATGAAACCTATCATTCCATCTGAATTACAAAATAATACAACTTATTAATAAAAAAAAATAAGAACACAAATTTAATGAAACTTGTCATGTTACATACTCAAATTCTGGGAATAGTTCTAAATTTATCCTTAAAATAGTTCTAGTTATGGGTTGAATACTTTCAACAGCTTCAATATATGGAAGTTGCATAGCACACTTTTTGACAGCAGCACCTACATTCTGATTTCTAAGTAGTATCCCTAATTCTTTTGCGTTCATTTCTCGAATACGACTAAATGATAATTTTCTTTGTTCAATTTTATCTATAATTTCCCAAGGGAGAACATCAGAAAATTGTCGTAGTTCAGATTCAAAATCCCATTGAGTCATTTCAAACATTTGACAAATTTCCAATAATTTGGCAGACATCATAGCATTATTACGTCGTAACACCATGTCAAATAACGCACGTGCAATCCTTGTTGCATTCTATTAAAAATTTTTCTTTTACATATTTTAATTAAAAAATAACAGGTGTTTATATGAATTTTAAATTTACCTGCGAGATATATACCAGGTCAGATATTAATGAAAAAGATTTAGCTCTACCACGTGCTAGATATGTTTGTAAAAGTATATTAACTTTACCATTCACATTTACAGCTGAACTTTGACATTGAACATGACAATATTTACGAGACAATGTTTCCAACTCAATAACTTCATCATCACGAACCTTTAAAATATAATTTAAATTAATATGAATATAAATTATAATTTATGACATTAACTGTACTCTATCCAGAGAGAGAATGTACCCATTCTGGCATCCCACCCTAGTCAAACTGGTCTTGAGCGAGGATGCACAGAAAAAATAATTTTTATAAGGGTTGAGGCTTCTTCTCACACTGAACAGAGTACATATTTATTTATTATAATAAACCTTTAACTGATCAAATTCTTTTGCACTAGAAATCATTGATAAAATTTCTGACATATTCATAAAAGGCTTTAAACTTTGATTAAATATTTCAACACTGTCATAACTAATATAAAAATGACTAGCTGTGCGACCCATGTCTGTAAAATAAAATAAATATAATATAAATATAAATACACACTTAAAAAATAATTGAAGTTGGTTAATAATAAACCTGTAGATGAAAGATCTCCAGTTCTTTCATTGTAACGTAACATTTGTGCTCTATCTAAAGCCATTGCTGCATTAACAATAAACTCTTTTCTTTTGTTTACTAACATTGGATCTAACTGAAAGTAATAATCATAAAATATTTAAATAAAAATTACTTATACATAATATAAGACTGTTCATTTACTTCAACTTCTTCAAGCGATATGCCGTAAACGTGAGGATTTATACGCATTCTGACAAATAAATAAGTATAACTAAGCCACGTAACAGCTTCCTCGACATTTGATATTGTACCTAATACAACCTACAAATTAAAATAATACTATTAAGACCAGTGCTATTACAAAATTTTTAATTATTTGATTCATTGAAAATAGCTAAAACTTATTATATAATAATGCAAACCTCAGCATTCAAATTATTGACAAGATGTTGTACAAAACAACTTTCGATTGGTATTTGATTGGTAAGCAATGATAAATATTTGTGAAGTTTGGCATGTGGGGTGATAATCATTCCATGTCCAGAAGTATCAAATTGGGGTCTTCCAGCACGACCAAAAATTTGTAAAACATCAAGCATACCCAGATCAACAAATGTCCCATGTTTTGAGTCATATAATTCTGTTCCCTATAAATAATTTTATTTATTTATTTAAAATATGATAATATTCATAACAATTACAATATTTTATTTTTAACATTAAAATTAATGAAAATCCTATAGAAGTATATTGATTTTTCTTGAAAACAAAATAATGATAAATCTATAGGTTTATAATTTACCTTAATTATAACTGCATGAGCTGGAAGATTAACTCCCCATGCTAAAGTTGCTGTGCATACTAATACTTTAATAGCACCTTCAGAAAAGTACTTTTCAACAAGGTTTCTGTAAATACAGAAAAGGTAATTTTATTATGATTAGTCTAGACTTGTATGTCCTTAAAAACATTAAGAAACAATGCAATATGTATTTATGCACCAAAAAACTTTAAACACCTAAAATAAACTGTTTTATCTACCTTCTAAGTTGTAGATATTAACCATTTTTCTAAACTTCAATAAAGCTACAATACACTTAAAAAATATACATGTAAATTTATAAATTATTTACCTGTCAGATCTCAAAAGACCAGCATGATGAACAGAAAATCCACTATTTAATAATTCACTTAATTCTTTTGAATGACAACGCTCAAAAGCTTTTTTAGCTATACCTATTCTATTAGAATCTTGGGGTAAGAATGCAGTTTGATGATTTTTCTGGGTTGAAAGTTCCCTGAAAACATTAGCTGTTTTTATTGTAGCATTGCGAGCATGAACAAACACCATAACCTTAATACACAATAAACAAAAATTAAACTACTATATATTTATCAATATTACCAAATAAGCTTACCTGATGGCCTTTTTGTACCATTTCATATACTTTATCATAACAAATTATATCCATTTCTTGTGCCATTTTTATAGTTTTGCTGCCACGAACACCAATAAATGTTTGAACTAATGGTACTGGTCTAAATCGTCCATCAAAATAAAATAACCCTTTATAAAGATTGACTCTTAAGAAACGAGCTATGTCTTGATAGTTTGGTAATGTAGCAGATAAACCAACAATTCTAATCATGCTTTGAGAAGACTCTACTTGTCTTAAAGTACGTGCTACAAGAGCTTCAAGGACTGGACCACGATCACCATGTAATAAATGTACTTCATCTATAATTAATAGTTTAACTAAACTTGTTAACGCAATATCCCCTAAAATACAAACATATTAGTATTTATGATACATATAATATATATAAAATAAAAAAGCCTAACCAGTTCCTTTACGGGTAGCTACATCCCACTTCTCCGGAGTTGTAACTAATATTTGAGTATTGAGCATTTCTGTTTTAGTAAGTGACATGTCACCAGTAAATTCACGAACAGAAATCCCTAGGCTAGAAAGACGTTTAGAAAAATTTGCAGTCATTTCAGCAGCAAGAGCTTTCATTGGAGCTACATATACAATCTGAAACATAATATTAAAAAGTGAGAAAGGATATGATAATAAAGGTGAAAGTGTATACCTTAAATTCATTTTTATTTATTTCATTATTTTTTATGTGTTGTTTAATTTGATGGATTATAGTTAACAAAGCAACATTAGTCTTTCCAGCTCCAGTTGGAGCACATACTAGTAAATTTTCATTTGTATTATATGCTGCGTCAAAAACTACTGATTGTATTCTATTAAGATTAGTAATTCCATGAAATGCTTTCTGTCCAACCTTTAAATACAAAAATAAATGTAAGTTATACAATGTTTCATGACTAGCACACAATCAAATAACTTCATCAAGAGTTTTAATGGAAATCAATTCTTTTCCAACAGTCAGTTCTTGTGTCATTTTTGTAACTGGAATATAAACTTCTTCATGTGTTTTATGGTCTGTTCTTTTGGCTCCTGCAGGGATAACACATGACTCTCCAGATATGAAACCTATTTGATAAATATCATATTGTATAAAAACAAGAAATTAAAAAAAAAATTAAAAAAAAATACTTACAATTTGATACTTTTGATTCAAAATTCATATCATACACATGTGGGTATTTCTGAACTGAAGGAGCTTTTCTACTTTTCGGGTCAATAAACGTAGGAACATTTGCTGCACTTGTCCTTAAATGCAATAATCAACAATTTATATATTTAATTCATGGTTAAAGCAGATTAAGTCTAGTAATTTTTCTAACGTTTTAGAAACCATTTTTAAAATTTCTTCATCTGAATCTGAGTCATGACGGCGATTTAGTTTTTGGTAAGCCTTTTCTTCTTTTCTTAATTCCTTTCTAAGTAATTTATCTTCTTCAGTTTCAATAGTAATCATTTCCATATGTCTAGGTCTTTTTTCCATTTCTATTTAAATAATTAAAACAATTAAGAATTTATATTATATTAATATGCTATACTTTCATTTTCATACTTAAATTTGTTGAAAGCAAATTTTTTTTTTCATTTGTCATTAAACACTGTTTTAAAATATCTTTTCTGTGTTTTAAAAGTGTTTCAATGAGTGTAAGTCTAGTAAAGCCGAGTAGATTAAACAACTATAAAATAATGAAACAAAGTTAGTTTAAAATATAAAATTTAATAGATTTTTTGAAAAGTTATAGATACACTAGTTAAATTTAAATTTATATTGATTATGTATATAACTATATAATTAATATAATATTAATAGATAGTATGAATATTGATGTAGTGAAGTTTTTAATATGCAATAACAATTGATAAATGAATAATAAAAATTTAGCTTAGTTGTAACATTAAATATTATAATCAAATATTCAGAACTTTGAACATGTTCTGGTTAATTTGGTGCTAAACACACTTTTTTTTTACTATTCTTTACATAGATTTTTAGATTTTTTACTTTTAATTAAGGCAATCTAAATTTTTTATTCTTAATTTTTAATGTAAATATTTATATTTAAGTGAATTTAAGTTCTCGAAGCTTAAATAAAAAGTGTAGAGTACTTAAGTCTATATTATCTATCATTTGAGATTACACTACTTCAATGTAACTTTCCAATCATTTTCTATAATTATAATATTATCTTAATATTTTAAACATTATATATAATTAAAATACTATATTAGTTATTTTTATTAAAAAAAGTTTAAAAGTGTATTAACCTTTTTCTTAAATTTAAAAGTTTTAGCTTTTCAAAAATCATGTTTATGGAATCAACTATTATAATCATTGTTTATTTGTTTATTTTAAAATTTAAACAATGAAAAGATTATAATATGATAGATGCTAGATATTATGAATAGTATTATATAATACATTTATTGTTTAGAACAAAAAATAAAATTTTCACTTCAAAACACAAAATAACTTTAGTAAGACTTAGAATCAGTTAAATGAAAATTTCCCACAGCCACCTAATGCCCAAGGAAAAACTCAATTTGATCCGCTCGTAGTGTACAAGACACCACAAAACACATAATAATTGAATGCCGAGTATATATCAACCACCTGAATAATTTACATGCTTCCTGAATCAACAGCCGAAATACTTAATAACTATCCTCGGTCAATCACAAGCATCTTTTAAATTCATTACCGCTACCGCCTCTAGTCTACAACCTAAAATTTAACAATTCAAAATTAAAGTTTTTAAGAATTATTTTACTATGCGAACAGTGAGTTGTCTACACTGATTTTTATCAATTTTATTTAGCAGAAATCTGAAATTTATACATCGTGATACTAACTGTGATAAAAGTATAGACCCTTTAATATTAGATCTATGGATATTGGATAGTAGTACCATCATATTTATAAATCACTGAATAATTATAAATACTTAAAAGTAAAAAATTGGATGTAATTATAATTTAATATTTTATATTTAATGCACAAAACACAAAATTGTAAACAAATACACTATACAGTAAGTTATCACCACAAACTACAACATACTATTTTTTTAAGATTAGATGCAAGTGCTTACTGATTATTTGATAATTTTTGTTTTGATGAATTGTGATCGTAAATTTTAATTTTAAAGTTCATTGTCTTATAATAACTTTTGTACTGAGTGAAATTATTAGAAAAAATGAATATAAATATGAAGAAACTGACATTAAATGTTATACCTGGAATGTCTTTGTCTAGTATAAAACAATTTGCTAGCATTGAAACAGGTATGTTACAAAAGGACTTTTACTTGTTGTTTAATGGAAAAATTTTAAATGACGATACTGTTCAAAATGGTATTGTTTATATTGTACCTCGGGTAATGGGTGGCAAGGGAGGATTTGGTTCAATGCTACGAGCAATTGGTGCACAAATTGAAAAAACAACAAATCGTGAAGCTTGTCGAGATTTAAGCGGACGTCGATTACGTGATATAAATGAAGAAAAACGAGTTAAAGATTTTTTAGCCAAAGGAGGTCCTAGTACAGAAGATCCTGAAGAGCGCAAAAAACGAAAATTACAACGCCTATGTCAAGCACCCAAAACAGAATTTAAAGATGAACATTATGAAAAGCAAATGTCTGAAATGACAGAATCTGTATCAGATGCAATAGAGTGTGGTTTCAAAGCAGGCACATCGGAAATTCCAATCAAGAAAAAAATTAAATCCAAGGGATATTTTGATTCCGATTTGGATACAGATAGTAGCTGTGATGAATTAGATGAAGAAAAAGTGTCTATTGAGTCAACAAAAAAAGAACAATCAAATAAAGAACTAAAAGAAACAGAAAATGTTAATAAACGTAAAAGTTTAGATTTAGAATACACTGATACTGTTACAAAAAAAAAGATTAAAGTTTAACAATTAAAAAAAAATATATGTATATTATTAAATTAACAGATAATGTTTAATGTTAATTAACATTAAAAATGATTAATTTTTGTTAAGATATATAAATATAGATTTTCAAAAAAAAATAATTTTGAATTTATATTTTTAATGATTGTCTATAGGTATTATTGTAAACTTAAATAATATATAGATTAATTAATGGTTTATTTTTAATCATATTAAGGGAACATATCTAGTTATTTAAGATAAGTTTATAAATTTAATTGATTATGTCTAATACTATTTATGTACAAAATAAACTTATAATTTTAATTCTAAGCAAAGGGCAATTTTGTTATTATCCTATTTTTGGTAATATATTCAATTCAATTTAAGAAACATACTAGAAAGGGACCGGTTTTTATCGGACAGTAGTAGTCAGCATCACCTAATTTCCCCACCCAGCAAATTAACTGTATATCAACTATGTAGTGAAGTTATGCTTCTGCAAACGAATTGGCTATCAAGTACGTATCTTAATTTAAACAAAGTATAAAAGTGTTTAAAAAATTTTAATAAGCAACATTTAAGTTTAAAGATCAGATATAAATTAAGGATGTTAATTCAAGACAGCATTTTAAAAATCTAAGTTATCAAAGAAAAATAAACATATAAAAAGAATTTAAAAGGGAGATTTTAACTAATTTTTTCTCCAAAACATTTTTATGTATAAATATCAAATTTTAAATCTCAATTTGTCGATAGAAGACCCAGGTCTGAATTAAGCAGTAAGAAGTCTAGACTACAGCTTATAGAACCATAAATGATCATTGATTTAAGGGCACCATTCAATCATTTTTAATCTATATCATACAAAAATAAGTTAAAAATAATATCCTATTATATGTATAGTTCAAATTTTTTCAAGAACTATGAGGTACAGTAAATGTTAATTCGTAACCTATTTAAGCTAAAACAAAAATTAAGCTAATAATAATAATGTAAGAATCTAATCAGATATTTATTTTATTTAACAATCATTTTTCTGATACATAGAATTTTATGAAATTTAATATTTTTAAAATTTATTTAAAATTATTTTTTTATATTATATTAATTTAATTCTATGTTTATAATAATAAATAAATTATAAAATCGCTTACTTCATCTTGAAGTTCAGTATCAGATTTTTGAGTTGAAAGCAGATCTATGATATTAGTATAATAATCTTCATCTGAAACGCCTAAATCTATTGATGAGGTTTTAGTAATCTGTTTCAATAGCCAAGCTTTACCAAACTAAAAAAAAAATAAAAATAATATTTAAACTGTTCAACAAACTAACTTATTGACTATGAAGATAATTTCTAAAATATTGGGATGATGGAATTCATCTTAAAATAAATACTAATATTTTTAATATGTAAATTATTGTAAAATAAAAAAAGTAAGTCAATTTACATTTGGAGATCTATGATTTATTCTTTCTTCTTCGTTATAAGCCATGGAGAATAACTTAGAAGTCTTTGAATCGTAGTTCAGAATAGGTAACTTATCAAAATTTGGAGGTACCCATTTGGAGTTTAATTTATAACGTATTATATCAACAACCAAAGAATTCTGAACTTGGTTTTGATTTTCTTCATTATTAACTTTATGATCATCAAGCTTCTCCCAAAGTGTTTTCAATTGCTTCAAACTTTTTTCGTTCATCAACTGTTCTACTTCTTTAACCAACTGTGAAATTTAAATAAAATTATATTCTTATAAAATAGGCAAATTAATAAATTAAAAATTACTTTGTATATTTGATCTGCGTTATTATTTGATACTTTTCCAAACATACTTTTAAGTTCTAAAATATGTTTCATTAATAGTCCAGAAACGCCAATAAACAATTTGAAAAAAAACAAAACTGATGAACTCAATATTTCTGGTTGTTCATCTTTTGCTAGAAAATTAATAACATTTAGAATGTGAAAAATGTGTTATTGCTAAAAAAGAGCATAATATTGTATAAGAAAAATTCAATTTTTTTTACAAGATTATGAAATGTTATAAAAAGCTAAAAATACTTAATTATTTTAAAATGAATAATTATGTTAAAATATTGGTATGTTATTAATAATAACTACATTACTTAATACTTACAAAGTTCTTGTGCTATTCCATACAACATATGCAAATTCTTCATAATAATATCGTTTTTAGTTTCATTGATAACATTGCAAAGTTCATTAAATGTAAGGAATCTGAAAATTAAATCCATATTAAATATAATGAATTGTCATAACTTAATAACATTAAATGTATACAAATTACAGAAAGTCATAAAACTAATCTATAAAACATATTGACAGAATACAAAGTATAGGTATTAGGTGTTTGGTTTGTTCACTTCTGAGTAAAGTTGTGGTATATCTAATGAATAAAATTTAAAATTAAAAAATAAAATATTTTGAGCAATTAAAATGTACTATTTTTCTAACATTTCTTAAAAACTGTACAATTTTAAATTATTTTTCCATACATGCGTTAAAGTAAAAATTATGTTTTCATAGATTTTTAATTAGTAAATGGTGTTATTTGAATGTTGTAATATACTAATTTTCATCAAAAGCATATATAGACTAACACAATTGAAAAATAAAGATTACTAGGTACTATGTATTTAAAACTTAATTTTAATTAATAAGTAATTAAGTAAAAACCTAATATACCTTTATACATAAAAATTAAATATTAATAAAAATAATTACTTTTGAAATTTATTTTCTTCTTCATCTTTTTGTTTTTTAATAACATTAAAGTTATAATTCCAAATGTTAATTGGTTCCATATATTCTGTAATATCGTTGTTTAAATATACACGAATAGATCTTGAATATCTAGGTAGACTAATGTCAATGTGCTTACGCACATCAACTTTTACTTTTGCCATAGTTAAGTAAATGATTATCAGACCACCTATTTTAAAATAAAATTAATATTTAAATATTTGTATACTGAGAACTGTATTTTTAAAAGTGTTCTAATATTTTATCATACTTGACTTAAAGAGTTTGACAATTTCATCAACACAATATATTATATTAATTAATAAAAAAATTAATAACTACATACACACAAACATGAAAAATAAAACAGCTAATAATTTCAAATCTATTAACAGGCTTTATTTTTTTGAACGAAATTCAAAAATACTATTAAATGAATAATGATCGCTATTATACCTATTCAATACCTATTATATTATAGAGCCATGAGTGCATATATTGACATAATAATATATTTAAAATAATTCTTATCACTACCCAACTTCAACCATTTAAAGATAAGAAGATGAGAGAATTTGGTTTGAATTACTTTTTATCATAGTCCGTTGTTTGGATTGTACCCACAGATATATATATATATATCTGTAATTGTATTTACAAGCCATAGCTATAGATAACATCTAACTATCTTTAATCGTGTCACGAATCAAATTAATAAGATAATATATTATTGTAGTTTGTAGTTTATGGATTGTAAAATGATTGTATAATATATTCAAAATCTTTAAGTACCTAGTTTCCCACAGATCACATTTTAATCTGTGTAATGTATAGATACCCCGATTGACTTGATTTAAGTTAATCAAGGTAAATGTTAAATGGCAAATACTAAATAGTAAATACAGATTACGAAATTACAGCTGGTGTTAGGACTGTTAGGAGGACATGACTATATAATTTGAAGTAAGTGGTAATAATAATTACAGTTATCGTGGTTTATACCAGCATCAGCATGACGATAATATTATCAATAATCAAATGCGCAGTTTTGATTATTTTTAACTAATTTTTCTTGCTGTTGTATAAATGTATAATTACTTCGTAAATATTTAATTTAATTTTTTATTATGTAGTCGTCTTATTTGATCTCGTGCTTAAAGTAATAGGATATGAAATCCATTAATGAATGTAAATAGATAACATTGATCTCATATAAATCAAGAGGTACCTGTGCATTGAAGATTCTGGAGAACAAAGGTTTTTGAATTAATACCATACAGTATTATAGTCTATTATACTTTGACCTCCTATCATTATGTCCTTTGTTTTTTTTCTTTTGCAACATTCTAAAATAATTGTCAGTTTCATTTATTTTCTTAGTACTTTTTCTCTGTGATTTGAAATAGATTTTATTTTATGCTATTGTATGTTCTATTGTATTACAATTTCTTATATCTAATTATTACTATTTTTAGACACAATTATGCCTGAAACTGGATATCAAGTTCTTAGTTCTGAAAGAGAAGAAGAAGTTCATTTCCAGTTTACTCCTAATGTAGCTAGAAGTGAGTGTTCTAAAATATTTACATTTAATTTGAAGGAGATGCATAGTTATAATAATTATAGAACTGTTTATTAAATATAAACTATAATATCTGCATGTTATAATAATTTATTATTAATGTGATATTATATATTGTTTTAGACCGATGGAATCATATAGAAGACTTAGATACATTTTTTACAAGAATCTATCTTTATCATCAAAGACATGGATTTATTTGTCTAATTCTTCAATCGGCATTAGATCTTTTGCAAGTGATATTCTTGTTGGTGTTTTCTTTATTTCTGTTTTATTGTATTGACTATCCAGTACTTTTCAGGTATGATTTTATTTAAGTTATTATAATGACTGTTATTTAAATAATATCTCCAACAAGTCTATTTTGATAAAATTTTTTATTCAAAATATTATTAAACTACTCTATTATATCAATAAGGTATTTTAAGCTATAACATTTTAGGTTTGATGTTAATACTGCTAGTATAAGCCATAAATTTAAATTGTATTATTATATAATTGTAACAATTGCGAACAATAATCTGCAAACATCACATTATAATTTATAAATGGTGAGTCCAAAATTTTATCACCTTTATTTGACTTCAGTAATAATTTAACTTTAATAATAATATAAAATTAAATTAAATTTCCCTGTATAAAATCAATCTTGATTTAAATCTACAAACCCTGTTTCCTAAAATCTAATTGATTTTGGTATCTGTTATTATTTTACTGAATTAAAATGTTTTTATAATTAAAAGGATAATTCTGTGAATGTTATAATTACTTTCTAAATGGTTAAACAATAAAATACTGATTTAATACATTTATATTTATTATTAATTTTAAATCTTATTCAATATTTAGAGACAAACCAGCTGATTCAAACAGAGTAATAAATGGTACTGATAAAGTACGTTTATCTGATGTTATTCTGCCTGCATCAAAATGTACTAGCAAGTTTACAATTTTCACATATCTATATATGATACCACTATTAATGTTTGCTCTTTTCCGACTCATGAAAGTGTTCAATGTTGCTTATCATTATGCTGATATCAAAGCATTTTATAATGTTGCTCTTCATATACCTGATGTGAGATTATTAAAATAGTATCTTTCAGAATGTTAAAAAAAATTTTAATTAATCATATTCTAGAAAGAGTTACAAAACTACACTTGGCGAGAAATTATCCACAAAGTAATAGAAGCACAAAAAGAACAAAATATGTGTATACATAAACTTGATCTTACAGAACTTGACATTTATCAACGTATTTTAAGGTGACTTGAGCATATTTTTAGTATTTTTTTTTAAATAATTTAATACCTATCTAATTACTTTTTTTTTATTATTTGTTAGAACAAAAAACTACTTAATTGCTCTTGTGAATAAATCTGTGCTTCCTACACATTTTAACATACCATTTCTTGGTGATGTAATCTATTTTTCTAATGGAATGAAGTACAATTTAAATTTGTTGCTTTTCTGTGAGTAATTAAACAAAATAAATATATTTGAATAATCTAATTAAAAGTATGTTCTATTTTGTTTTACAAAGTTAATATTTATGTTATATACTTATACATGTATATTATAAAATAGTAAGTATAACATATAAAGAGTTGTATACAAATAACATATAGGTCCTTTATTAGTTATACAATATAACAGGAAAGCTCATCAAGTAAAATAGCTTACCATATGTATAAAACTCTAAAATGTTAATTTTGTGTTTTCATGTTTTGAATACATTTATTTTTATATATTTTCAAGTACTTGCAATACATTTTTGTCATACTAATTTTTAGGTTGTTATTTTATAAATAAAATATTACATTATTAATTGTTTATTTTAAAGATCTAAATATTTATTATTATTATTATTATTATTATAAATAATTGTGTAAGCTGTAAAGTACTCTAGATTATTTAAAAAATTATCTTTTAAAATATATATTTATATATATATTTTAGTAACAATATTAATTTCAGGGGGTCCATGGTCACCATTTGAAAATAATTGGCATCTGAAACCAGATTATAAACAACCTGGAAAGCGTTTGGAGTTGGCACAGTCAATGCGTAAAACTATTAGTTGGGTTGCTTTAATTAATGTATTGCTATCTCCAGTAATTTTTACTTGGCAATTAATTTACAAATTGTGTGACAATGCTCAAGTAAGATATTTAGTTTTAAAATATTATTCTTAACGTTTTAAATTTGTTGTATTAATTAGATGGTAAAAAATGAACCAAGTGTACTTAGTATTCGGATGTGGTCCTTATATTCAAAAATATATTTGCGTCACTTCAACGAACTAGACCACGAGCTCAGTGCCCGACTTAGTCGTGCATATGTGCCTGCAGCTAAATATTTACAAAGTTTTGCAGCGCCTGTTAGCGTTATAATCGCAAAGTATGGTTTAATTTCAAAATTAATTATTAAAAAATTAAAAATTTGTAATATCTTATTTGAATTTTAGGAATACAATGTTTTTCACAAGTGCTATCATGGTACCAATACTTGCACTAACTGTGTATGATGACAGTATTTTATCAATTGAACACATGATAACTATATTGAGTGGATTATCACTATTATTTTTGATTTGTCGGTTAGTTTAAAATGTTTAAATACATTAATATCATAACTAATAATTTAATTTTTAATAAATAATTGATTTTATAATTTTAGAAGTCTTGTTGATGATGATAAGGAAATTGTTTGTCAAGAATCATTAATGACTGCTATATTGACTGAAGTTCATTACCTACCAGATTCATGGGTTGGGAAAGCACATACACAACAAGTCAGTAATCAGTTTTCTCAAATTTTCCCATTCAAAGCTGTAAGTACTGAATATATTATATTAAATATTTAAATTCAGTATGTAAGAGATTTTTATTTTCAGAATTATTTGTTTAACGAATTAATTTCACCATTAGTCACACCATTTATACTGTTTTTCTGGCTTCGTCCTAGATCTTTGGAAATTGTAGATTTTTATCGTAATTATACTGCAGAAGTAGCAGGAGTTGGTGATGTATGTGCTTTTTCTATGATGAATTTACGGAAAAATGGTAACCCTGCTTGGCGTTCTCCTGGCCCTTCATCGCCTGGTACCCCTACAGCAAAATTGCCTCAAATAGATCAAGCTGAAGATGGGAAAGTAGAAATGTCTCTTCTCAGTTTCTCTGTACGGAATCCTACTTGGGATCCAGTGGATATTGAAGCTAAAGAGTTTGTTGATGAAATAATTGCTAAGACGCGTCAAAAATATTCATCCACTAGCAATTCTATAATAAATCCTGTAATTTTTTAATTGAATATTCATTATTATTGATTTTATAATATTTATATAATAATTTTTATTAATAATTTTTTTTAGTTTCAAAATCATGATATGATTGGTAGTACATTACATATTGCAGAAATACCTTCCTGTTTAATTGGGCTTGATCAGAGCACACGATTGTTGCATAAAGAAGGGTATATTATTTTTTTAAATTCATTAGTTATTTTATTTTAACAATAATTTTTTGATTATTTAGTTTAACTGGTCGACCAAACCGAATCAATAGTAGTTCTGTAATGTGCTCATCAATATTTTCTTCATCTGACTATTTAACTTCAATAGAAGTAAATCAAAGTGCATTGCTTTTACATAGCATTCATAGAAAGTAATAATATATTTATTAAATTATTAAATGAGTAATTATACTTACATCTGTTGTACTTTTTTAGACAACTTGAAGAACGAGGCAATCATGCAAGCACTTCAGTTTCTCAATCTGTTCTTAAAACTAACACCAATTTACAAGAACGAACTCCTTTGCTAAAACCAGTTGCTAGGATTATCTGATTGTATTTAATAAGAACCTCAAAATTGCTGTGATATTAATTAAGGTGTAGTAATATTCTTTTCCAATATTTTTGAGATTATATTCAATATTTCAAGGAACTGTTTTTATTGGTATGACTATTTTTAAGAAACTGAGATTTTATTGTGTGACACTAGTTTTTTTTTACAATAAGCTTTGTAATTATATGTTGTTTTTTTTTAATATAGTTATTTCATAATTTTTAATCCCGATTTTGCCCAATTGTTATAATTGAAATATAATCAATATTATAATATAGTTTTTATGTTAAATGATTGCTTAATCTGTAATAAAAAAAATTCGAAACTGTTCATCTTAATATTTTCTGTAATCAAAATTGTCTTGAGGGATAATATGTTTCATTTTTATTCTTTTTTTTCTTAACTCATGCTCTCATTTATATTCAGACAACTAATGTACCTACTACAACTTCCATTAGCTTCTGTTCATGATATTTTTACTTAATCAAACTATTTTCTGTCTATCTATTTCTCCTCTTGTCTTCCCTTCCCTACCACTCTATCTTTTTCTATATCTTCTAACCTTTCATTCTATATAATTTTAATGGGAAGGATTGTAATGCAAATTTTAAGCTAATTTTTACGTACTACTTATAATTTATAGCATATATACGATATGCTATCGGGCTATAATTTAATTTTTCTAAGTTTTAATGCTATAATATGCCAATTGCCTACATTAATTCAGCTAGCATGGAACAAGAATAAAATTAATTTCGTTTTGTAAAGTGTAAATCCATAGCCTGATATCTCCAAACTGTTATAATAGTATTGATAATAGGTGAATGCTAGAACGAGGTTAATATAAATAAAATTATAAATTATATTGACCTTGCCGTTCCTCAGAATATGCATACCTACTTAATATCATACTTAGCTGATATCATATTTATCAATATAAGTACGTATGTTTATCTTATCATTATGTGTAGATTATAAAATGGTATCAATACATAACTCGTATCATCACAGAATATTATAATTATTTGTGTGGATTTAAACATATTAAACGTTAAACATTTATTAACATTCATTCAATCATACTTAATTTTAACATCTTATTATTTTATCGTGATATTAATTTCTTACTGTTTATTTACCAAAACTAAAAAATTAACAATAATAAATGTAAGCAAACCAAATACAAGACAATTCATATTGTAAGTATGATAGTATGATAAATTATGATGCCTACTAATTTAAACCTTAAAGTACCATAATAAGTTTTAAATAAATAGTAATAGATGCATTGAAAATAAATTTAGGTCCTGCGTATAAATTCAGTTAATTTCTTGTTTACTTAAAATGTAGAATTAGGTAATGTCATTTCTTAAAATCTTACTGGAGATATTCCCCTAAAACTTTTCAATAGTTAAAGTAATAAAATCTCGTATAAACTGATGTATTGATTAGTTTTAGTTTCGTGCATTTATCTCTAGTGTATGAGTATTTAAGATTTTGAATTCGTAATTTATAACAAATATTATTAAGTCTAATAAAAAAAATAAAATTGGAAAATTATACCTACTACGACCTACAAGGATATAATATGTTTAAAACGTATTGGATTATTATTTGAAAACAAGCATTTACGTAGTGTTGCTTAAATTTCTAGGAAGTTTTTAAGTATACAAGAAAATTAAATAATACCAAAAAGTGTAATGACAAAAATTCTAAATTTCAAAAAATAATTTAATATGTCTTATTTTACTGTGGATTTTGTTCCGTGATTTTTGTACAGTTTTTTTCCCACAAGTTATTATTGCTGGTTACTTCATTGTGTAATATTTATAAAAGTGTATATAACTTAAGTAAATAGTATACCCAGCTAGTATCGATTCGTGTTCTAAAATAATGTGTTAGTAAATATAATAGTTATACATTTATCCTCGACTTAAGCTCTGTTTTGATATAATCACGCTTATAAATAGGTATGTTTTAGTATGCGATTAACATTCTATTATCTACGTTATCACGTGGAGTGAAAAAAAATCAACAATTAATGAGTTATATAAGCACACAATACACATCAAGTTAGAAAAGCAAAAAACGTGAAACAAATCCATCTATTTTGTTGGCCTATACAATTTTAGAAATTGTATATTGACATAATGTGTTAAAAAACCAATATTATAATGTAAGTAAGACGGCCCCAAACCCTTAAACATTTGTTTCATCCAATCTTTCCAAAATATTGCCCTACGCACTATAACTGGTGCTCCATGATACATGACAAACCTTTCACTTCACAATGACCTCGAAGTAATTATTAATGTCACAGACTACGCCAAATTTCACTACCACCATTTTTACTCCAAACTCAACCCCACCACAAATTCTCTCATTAAAAACATGGGTTTCATTTTATATCCCAGGCAACACCTCCACGCACACTTAAACGTAATTGGAATCGCGATCTACTTAAGTGATCGTAAATCCAACTAAAAGTTCGTAGGTGTCACCAGCGGCCAGCGGGCGACTTCCTTAAAAGCTGTTCTTGATATTATGTCATGTTTTTATTATATTATCTAAATTACTAATTGTGCTTGTTTGTACAGATCGTTTTTTTAAAATAAGAGGGAAAAAAAGTAATATATACATGCGTTATTATTATGTATTATATATGTATATATCGCAGGCACGAAGGATCAATTTGAAAGCGAGGGGTGAAAACGATAATCGCGAGCTATCAGAGCACGTCACAACAACATTAGGTATATAATAATATATTATAATGACGGACGAAGATCAATCGCCCATAAACGCACTGCCCGACGAGGTCCTGCTGTACGTATTCCGAACCATGTCCGCCACCGAGTTCGTCGCGATCCTGCCACTCGTCTGCGAACGATGGTCACGGATAATCGCGTCGGACTCGTGCACGCTAAAGCGGATCGGCATGCACCACGCGAACGCGATCGCAGCCGTCGAGTTCTTCTACTTCCGGGACGACAGCGAACGGTCGCAGATGTTCCACTGGCCGCCCGACGATTACGGGCGGCTGTTGCTGCGGCCGTCGGCGGCGGCGCGTGTGGGTTACGCGAACGCGTTCTACCTGTGCGCCCGGTACGCGGAGATCTGCGGTCACGTGGCCGCACTGATCATCTCGTCCGGCCTGTCCGTGTACGCTACCGACGGGTACACGTACGTGGACAGGCTGACCACGTTGGTGTTGCACGGCGTCCGCGTCGGCGAACAGGACCAGTACACGCTCGCCGAACTGGGCACGGTGTACTGCAACGTGCTGGACGTAGTGTACGTGAAGTGTTCGCTGGCCCCGCGCTTCGATCTGAAGTTCCTGTACGCCGGGTTCGGGCGGCTGCGGCGGTTCCGGACCGATCACAACGCCGTCGGCGTTCGTTTCCTCGGCGACCTGTTGAATGCGCACCGCCACACGCTGGAAACGGTCGTGCTGTGCTACTGTACGGTGACCGGTGACCGGTGGATAGACGTCCTGTCGGAGAGGCTCCGCGGACGGACCGTCAACCGGCTGACCATGCACAGCGCGTACTTCACGGATAGGTGCGTGAACCGGTTTCTCACCTCTGCCGACTTGGTCCTGCCCGACGACAGGTCCAACGTGGTCATCGATGGTAATCTAGGTCGGATCTCGTTCTCCATCGACATCGATCCCTTGCGATGATTTCGTTCATCGGCCATAGTTCTGCGAAGCATTTGATGAACTGAACGGTAAAATCGAAATCCTATTATTTTTCTCGTCCAACTACAAGTACTACATATACAACGATTCAGGCCCGATTTTCCGACAAATTGTGTAGGTTCTCATATAATACATAAATAATTTTTATATGAAAACATTACGATTTACAATCAAAATGTTGATAAAATTACACCAAAGCCAAGCATATTTATTTTAATCAAAGAGTTAATAAACCAGGAAAACAAACTTTGAGCTTGATCTCATAGCACATAAAAAATTGCAATCGGTCACCAAAAACGAAAACTAAATATCGGAAATTAAAACTTATTTTTTCAAACTTTAGAATTACAATTTTAGGCTACAAAGTGGAACTAATGTTTCATTTTCATTTAGAAAATAAAAGTTCATCTTAACTTATAACCTCATAATACTCATACTATATTATATTTTATATTATACTACTATATTATTTACTGTTGGCAAATTGGGTGTCGGCCAATTGGTACGACACGGTATATAGGTAATGATTTACTTTGTTATGCTTCGGATTACTGTGCGCTTAACGGTTATTTCATATTTGTCATTTGTCATATTGTGACAATACAATAACGCAAAATGTACTAATATGGGTACGGTTACCTAAATGTAAACGGATTTGTAATATTTTCATGTTTTATTTTTAGACTTAAGTTCATGGGTTTAAGCGTTAATTATTTATAGAAAATATAAAATTATGGTTTAATTTAATTATATTTTTTTTTTTTTGGATAATTAAAAAATTAATAATTATGATGTATTTGTTATACTAAAGATATTATTAAAAATTTCAATTCAACTGATGCATTATGAATTATACCGTTACACCGAGTACTGCATACATATGTATTTTAAAATCGTATATTTTAATGTTATTATTAAAAATTATACCATTGTTATCGATAAAATGAAAATAAATTATAAATACTATTAAATTACTGACTTCCTAACTAATGACATTAAATTATGTAACAAAAATAAAATATATACTCAGTGGCAAAGTTATCGGGACTCCAATCCTCCCACATTAAACTTAAACTAATTGAGAAAAATATAAAAAAAATGCATTTTTTTCGATGTTTAAGCCTTTATTTAATAAAAAAAAAAAACTATTACGTTCATTTTGTCGATTTATTTTAAATGAATTTAACTTATTTTACTATACAATGAGGTCCATCATTTTCAGAGCTCGTCAAACATTTTGTAGTATGGGTTTAGCTCTTAGTAATCGAATAAACAATAATTAGAGATTCGAAAAGTGGAAACACAAAGAGCCAGATCGTACCTAGGCAGTAGGCGTAACACCGTTGACCATTGCTTATAGTTTGTAACTTGTAGCTTTGTTTAAAAGTATTCAACTAAATAAATAGGTATATAATATGTATTGTTGGATAAACAAAAGATGTTCAAATTTGCCGAAATACTTTTTTTAAGACGAGAACTTTTAATATCAAATTCTGGTGGAACTTGAAAATTTAACAATTGAATCGTTAATATAGTGCATATACATATTTATATATTGTGATAAAATTCTAAAAGTTATTGAGGCTAAGTACTTACCAACTTGTAGTCACCTTAATTTTAAACTGAACGTTAATAAACAACTTCTGATTAAAGGTAATTCTGATCACTTCCAGTTCTATTGCTGCAAATGCGTAAATTATGAAAACGAAAGATGTGAGAATGGCACAAATCCCAAAAAAGGAACAATAAGCGTAACTGTCCTACAAAAACATCAACATGTTTTATGAACAATAGACAATAAATGTGCAAACGGTTTACAGCTGACACAACATTTGGGATCCAACTAGTATACTACCCTGTAATAGTACAACAATCCTGAATCTTCTCTGTGTCTGCCTCAACAATATTCTATAATGAAATTTTATGGGGTATATCTGGTATGAAAATATTCAGTCAACTACTTTACGATTTTATTATATAGGGTAATTCGACAAATATGCTTGTCTATTTTTCTTTTAATTCTAATTTTTGGAATTTTTAAACACACCTACTTAAACAAATTATTTTCAAGTACAAATACTTTTTAAATCATTTAAGAAGTGGTCCTTTGCGTTGATAACAGCTTCTTACTTTCAAATAAGAAATGGTCTTTTCTTCTATAAAGTGTTATGGTTTTAATAACTTTGTACTTGAAATTTTGAACTAAGATAATGTGATAATATAGAAAATTATATAAATTTACTAAAATTGTATAATAATGATTTTCTGTGGCTACAATCTCAAGAAATATAAAGTTCAAGATAATATGACCAAATCTAATTAAAATAAAAACAGTTTTTTTAAAGAAAATAATAAATATTCATTTTAAATAATATATTTAAAACATACACAATATATTATACATGAATATGTGTAAATTTTTATTTGTACATATAATCATCGGTAATTTGTATAAATATAAAATTTAACTGCAGAAGCTAAGGCGATTTGCTAATATACATAAGTGTTTTTCCATTGACATGAGATTTTATAAGTATTTAATAAATATAATTTTACATTTATAATTAATCTAATAGAAAACGCTTCATGTACATTTTGATCAAAATATAAAAATTTAAATAATGTTTTATTTATAGCAATCAGCGTTCATTTCATTATACACTAGTGTATACATTTTAAAATCTACAAAAAAATTATATTGGAAAACAAAAAAAAAAAAAAATGTTTTACATAGGTACATTTTCTATTGAAAAATATTTTGGTGTGTTAATTTGTAATAAATGTATACATGTACATTGTACATAAGATAAATAGTCAAAAAATATTATTATTAATATATTAAATAACAAATATAATATTTCAACAGCTCTTCATTTGACAATATCACACGGTCATTTGAAAAATCACGTAATGCTTTTTTTTTTAATGTAGAACTTTTAGACATTAAAATAATATTTATATTAAAAATTCAGACTAGTTCTTTCTAAAAAAAAAAAAATAATAATAATAATAATAAAAAAAAAGACATTGAACATATTTTTCAACTAATACTTAGAGAATGAACATTTTGTTGTCTCTAAAGCGCTGTCGTATAATACTACATAGGTAAATAATACTTGTACAAATAAAATTAAACCAGATCATCTGGTGTTATGACTGCAGACTATTAATTCTGTTCCCGTAACTTATAGTGTCACAGGATTAAATATGTTTGCTTACATTATGATTGTAATAGTATTGGCTCTATGACTGAATTTAAAGCATTAGAACTTTCCACGTTATTTTCATATAGATCTTTGGCTTTCAATAACCGATCAGCTCCTTTAAATAGTAGCATAAAAATATTATAAAGGAATGTAAAACATTAGAATAGCCACTTATTTAAACATACCAGAAGGTCGAAGTACTAAATAGTGTAGGATATCAGACAATGAGAGTATTCCAATGACTTTGTCCTCTGTGTCCACAACAACTAGCCTGTGCACCTGAAAAACAATTGGAAAATTAAAAATAAAATCATAAAAAAATTAATTTAAGTTTTCTTACTTCAGCACGAACAATTTTTTCAATTACACTAAATAATGTATCAGTCAGATGACATTTTTGTACACCTTCAAACCAATCACTTCGATACTCATTAGCTTGTTTTAGGGTAACATCTAAATTATTATATGTACGTTCAGCAGCTAAATTCTAATAACATAAAACACCAATTAAATATATATTTTAAATTATTAATATTTCATTTTGTGACTAATAACTTACAATAACATCAAATTTAGCAAATATATCAACAAGTCGACCTTCTTGATCAACCATAGGTAAAGCAGATACTCTACGTTCAACAAATTTTTTTAATGCTAATATAATAGATGTTTCTTCAGACACAGTCTCTATATTTTCATAAGTGCCAATTTTTAGTTCTTCTAGACTCTGAGATAAATATGCAGGTTTTGGTAAATCATTTATCTAAAATTTAAAAATAAGATTAATTATATAATATACAATACACTGTCTACCATATTAATAAAAAAAAAAACAAATATGAAAAAAAAAATAAAAAATAAAATTCAATACCCTTACGTAAAGAAGAAGAAATCGTAGAATGCGTTTATGTGTCACAATATAAAGAACATTCCCAGTTGCAGGATCAATTACTGGAAGCCTATGTATTTTATTATTTATAAGGGTTTGAATAGCGAAATATAGTGACATATCAGGGCCAATTGATATTAATTCTTGAGGACGTTCTTGATGTAATTCATCTGAAACATGAATTATTATCTTTAAAAACTTTTCTTTAAGGATATACAAATACTATATAATATTTTTTACTTCTCCAGGTATCCAACTTATGTTCTTCTAATTCTTCCATACTTGAAGATGAAGAAGAATAATACTTCTGTAGTATTCTGATAAAATCTGTAATAGTTAGCATGCCTACAAATTGTTGACGCTTATTGTCCCATAATGGAGCTGCTCGCACACCATTGTAGACCAAAGCGAAAAATGCCTTTTTTACAATTAATTGTGTATCGAATACAACCAATTTTGCACTGGTTGGTATGAGATCATAAGTTTTATGGAAGCGAAAAAATTTCACAAATATCTGACTTTCGTCTTCGACTAAAATTAAAAAGTTAGCAATTGTTATTTAACTTAATCATGTTATAGATAAATTTCTAAAAGTTTAGTCTATAACTTACCCAGGTCTTTTATTTTCACTTTTTCTAAGAATGGATCAGCAACAGGAAGCTAAAAAATAAACACAAATATTGAGCATTTATCAAATACATTAAATTGTGAACAAGGGTATTTGAATACTTACTCCTCGGGAATCTCTAAACAATATTGCTGCATGTGTAGGATCTAAAAGGCCATCAGAGTTTTTCCTTGAGTTAGATATAGTGCCCAGGGACAATCGACGAGTTTCAGGGTCTAGAGAACTTCTACGTAATAGGGCTCCTGGTAAAAAAAAAAAAAAAAACAAATAAAAATAAAAATAAATATTCAATACATTATTCATTAAACTTTTAAGAGCAAAAATGATGAAAAATATGAATTATTCATATGAGTATCATTTTATTTTATGATAAACATTGCAACATAATTTGTACATTATATTTATTCTTGTAGTGGCCTTTCAATGTCAAAGGGTCATGGTGATCATAATACAAATATTACAGACGATAATATCAAAATTAAAATGACAAATTAAAGACAATTCGTATGTTATACATGTATAATATAATGTTTTGATCAGCATTTGATTTTGGTATGTTAAAAAAAATATAATTATAATTCTTATACACCAATTGTAAAGAAATAAAAAGATTATTAATACTATTAATATTAAAGCAAAATGTGTCATCCTTGTTACATGATATAAAATACAAAATATTTGATTAATTTTATAGAAATCTTGAAAACAATTTTAATGATAATCATTATCTCATGTCATAAAAGGGCAAGAAATATAAACAAAGTGTCAATTAGAAAAAAAAATTATCTTCATCATTATACAGTACGATATACAATAAATATATAGGTACCATTTATTAATATTATTCAATATTAAATAAAGTTTCTATGTAGGCACATCAAAGGTCTAATTTCTCAGTATTTTCAATTCATATAAATTGAAATAATATATGTATTTACGAGTATGTATAATTTGTATTAAAATATAAATTGATACATATTTTATATATTATGTCTAAAATTATTTAACTAGCACCAACCAAATTATACAATTTATATTTAGTGAAGCAAAATTATGTTATTAATCATTAAAAGAGTGACACAATATGATTATATAATTACACGAGAAACAATATAATATTATGTATGTATGTAAGATATAATAATGTATTATTGATAATTACAATGTATACTAATCAACAAAAGCAAGTTATAAATATTCTTACATTGATATATATAGTGTATCACGATAATCTAATACATTTGAATGTAAAATCATCAAATTTTACTGATAACAGACGTTTAACTAGTATTTTCCCAAATTTAGTTTTAACTTTAAATACAGCCATTGATTTAAAGATAATGATAAAGAGGAAAACCCGTTTACATATAAATTTAAGTTCTGTAATCTGTATACAAGTAAATACATATTATTTACAATTTACAATAAAAAATGATAACAAAGAAAAATTTAAAATATATGGAATCTAAATTTCAAAAAAAAAAAAAAAATCAGGATTTTGATCACACTAATAACCAAAAATAAATAAGTACAGATTTAAAAAAAAAAAAATTTATTTCGCTATTTTATACTTCCAAAAACTAAACATGGAAGTAACAATAATTAAATAAAAAACGAATGTAAACATAAAATTCTATCAAATGAATGTGTATTTTTAATTTTCATTCATTAAATTAGCAATATAATATACCTATCACTAATACGTTTCAAACAATGTAAATAATTGCCCACTATTAAAAACTACTATAACACTCGCAAAAAGTATCTTTTTTTTTATATACATATACTAAACAAACAAATAGGTATTTCTTTTTTTTGAAACTCGAACTGTGCTAACATCAATGATAATCTATAATTGCATTATAAGTAATTAAAACTCAATTATTGGAGATCTGTTAAAATAAAAACGACGCAGCAGTCATATTTAATTTGGATTAAATGTTACAAACGCTTTTTAATATTATATAACCATTAACCAAACACATAATATATTATACTGTCCAGAACTTTAATATATACAAAGCATTTCTATTATTCTACTTTAATTATTTCAAGAATTCGGTATTTATTTGATTTGATTTAATTTTTTTTTGTATTTACTGTCAACTGGTTTTTAATAATTCTTATAATTCAGTAATAACTAGTAACATAATATTATACTGTATCTCCAAAACCTTATTCTTATTAACATATTTTTATTACCATTATTTTTATCATATTCCTATTATAAATGATTCTAATAGAGCACAGCAAATTAAAAAAAAAAAAAAAAAAAAAAAAAAAAAATTGAGTTCCATATAAAAACGAATTAACAACACTATAATCTCTGTGTAGTGTGCCAATATATATATATATATATATATATATATATATATATATTCTTACGCGTTGTCGTTTTATCAACGGTAATTATATCGAATAATGACCAAGTTATTTCATGATCTTCTTTTTTTTTTCCGTGAATAACACGTCAAGTCGTAACGTTGTACACTTAACACACACGATTCCAACACAAACGTCTACGCAATTAAACAAACCTAAGAACAAACACGGCCATTTAAACAACGAGAACGAGACGAACAAGATTTTATGACGTAGATACGTGTAGGAACGTAATATCCACAAAATCTTAGTTCGCCAAACAAAATAAAAAAATAAAAAAATAATAAAAAAAAAAAACCGCGAAAATAAATTAAATAACAAACAGACAGAAGCAGACAGGCGTACGCATTTTCTCGTCATAATTAATATTTATAACAAACGTGTTTAACGATTCATGCGTATGACAAGTGACAACTGTTCTAGTGTCTATAATGAAAACAATGCGAATCTTATCTGTAATGCGCTGACGTAGGATTTTACATCCTCGGTCATTATTATTACTTTTTATTGGTCACATTACTACTTATTTACCCTTCGCGAGAAAACGGCTCCGAACGCCGTCGACGGGTACGTATTGGTTGTTCTCGTTACCGCGCGGATTGAAACCGGTTGCGCGTTAAACCAGTTACACAAAGTTTCATGTGTACGGGCTACCATACACAATATTATATTAGCAATGATCGCATGCGATCTGTGTTTTGCGATTACTTATTTTTCTCGTTCACTTACGGTGAAGTAAATAAAAAAAAAAAAAAAAAAAAAACCGAACCGCACTGAAACTCAAGCCACTCAAGGACTTTGGTTCGCAATGATCGTAATAATATTTTTCTAGTCGTTAACACTACATACGTAAATAATGTATAATATAATATATTATCTACAATGAAAAGATCTCCTTTGACGTTTGTTTTCCTCTTCACGGTGTCCGATGAGAATTCTAAAGTCACTACTACCTACAGTGGTCTGTCTCATAGTGCAGGTTCACATGGTGTGATTATAAGGCGTCTATAAAGCCGGGTTTCACTATATATCACGCGTAGAAGGAAATCTGGCTTTATTATCTATAACTGTGTTAACCCTAGTGGCATATGTAAAAATAATTGAATGGGGTGGTGATAGCGGGGAGGGGTTAAGCCTGAGTGGCGTATGCACAATGCATTGTGGCAAATGTTTTACAGTAAAATTTATTATGGTTATTGCTAACCACATTTATGGAATACCCTTAATATCGTTTTTTAGTGGAATCTAGGATAAAAAATGCTACAGACAAAAAAAGCCATGTGATAAAAAATCCATCGATAAATTTTTGTGTCAAAAAACAACGTATACATATAGTATATACAATGTATTATATTTAATTTGAAATTTATGATCATTATATATTAATACGACTAACAAAAATAACCAAAAATAATAATAATTAAAATAATCGTATTATATAAGCAATAGCTGTAAAATATTCATCAATTGTTCCATTGCATCACTACATATTTTATGTACAACAGTCATCGATCGTGGAATTAAGTGCAAATAGTCATTGAGTCGGAAATGATCTGCGTCGATGACCGGTTAAAAAAAAAAAAAAAAACGAAAATAAAATTCAAGGTTGCTTTGACCGCCGAATATACGTTTCTACGATGTTCCGCGTTATATACTATGCATATATATTATTTCAAATGTTTGATATTATGCAAAAGGTGACCACCGCAATCGGAAAACTATACATAGGACATATTAATTAATTAGACCGATAAACTGCACAATAGACTTTATTATTATTAATTATCGGTGTGAACTAATTTTTTTTTTAGACGTATAGACTTCGCACACGATTGAAAATAATAATAATAATAATAATAATAATATGGAACATACGATGCCAACCAAAAGAATAGTAATATTGATATTATACATAGTAATATTACTTTTTTGTATGCCGTATAAGCCAATAAATTATGTAGGTAAGGTACCCACAGCAAAAATGTACCAAACATACTACTTACTACGGGTACACCGACATACCGTATAAAGAGTAAGTTAAGGCGAGTACAGGTCAATGCGACGATGGAGAAATCCTGGAAATCGTAGGTAGTCGCCTTTTGTACCATATAAGGTATATTATTTATTATACAGATAAATACGTCAGCGGTCACTGATCAGTACACGTGAGTTTTCTTTGTGATTTTTCGTTATATTTACGATTATTTCATTTTGGTTATTTTTATTATTATTATTATTATTATAGGAAATCAGTCTTCCGAAAAGACATCATTAATGTTTATACGGTTTATTGCGCCTCAAGACATAATTATTTTTAATAAACACTGTTGTTGTGAAGATATTTTTTTTCACTAAGTGATAAAAAAGAAAAACGGGTTTTCTTGGGTTTGATGACGAACATTTATAATATTTATGAGCAAAGAAGAAAACGAGTGCCAATTATTCGTTAGTATAGATAATAATATAATAAATAATACCTAATGTGATGCAAAATATATGCAACATCATAAATAAAAACTTTAAATCTTACTCGCAGAATGAATTAAGGAAGATATTAATTTAAGTGATAAATTTTGATAGGGTAGTAGAAAAAAATTATTATTTTAGTAATACAACGATTTTCAACTGATCCGCGGTATTACAAAACAATCGATGGCCTGCAACTTGATATCACAGGTATATCTGTAGTGTGTCATAATAAAGGCCTAAAGTTTAGTATCATTTTAAATATCTCAAAGATGAACCACGAAACTTTAATGCAGTTATTGCTCACACACTTCATAGTACCTTCTTTCAAAATGCTTTCGAATATCTTGTACGCGTCGCCGCTGTCAAGCCGTTGCCGACCTGAGGCGGCCTGTTGCTGCTGCAATAGCGTTTTCCTGGTGCCGTCGTCCAAAGACTTTGACCGGTTCCGGAAATGTCCGTCCTTGGGCACGTCCAACAGACACGACGCGTGCTGGTGGCCGGTCGCCCGGTCCACCGACAACGCCGAGGACGGCAATCGCTGCTGCGGCGTCGGCACCGTAAGCGCGGTGCTGTTGGCGACGGGCAACGGCGCGGCGCCATTCTTCGGGGTGCCGGTGAGCGCGCGGTAAGCGTCGTGCAAGAACGACGTGCGCGGCGATGACCGCCTGCTCGGGCTCGGCGACCGGGACGACGGCGACAGCGAGTACACGTTCTTCGGCACAGATTTCGGCGCGACCGGCTCATCGTCGGGCGGCGTGATATGGCACACCACGTGCGGCTTGGGCACGACCAGACGTAATGGCTTGGCCGCCTCCACTTCCATCGTTACGCTTCCGTTACCGTCCGTGGCGGTATAACGATAATTATTATATTGACGACGGCCGTCCGAGAAAAATAATTAAACAATATTTCTGATCGGACGACGGACTTGTGCTAAGTGTGTCGATATATTCGGCTTTTCTTCGTGTATTATTCGTTCGTCACACGGCGTATAATATAATATATTAGACTACGCGTGTATGCACACCGTTCGGTCGGTTTTGCGTGTACACAATACGTATGATAATAATAATAATTATAATATTATCTTGCCGTGTTCGCAGAAAATTACAAACGGAATCGACGTACGACGCAGCAGTTCTGCGCGACGACTGCGGTAGAACGTGCAACGGTCGTGCGATACTATAATAGCACGTTGCAGTGCTGGCCTGACGCGCGCGCGCGCGAGAAAAACGAGCGTGGCGAAAAACGTGCGCGTACGACTGGTTCGAAAAAACGGAGCGCGGCGACCCGGGCCACTGTGTTCTACCACCACGACCGGCCACCGACGATGTTGCGACGGCGGCGGTGGTGTTTCCTTCTCCCGAACGGCACGAAAACAAGTGCAGGGGAGGGGCCGGCCGACAAAGCAGGAGACGAAGGCGACGCGCGACCGGTCACACACGTACTCACTAACAATATATTTCGATACGATGTTGTACAATGATAAAATATGTTTGGTTCCGATGATCGACTTTGACCGGGTTCGTGGCTTACAGGTATGTGTGTGCATGTAATATTAATAATACTATATGGTAAAAATATTGGTAACCGCCTACGAAATCAGAGCTGTAACGCGCGAGCCTCAGAGTCAAAGGTCAATGACGAATACATTTTCATTTATTTGTTATAGCGTGGTAACTCGGATACACGCACTGTAATATAATAAATACAAACGACGAACTTTAGAACCGAATACAATTGTAAGTATAAAGGTCGGGAAATTTTTTCTCAATATATTATAATTGCTGAACGCGTGAAATATAATAAAATAATATCGGGTTTCACAACAACCGTAAATCACGAGTGTGCAAGCAAACTGCATGTATATTGGTTATTGCATTATAAGAATGCATTCGATAAATTCGGATACTGTTTGAATTGTTGAGTAGGACTATTATACGCATGTGATTCATTATAAAATGTTAACAGAAAAAACACTATTATAACACAAAATCTATATAAAAACATACGCAGTAATCGAGATAAACAAAAGTCAAATATAATAGTTTTTATTAGTTTATTTGTAAAAAAAAACCAAATTAAATACGTAGGTTATTAAGATCATATGACATATAGTATATACAGTTGTAAGACAGCTCAGAGTTATGTTTGGTTTCCAACATCTGGATCATTATTTACAATAAATATTATAAATGAGCATGGTTGATAAATATAAAACACCGGATTAATTTGTTGTGTTTAGAATGGAACTTTGGTCTATTATGATAATTCAAATAATAATATGACTAGAAGAAAGTTTCGTACATTCTCGATAGGTCAGTTAACTACTGTTTTTCTAAACCTATTTTCTTGATCAATATAAACTAATCAATAACATGGTAATTTAATATCGATTATATAACTTTTTATTTTAATAGATTTACATATTTTATAACATGTACCTATAATAAAATTATAGATATTTCTTGTCTAATAATGTATATTTATTCTTTGCAAAGCAACAAAGTTTTTAATTTTACAGTGTTTATTTATGTATTTAAAAAAATCTTTTAATATATTTTATAGTTTCCATTTTTATTTTATAAGCTTTTCAAAAAATAGCAGGAATAGGTTTAAATACATTTAATAATGCAATGGTAATTTTTTTAGTTTATAAAATGTTGATTATAGGTTACTATATACTAGGGGTGGCCAACATGAATAGGTTTGCGGGTCACATAGATAAATACAATGATACCAAGAGCCAAAATATTTAAAGACACATTTTATTTAATTTGATAATTTTAGTAAGGTAATACATAAAAAATTAAAATTCATAATAATATTAAATAAATTTTGATTTTATAAAAATGACATGAGCCGTATCTAACAATAACGAGAGCCAAATGTGGCTCGCGAGCCACAAGTTGGCCACCTATGTTATATATAGGTACGAATTTGAGTATTTTAAATAGGCAACCAAGAATTTTGATTTTAATAATAAAATAAATATTGATAGTATTAAATAAAAATTATGCTTAGAATATAATTTTGAAGTTAGTTTCAACTTTAAATATTACTAAATATCCCAATAAGATTATAACAAAATGTACCTAATTATTTTTTATATTTTTTACTATAGATGATAAAAAAATATCAATCTTCTATTTGACATTTCATAGTTCATACAACACAATATTATAATTTTATTATATAAGAATAAGATAGAAAGTGTTTATAATAAATGTTTTAATGTTATCAGTTAAATTTTTAAATGTTAATAGAATAAACTACTTTATATTTTTATTTTTATAATATAATACATATATAAATTGTTAATATTTTCTAATAAAATAAATATTTTTTAAACACGTTAAATTGAAGATTAAAGTTTGGATAAACACTGCTTTAATAATTGAAATTCTAAACCAAACGTTTAATGTAAAAACAAGTAAGATATGATTTTCTTGGGTGGGTTTACAACGGTTCAACGTATTTTTGGGCCATAAACTACCTGTTTTTTTATTTTAGCTATAATATTAGTAATACTAGTAATTCTTAACATTTTAAAAGAAAAATAATATTTATCATATAACTATTATAATTAATGAATTAAGAAAATATTTCTGAATAAAAAATTAATAAATAATTATAACTTTTATCTAATATAGTATTTATATAATTATTGAATTTTAAAGCACAGCGATTGATTAGAGATTAGACGGACAAAAAAAAAAAAAAAAACACTGAATTACTGTCAAATTAAGTAGTATAAAATATCTTCAATTTAAATTTTAATATTTATTATTTATGAAAATTTCCACGAACTCTAAAAAATAATTACAGATACTTATGAGTTATGACTTAAAAAATATTAAGAATATTGATCACCACATTAAAAATTTATCTTACATATTATAATTTTATACATCATAATCCCAGAAAAAAATATGATTACTGTGGTAATACTGAGATTTGAATTTGTTATCTCTGACTATCATATTACTCATTTTATGACCAATACTGTGAAGAGTTCTAGGTCGTCAATATTTAAGTTACTTGACCTATTGTCAAATTTACATCAAAATTAAAAGTATTTGGGTCGCTTGTGTATAAACAATATTTACAACATAATATATATCGTTACGTTAATTTTTTCCAATTTTTCAATTTTAAAACGATTCATATATCATGTTTCACTTTTCCAAAAGAAAAAAATATACAATATTATTCTATGGTAGAGCCATTTATTTTTATAATGCTTTATTATACATATTGTACATCAGTATTAAAGTTGGATTATATTATCTAAACACGATTTGATTAGTAAAAAAAATATAAGTCTATCATTGAATATTTAATGAGGAATAAAGGAAGTTAGAGGTTTTAAGGGGTTTAATTGGGATTTAATTAGTGTTTATTTTTACGAACTAATATTAGGGGTCAAGTTAAAAATATGGAGAAAATTTAATGCTACATAAAAAAGTAGTATATCTATACTGTTATGTCTAAAATAAAGTATTAACCAACAAATATTATGCGAAAGTTTGTTGTCTATGTTATTTAGTATAATTAACGTGATCACAAACCTACACATTTTAACAGAAAAACCATAATAATTTTTCAATTAAGTACTAATTTTTGTATCATTTTTATCTATGGAATATACTCTAGGGGAGGTTACCGTTTATAGTATAAAAGATAAATGTATATCAGGGTACAACGGGACGTATGTTAACGTAGGTAAAGTAGACAGTATACAATAATATAACAAATCGTTAAGCAGCTTAATCTCATATATTTACACATTTATCTATACATATATGAGTGTAGAAGAGTTTGATATAGGGAATTTTTTATCCATAATTCATGGTGAATATTATGATGAGTAAAATATTAAAAGATTAGTGAGTAACGTATGTGAGAACGTGTACAGTCGCGTACATAATAATACAATACAAACGAATCAATTTTATAATAAGTACCATGATAGTGAAAAATAAGTTTTGATTTCATTAACAATCGATTTGGTATGAGAACATTTTAATTTTATCAACTAAATTTTAAGTAGTTGTAATAATTTATAATTATATTTAAACGCAGAAAAAATATTTGAATTCATACATTACAATCATTACATGAAACATTAATAAAAAAATATAAATATATTATACACCTTTTATTTACTTCAAGTAAATATTATAATTAAAAATTAAAAATTTATAAATTAATTTAAAAAGAAAATAATATTTTAAAATATTAGACGTAAATTATTTATTAGTTGAAATGAAAATAACTATAGTATTGTACACAAAATAAAAATTCATCTAATGCTATGAAAAAAATGCTGTTTAAGTAAAAAAAAAAAAATTTTGTTTTTGCGTTTAATTAGGAGCACTACGTATTGAATAATTTATATATAGGAAAAAATATATAAGTTTATTATAATCATATGAAATTACGTGTGCAATTTATTTCAATTAAGTATGAAGTAGTAGGTTACAAGATTATCACAATACGATTATAATATTTAATTAATTATTATAAGTGGAAATTTGGTTATATTTTTAACGAGTTACCTAATTAAAATGAATAGTTATTTCCATGCAGTGAAAATCTTCAAAATACATAAGTCAATATGAAGTCAAAATCTATTGTTTAGGCCAATGATAGGTTTATTATGGTTGCAATTTGAAAACATAAAATTAAAAAATGTAATTTCTATTAATATAAAAACTATATTATAATTATAATAAAATGTACATAATTTAATGTATTTGAATGTATATTGTAGGTACATGTAACTTTTAAATAAATGATAAAAATTGATGTACACTATGTCATTATATAGACTGAATACTAAATTTTACATTATACATACGTTTGTAAACATCTAATTCAGAAGGTTAGGTTAGGTTAACTAACTCATTAGACCGGCAGTACCCACTGCGTGAACCTTTAACAAATTTTGTGCGGCCTGCACTAAAACTAAATTGTACATTCTAAAATTCAAAATAATGAAATAAACAATCGTTTCAATGATACCAAACACTTCTGTGGTGCATTTCGATTTATTGAAAATTTGTTAGCAGTAACAACAGAGGGGGTATCTGAAATTAATGTTTTTAATTAAAATGCCGGATTGTTGAAAAGCAAATTAATAGATTTACAACAAAAGATAACATCAGAGGATATTTTTAATGATAAAAATAATGCAATAGAATTTTGGAACGCATTGAAAAAAATCAGTATTCTTCCATTTAGGTACTTAATTTAAGAGCAATTTTAACATTTTTTTTGGGTCAACATGTTTGTGGGAAGTGACTTTTAGTAAATTAATATTTATCAAAAACAAAAATAGGAATCGTTTGTGTGATGCACATTTGGACAATTTATTGCGTTTGTCAATAACGAAATTACCCGCAGACATAAATAAAATAACAAAATAAACAAGAGAGGTGTCGTTCATCGTCATCAAAAAAACTTTAAATAAAAAATCAATATAAATTTGATACTATTATTAATAAACTAATACTATTCTAATAATTTTTATGAATTATGCATTTTTTATAACATTATACCTAGTTATAAACTAATAAACTATAATCAACTTAAATTTATTTTTTAATTATTACCGTTAAAAATGTATACGGCCTGCAAATAATTTTTAAAATTATTATTTTACCCTTTCTAAAATCCTAGTGAGAACCGTAGAGTACTTTGATTTTTGTGAATCATGTTAAATAAATGTATTTATGTTTGAGGAAAATAATTAGAAAAATGAAATAAACCTTTCCATAATTAGGTTTCGTCAAGTCACGTAAGTAGGATTAATTAATTTTTGTACCGAGAAAATTTTAATCACATTTAAAGCATTTAGATTCAGATAATTTTGTAGACACCACTTAAATATTTAAATTAAATTATTTTTGTCTACTGGATTAGACATAAAATAAAATAAAAATTATTTTATAAATTTAATTTAAATTAAATTAATAAAGGGATGAAATTGAATAATTATACGCCATGCCCATAAAGCACACGCATATAATATTATCAGAAATTAATAAGGAGTAATAAATACATTTTTAAATGTAAAGATAATAATAAAAAAAAGGAGAAAAATAGATACTGCAATATACTTTAAAAGTAGGTTCTAAGGGTGCCTCGTTAATGAGTAGTTCCTATTTTAATTCAGTATACAATTCTATATAAAAAATAATTTTGTTTGAAGATAGTCTATATATTACAAAAGCAAATTTCATGAACTTTTTTGGATTGTGATATTAAATTAATTAATTTTACAATTAACATTACAGTATATTGATTTATTTTTTGGTGAAAACTACGAAAACATTTGTTCTATTGTTAATATTCAATTATTACATAATAGTTTAATATATTTATATGATTTATTATTGTCATTAACTTTTGACTTTTGAGTCAATATCATTATACGGTAGTAACGGTGTGATGTCTATAATATAAATAAGCAATAATTTAAAATTTCAAGTTCCTATGAATAATATTTTTAAATTACAACAAAACAATTAAAATTGCTGCTATTCTTGGTTTAAATATCTAATTTTATCAAATTTAAACTTCAAACGACTAAAAAAAAAAAAATGTTACTTATATATTTTTCGGTTTCAGCATGAATAACTTATAAATTTATAATAATAAGAAACCTTGTAATAAATTTTCGAGCTTTTTGAATGAACATCTACAGATTTTTTTCAAATTTCATGTCTATACATAGCACAAAAAAAAATAGATATTGAAAATTATACTATGTATAGAAAACATTAGAATAAATATATGGTAAAAATTTCAAGTATATGTAGCTATATAGTTTTTTAAATTACAACAAATTAATTACGCAATATTCTATAATTTTTTTTACTTTTGTTTTTGATTATTTTAATTATTTAAAAAAATGAATAAGAATTTTTCACTTTTGACTCCTAATGAACTAAATAGGTTCAATTTCTTACCAGAAAAAAATATGGAAGTCTCTATTTCAGACACATAAAAATAATTATACAACCATTAAAAAATCAATAAATTCGCCGGTCTACTAAGAATCTTAAATGATTAATGGTTGGTCTTACATTAATTAGATAAATATATGTTTAATATAGATATAAATAATACATAGGTAAAAGTAAGAAACTACTTATTAAATTAAATATTAATAGTTTGTAAAATACAATATTATAGCCATAAAAATTATTAAATTGTTTTTGCTATTTTGAATTCATATTGACATTTTTAATTTATAGTAATTTTTGATAACAATTAATAGTTTTTAAATACAATATTGAATAAATGTCCTCAAATAAAATGTATTGTTGGATCGCCTCATTTTTACATATAATGAGAATTATGGGATATACTCGTATTATAGACTATAATATTTTGAGTAGTAATTAACAAATTATTAAATCCGAAAATCTATCTTTTTAATACACTAAAAGTTATTTTCAAACGATTCAAATTTTGAACAAAATGAATAACTAAAAACTTACAATTGGTAAATAATAAAGTAACTCTATGAAAATATTTTTCATTTTTTCCTGTATTAAGTTTTTAATTAATTTTGGTTTGACTATAATGAAAAACACGAAGAATGTTAAATTCCTGAAAACTCTCCTTATAAAATACGAAAATATGTTATCTTAATGATTTAAACGATACCTACTTGCGAAAATGTATCAGAACTACTAATTACTAAAATGACATATTTAAGTTACAGATTTCTAGAGACTTCAAATTTAATATTATGTAAAATAATACATGGATATTAAAAATAATTAAACATATAGACATATAAATTAAATAATATTGTACACTGGAATATCATAAAAGTATAATTTGTGAGACACAAGTCTTAGCATTTTTAAATTCGTATTAAAATGATTTTAATATTTATTTTAGAAACTTAAAACTAAAAATTCTGACTTGGGAATTTTAAAAACATCAAACATTATATGATTGTTCAATTAACTATTATAGTATACGACCGTATAAGATTTTTACATCACAATTCATAATTATTAAATAACATTCATAGTAAGGAATTTAAAACTTAAATAATAATTAGTTTTTTTTTGCTCATGAAAATATGTATTATAAATCAAATTATTAAATTATTGATAAATATTTATTTAAAAAAAACTATTTAAAATCGATTTCAAGTTAAATCCACAATCATAGTAAAATAAGTTAAGTCATTTATAAAATAGCAACTTATTTAAGGTTCATCTACATTTAATTTAAGTTGATCAATTAATAATATTACATTTTATACCAATACTAGATTTGATTCTAAAGTATCATAATTATTGACGTCAGAGATTAAAACTTAAATAATCTTGACCCAATGAAATGACCTATAATTTTCGTCATCCTATAATTATTAATAATAACAAAAACAAAATTTTTACTATCACACAAACTTAAAAATTAAGTGGTTTAGTATTTGTTATACTAGGTAAATTTACTATGTATTAGGTTAATAAGTTGTAAGTACTCACCTTGTGCAAAATTTGTCTGTGGAATATTGGCTGCTCTCTGTAAAAGAAAACAAAAATTTTTTAGTCCCAATAAGAATTTATGTAAAGTTAAGTAAAACAAGGTCGGGTATTCAATGTAAATTCATTAACAGGTCTTCGTATTATATCAAGTATTTCTTGTTTTAATAGTATCACAATAAAACAAATAACTTGAAAAATCTCAAAAGTATAATGAGACATTTTTTTTAGTTTAATAATCAAATTATTCATATTTTTTTATTGAAACTATTAGATGATAATTTTAATTGTTTCATAATAAAAAAAGTAGATAAATTCTGGTAATCTTTATTTATCATTATTGTTATTTGTTTATATTTATCATTTGCATGTTGGTATATAAAATATATATATTATCAATAATCAGTAATTATTTTTCAGTATAAAATATTTAACGTAATTTGAATGTATTTATGTGGAATAATTACACTATGACATATTCGATAAAGTATATGTACCATTTAATGTAACATTGTTCAACAATTCAACATAGTAAAAAAAAGGTACATAGTTTTCAACTATTAAATAGCAATTTTCTATTAATGTCATTAATTATTTTATATTAACAATTCCTTTGGAGTTTAATAATTTTGATTATCTTTATTACGTACCTATTGGAATGTAATATATACAATAATAAATAAAATATATTATGCTATTGTATAAAAATCTATATATTATTTCTTATGATAAATTTAAATGTTAATTGGTAATAATTAAATAATATATTTCTATCACAAAAAGCCAAAATAAATAGAAAAGCCTAAAATATAATATAAATTATTAATTGGCGTTGTTCTAGTACAGGGATCTAAAGCCTTTTTGTGCAAATGAGCCATATTTTTAAATAACTACAAGATCATGATTTTTTAAAGAGCATTAGTTAAGAAAATAACAAATATAATATAATATAATAAAATGAAAAACCAATTTCACAAATAAATTTTATCGAGAATTGGTAGGCATTAAAATATAATAAGTCTAATATTTAGAAAAATTTTATTTATATCTTATGGATCTCAATAATTGATGAATACTTCAGAGTCACATGTTCCTGACCTTTGTTCTAGTAGGTAGGTAAGTTTTTTTATCATATATACAGAGTGAATCATAATATACATATATGTATGTATTAGTATTTATAGTTAAATAATTCTAAATCTTGGAATTTTTAAATACACTTTAAGACCATAAATTAAAATTCTTTAGATTTCTTAATGGTGATACAAACTACTGTTTTTAAAGTAAGAAACACCATTTATTCATTTATTACTGTAGATTAATTATTAGTGTATAAGTATTTTTAAAACTTAATGTATCTAATTTAAAACTCGAAATAGAAGTTTTTTGAGTTATTTAACTTTGTGTTCTAAGGATAATAGCTCCATAATAATGTATTTGTAAGCTATGGGAATTATAGTAATTTATTTTAATTTTTCAATAAATTAAGAATCAGAATTTGAATTGTCTAATTCATTATCAAATGAAAAGTGAAGGTAAGCATGCTTGGTGAACCATACGGTTCATTAAAACTTACGAAGTTACGAAGGATTAAATATTTATAATTAAAATATAATAAAATATATTATGTGTTATTTTTTGGAGGGAGAATTTTTTAAAATGTAAAATAATATTTCTTATGATCTGAATAATCTATAACTGTCTAACACGATGAAAATATGGCACAAAAAAAAAAAAAAATGGATAATTTTTTTTAGAAAATCAGACATTTTAACCAATATAACTTTGAGGAATTGACTCCTCAAAAACAGGCTTGTAGTATAGATAGTGTATCTGAGAGTTGGCTATTATAATTTTTATCTCACTAATCAAAACATCAAAATTTGATTGATCCACCATACAAATATAAGGGTTATGAAATGTATTAACATGATACGAATTATTCAAGAAGCTTATAAAACATCGTAATGAAATCAATTTATTTATCGATAAATGCATTTTTAATACTGAATTATTACTAAATTATACGTACACACAGACGTGATAACTTCATAATATTATGAATAAGGAATCATTATCTTTTAGAAGTAATGCGGAACTATATACCTACCAAATATAATATTATAAATAACTCATATTAATTATAATTATTAATTAAATATCGAAAATAATATAAAAATGAAACAAAATATAGATTTATAATGATTTTTAGTAATAAGTTTAATAATTAATACAGAAATAGTTTTGATATCATTAATTAATACCTAATGGCTATTTCAGAATCATTACTGTTTAGATATTTAGTACATCAAGAAAAAAAATTGTAAGTATCTACTTATTATTATTATTTTTTTTTTTTACGAAAAAAATTATTCTATTAATTATAACTGTGTAACCTTCAATATTATTTTTTGAATTATGTACTTGTGTTATATAGAACGTGAGTTTCAAATATTACAAATCTTATCGAAATTGTTGTTTCTGGAGAGGTTATAATATATTAAATTGAAATCAAACGAGCTAACTAAATGGAAATAAATTTGAAAAATCACTACGCGACAATTTGTCTTGATTTTAGTAAAACCTTTTTTGTAATACATTTAAAAAAACAAAATTAAATTAATTTATATATTACCATAATTTATTAATACAATAAATATTAATGCTAATAGGAAACAAAAGTTAATATGACATTAAAATAATTACATTGACAATCACTATGTGCCTAGTGATAAGAGGAGAATCATATGCACATATCATGTTTCACAATTAAACCTCAACTCGTAGTAAAATAATATATATCATATTTTATAATGTATTTCTTATAAAATTAAGTTGGTTTAAACAAAATTAAAAACTGTGTTCTTTATAAAACACCCTATATATATTATAATATGAAATGCACATAATTTATACTATAGCACATTTAGGGCACAATATTTTAATTTCATTGTTCCAAATCATTACAGGAGTTTAAAATACGATGTATTATGTATAAGAAAGTTTAGTGTGTAAAACGAGGTTTTTTACTTGTTCTTCGATTTAGAAAGTACGAATATTATGAGTGATAAATTGTGGTGCATTAAATAAAATAATTTATTATATATTTGGGTTGTCATACAGGCTGTTCAAAAATGTATATATATAAATTATACATCGATTAGATTACGCCTGTATCTCAATTCAATTACATTAAACTATTGCTCTATTTCTAGGTTAGATTTAATATATGATCTATTATAAAGAGAAAACTTTGTTAAAATTTTAAATTCAGACTTGAATTCCAAACCACTGATCTAAATTCGAGCTCAGAACAAACTAATGCGTAGTATAATTTTTTAACAATGAATATTATTAATTAATTCCTTTACTGTTTCGATTAATAAAACCCAAAATTCTAAAGGCTTTTACACAATAAATATTTATATGTGCACTAAAAGTAAGATCTAACGATAATAAAAACCCCAAGAACTTAATAACTCTATAAATACATTTAATTAAACATTATAATTACGTAATTGAGTAACAGAAGGTTACATTGTGATAAAAAGAAAATGTTAACATTCATCAATGATCATACATAAAAACCAATTCGAATTTTCTAATAAATAAATCAATTTAGATCACTCATATTGAAGGAGTTCTTGATCCTAGCGATTCTTTAAAAAATTAAAATCATAAATAGTCGTATACCATTAACAAATAACAGACATTCACTATAACGGAAAATATAACTTCAGTAATTTAAAAAATTAAGACTAACCTAATCTAAGAATAGAGAATATGACGTGTCCTCCTTGTGGAACTTCGGAAGTAACTGTTATGGGGCCTGAAATATTATTATTTAACTATATACAATGATTACCGAGAAAATATAACTCGTTGACGCATCCAAATGAACGTTATCTACTATCTCAAAGTCTAATCTCCTTTACCACATTATACTACTCGGTAGTCAGCGATGGCAAAGACGACAGCGTACCATGCGAAACGATCGCACAGTAAACTGGTGGGAATGCGCTAGAATAAGTGAATTTTGGGCGCTGCCCAATGGTGTTCTTTCGATGAACAAGGTATTGTTATATTCTATTTTTCGGGTACGATAATAATTATTCTAATAGTTTACCATTTAATCCATGTTTTAACTAGTGTAACAAAAATATGTGGGTCAATCGAATCAAATTCTTTTTTTAAATCAGTATATACCACATCTTTTAGTTGGTTACCTTTAACTACATTATCAATTAAAACTTGATAAAATATTACTATACTCTGTTCGCCGAGAGACAGTATCACTTCGCGCATCTGTCTGACGGATATACAGAAACTCCATCAAAAATCCTCTCTCCGTCGACTAAAACTATTTTATACATAGAGTGAGTTAAAATAAAATGTTTTATAATGCGGAATGCGGGCAAACACAACATTTTATGGATCATAATCACTACAATAAAGCGCAAAATTGTATAACTTGTCATCACTCTAAAGCAATAGGTGATAAGTAGGCGAGTCGTAGCCGTCAAGTGTTATAGTAGGAAGAAACGACGAGTTTTCGTCCATCGCGCCGGTCCGATCTCTCGGTGAATTTACTTTAGATTGCAGGTATCGAACGATTAATTTTTATAGAACCATGTTATTCATCGGTCAGTATACCATTATACATTTTTGATAATTTTAGTAATAGTAGTTTTTTGAGCAATTTGAGTAAAAAATTATGTTTAAAGACCAGTCGATAATTTTTAATATCTGATCGTTTACTACTTTTGTATATAGGCGTTAAATAATTAATTTATTATGCTTTTATAAAAATATCCAAGTTAATTGAGTAATTAAAAATACAAAACTCGGATATGGCAATTTTTCCAAAAAATAATAAGAATCCTAGTCTGAACCTGGAACTAAGTCATCTTCAATCTATATTATTCTATCGAAAATTTCTGTGAACGAAATTATATGGATAACTGCTTAAAAATTACTATTTCTCAATTAAAAAAAAAAAAAATAATAACATATTTATCCACGTCAATTATAATTTATATTATTTGTGTTATTATTATGTAAAATGGACGTTTTCTGGTTCTTTTTAAACTAATGACACCCAATATATCAGTATTTAATATTTATAGAATGCGATGATTTCAAGTTGTTTATAATTCTTTATAAATTCCTAGATATCTGCATATTATAACACCTTACCAACTTGAAAAAATATAAATTGTTTATTTTTTGAGTTTTTCTATGTTTTGAATGTATTTTATCAAACATTTTCAGTGTTAAGAAGTAAACACGGTCTTGGGCGGTAGTAAATAACGGTTTCAGCTAATAGTCATGATAATAATTTATCTATTAAATATATTTAAAAAAAAAAGTTAGGTAAAAATTGTACTTATTATAAGTGAAATGAAGTTCATTCTGTATGTTGATTGACTACTTGTAAAAAAAAAATCAAAACAGTGCCAACAATAAATTTTACGACATAGATGTAAAGTGTAATGTATATCTTTCTAATCACATTTAAGTTACTGCAATGTATAGATGTATGTTATTTTAAGACTTAAAACATATACTTAAAATTTAAGTGTATACCAATATGACAATATATTATGAAGGTTGGTATAAAATTAAAAGATAAATAAGTCTATTTTTATTTTTTCTCACTATTTTATTAAGTAAATCCCCCAAGGAAAACTTAATTTATAAGTATAAAAAAACCATATTATATTTTAGACACTATTTTATGAATTTACACCAGAATTATGTATAGCGTGAATTATTAACCTAAACTGATGAGTGATTACAATATTATTGTAAGTAAATAGCAAGGTATAATACAATAATATTTTATTGATTGTATTTTGTAACTTATTTAAACAGTGATTAATAAGAAACTGATAGCATAATTTTTAATGAAATTATACTAAAAGTGTTATTCAGTTATAAAAGTTGATGGATTATTTTGAAGGTTGAGATTTTAAGGTTAATTCTAATTAATTGAAAATTACATAAAAGTCAAGGAAGTCTAGTAGGTAGTGTAAATCTAATCAAAAATATGAAGTTTATATAGACAATATACCAGTACTTATTTTTATTACATTAATATACGCATATATAAATAACATACAGGGCGATTCTTTTATAAACGAATATTCATTATTTGTCAATCTATTAATGTTTTTGAATATTTGTTTTTTTTTTACATAAGTTCCAATTGAAATAAAACAATATATTTTTAAGTTTATCAATGACAACATGCATTTTTAATTTCATATTTCATCGTAGAAAATTTTTCTTCTGACCATATTAATATGTAGAAATTTAAATTCAAACGTTTATGTATTATAAGTATTTAAAGTTTAGGTATGCGGAGTAGTAAAACATATTAAGGAATACTTTACTTTAACTTTAAATATTCATTCTACTAGTCCAAATTTCGATTAATATGTATCGAAATATTCGAAAAATATTCTGTTTTAGAATATGAAATTAAAAATGTATGTTGTTATTCCAAAAAGTAAAAGTTTAAATAATATGGTTATTTTTTTAAAAAATGTTATTTTATTTTGACTGAAAAATTATGTAAAAAATATATTTTCAACAGCATAAATAAATATCAAAATAATGAATATTGTTTGATAAATAAAAATCAAGACAATATACCAAACCATTTGGTATCCCGAACTAACCATATTACGTATATTTGTCGTTTAATTTGCTATAAAATATATATAGGCAATCATATATTGATATTATTATCATATATTAATAGTTTGTTATTATCCAAACTATTCTATACAATAACAATATATTATACTGGATATTTTTTTTCCATATAATTTGTAATAAATTGGTATGCATTGTGCAATAGCCAATAGGTTTAAATGGTTAGCAAAAATATATGATAATCATTCTAATTTATTTAAATATATAAATCATAAATCTATAAATTAATTAATATAAAAAATATATATATAAATGGCTTGAAAAAAAATAAAATAATAATTTATATGAAAATAATTTAATAAAATGTTGACGTATATAAGAGAAATAAAAGAAATATTAAGTTTAAAAATATTGTGTTTCTGTGTAGTAATTGAGTCCAATATTTTATTTAAATAAAACTTCATTAGTTTTGCATACTTAAAATTCAAAATTTAGCACGAAAATAATCGAAAAACTAAATAAATATTAAATGCGACATTTTGTAATATTAAAATAAAGTATCTACTCGTAAGTATATATTATATACCATATGTATTACCATTTAATGTACATTAAATATTTGTGATCAATATGAAAGTATTAGTATTCTTAAACAACTATAAACTTTAAAATGTAATAATAAAGTGCATTTTTGGAATGTAATATTATTAGGTTACACATTACAAAATAAAAAAAAAAATAATTTAATTGTTGAAATTGATCCCACAATATTGGTCAAATCTTAATAATAAATAAAATCACATCTATACAATACTAAAACTAATTATCAGCTCTTTTTAAGTGAACTTTTTACTGCTTATTTATTTAATTTTTTTATTAGAATTTAACAAGTTAGTTATTCTAGCTAAACACTAAGTTAAATATTATTTTAATGCAAAATCAAAATTATTTCCATTTACGTCAAATATTCTGTCAATACTTAATATTTAATAAATAACTTTTATATTTTATCGTTTAAAATATTAAAAAAAAAAAACTTATCAAAATTGTTAATGATTTCGTTGCTTTGCAACTCAATATTTAAAACATTTATCAAATTATTATTACATGGCTACATCTTAGTCAATAATTATGTACTTGAAGTGAAATTTCTTCTTAACACGTTCTTGATGTTAGCCATATAAAACTTTTTATCAAATTATTCTACATTATAATATTCAGTTGTCGTGACATTGTTTATTATGATAATATAATGCTCTTTATAAATCATTCTTTTTTTTTTACACAAGTTTTATTATTAAAAACTTAATAATACGATAAATATGTAATTTTAATCTATTATAAAAACACAAACATAATAATTAATTATCCTATGTGTAGAGAATGCAGTTATAATATTATTCTATTCAAGATCATTTTTCAAATCCACCACCAATATTCATAATATATACCTAAAATATAATTTTGAAAAATATAGCTTAAGTTAATAAATTATTATAATTCAAAAGTTATATGATGCGATTAAATTTAATGTTAAAGTTGATTTCAACATTCAAATAATTCAACGTTTTTGACTTCTATTAAATTCAACAAAAATTAAAAATAAAATAATAATTATAAAATAAAATACTTCAGTAAAATATTGAGGTGCCCATTATCTAACATTAAAAAAAAAAGTAAGCAAGTATAATAAAGCCGGTAAAAAAGGAATACTTCTCTAAACGCTTTAAAGCGGCAATTTTCTTCTACTTCTGATACTTAGGAAGTTTATTTTTTTGATTTTATTCAAAGGCATCCTCAGGAAAATATTCTAAAGGGAAGGGAAATTCTTTTTTTTTTTAACTAGAAAAAAATGATTTTTTAGGATTTTAATGATATGTTAATTAACCTGCTATTAATTCAATTCAAACATTTAAAATTGACCAAATATTGCATTTGAAATTTCATAAGCTATTGATAAGTTCCTCCAACAAACAATATATGTAAGTAGGTACTTTAATAGATCACTGAATATAATTGTACTAGATTCAATATCATCAAATCAATGTATCACCAAATTAGCATAATACTTAAATATTTTAAATAAATGATAGTATTTATTTATGTATAACGCATTGTCAATTTTAAGATTTTGTCTAAATATCTAATATATGTTCTTAATTAGTATTTTATTAAATTTTACAAGTGCATTATTTTACATTTTTAAGGGCATTTTCTTAGTTTTTATGGTATCAAACATCCAGACCAATTTATAAGTATATAATTTTAAAAATAATAATTAGCGAAATTGTTTTAACGTGAAATATAAGACGCACCAACAAAACTACAGGGAAATAAGATGGTAAAAGTAATTTTAATCCATAATTCATTGACCATTATACAGAAAACTATGTTTTACTTCAATGTGGTTTATCAACAACAACAAAAAAAACATAATATGTATATTATACAAGCTACGCTATTTAATGGATTTTTGATTAGTGGATATATGATTTTTTTTTAGCCTGATACTCGTATCAATAATCCAGGGGAGCATTCTTTGAGTAGGTACTTTTATTTTTTTGTTATATCAACTGCAGTTAGTAGTTAAGTGATATATATTATAAACGCATTTAAATGATTTAAGGTGAACGTAGTATTTTTAACGTTTCTTATCAATATATATATTTTTTTTAATTGACTAACATTAATTATTTGAGTCTTGAAATACGTAAAAAGTCATAGACATATACGTATTAAGTAATTTACTCTTTTTATGAACCTCACCACCAACGCATCAAAGATAACATTACAGAAGTATGAGTATGACACAGACTTTATTGATAAGCATTTTAAACGCATGAAAATAATATAATACGTTAATGCCGGAGGTTTATGAACACGGAGATTTTGAAAACGATCATTCAATAATAACATTACAACAAACTATAACGATAGTGATATATGTGCTGCTGTAGTTTTTACACATACAGCAACTGATATAGTATAATATACTATAATATAGTATCATTATAATAATATTTCTATTAAAGCATATGACACTGTGGTCATACAAGTCAAATCCATCAAAATTATGTAACCTGTTTATTATAATATTCATAGTGATAGTATATCCAAAGACCGTCCAATAGGATAACGTAAGGGGAGTAGCCAATTGTGGAGAGAAAACTACGGTTTATAAACTGTAGATTAATACATCAATATAAACACCACACTAATACGCCTATATACGATAATAATATACCTTATAACAAGTAATAATAAACATATTTACACGATGACTGTAGCTATAATATTGAAACAATTAGACACCAGAGCACTTGTCGTTTTATTTTGAAATACGATATGTTATATAAATGAATTATAATTTATAAAGCATCGAATATAGAATTTGATAGTCACGAGAGATACGGTAAACATAAACAATAAAAGTAAAGGCATGCCCTTACTAAATGTGAACATTCAACATATTATAGCTTTGTAATCGGTTAGGTTAGGTTGACTAATTGACCGAGTTAAATTATGGATATTACTTATTCGTTACTACTATATCATGGTGTTATAACTCACCTATGCTTCTAGCGATTCAATCGAAAAATAAAATGTAGCAGATGTAAAATCATAATTGATTTTTTTATTATTTATGACAAACAATACCAACTATTAATATCATAATCAAAAAATTCTCAATTACAAACAGTTGCTTACATGGGTTATGATATATTTGAGTATAATTAAATTTGTTACTATTATATAAATTTAATTGGATACAAACATTACAAACAATAAACATTATTATTATTAAAATCGTAACAGGATTGCAGGAAGGTCACGAATCGCGTTAATTATATTTCATAATTAAAGAGGTAGTTTCTTAACAGGTAAATAAAATTATTATAATCTTAATATGAATAGGAAAATGCATTGGCACTCGTTTCACTCTCAATTTACTTTATTTATTTCATATTTTTACAACAACATAACTAATTTACATTTAAAACAAAAGTAAATCTTATAATTTATAAATTGACATAAAAATAAAGAAAATATAAAATCTGTAATATTTAGTAAATTATTAATCAATAGGCAGATAATCCTGCACATTATTTAAACAATTTAGTAATCTAGTCAGTTTTAGATTTATCTGTAAAATATGCTTGTTTAATTTTAATTTTTTCTTTTATTTAATACTTGGAAGTTTTGTAGTATTAATCTGTTATAATAATAATGAATAAACCCTATTTTTTTTTACTTTTAATTTGTTTTAAAATTAATATAGATTATATACATTAAAAAATAAATAATCGCCCCCGGTACAGTGGTTTAATGCAGATATAAAGATATATTGTCTACCTGTAGGAAAAAAAATGTAATAGTATTAGTTTTCTAAGATTTATAATTACATTATATATCTTTCATAAAACGAATGCCAATACACTATATTAAATATTATAGGAATTATTCACCTATAAGATTTAAGATAGGCATTATAAAGTTAGAAAATTATTGTTATTTTATATATTTGTTATGTCAGAATAAGGGCCACATAAAAATGAAAAAACTAGGTTAGTTTACCCGGAAGGGAGAGAGCTCCCTCAAGAAAACATTTCATATAAACCAAAATAAATGTTTTTTATAGAAACACAAAAATTTAATTTGTCAGTATCTATACATTTTATTACAGTATCAATTATTTTTAAATACGCGTATTATTATTCAACTACACGAGTTTATTAATTAATACGCATCTGGTATATATACTATATACACAAATATACTTTAATTTGATAATAGCGATCTTGATTTGTTATAAACCGCATAAAAAAAAATTAAAAAATAATATCTAGAGTTTTAAATGTTTTAATTAGTTTAATTTGGCTGTTCAAAACAACTATTTGTCATTTTTTATCATTGCTCGTTTCTTGTACCTAGTAGGTTTATGTCTTCGACTATAACTACTAAATAGCTAAGTAGGTAAGATTGATTTTTTTTTTTTTTTAACTTTGACATAATACTCGAATTATTTGCTGAGTACAATACTTGAAATCGCCTTTTTTTCTCGGTCAAAACACGAGTGCATAAAATTGTGTCCGCGTATACACCGAACATGTACACTGCACTAGTGTACTATACAGTTCTTACGCAACAGGTATACGTGTAAAGTAATAATAATATTAATAATAGCAACGGGTATTGTGTAAGCACTATAAACGTACTCTGCGGGCAGAGATAAAGTGAACCAGACAGAGAAGGAGGAGTGATATGGAGAGGGGGCGTAGAGAGCAACGAAGAGTTCCGACGGAGGGAGCGAGAGGGCGTATTACCGAGAGATACATACGAAGGGTAACGCCGAAAGCATTGTCACGGGTAGCCGGATGGGTGACTGCGCGACTGCGGCCGGCTGTAGCGTGGCCAGATGAAAGGTGGCCGGGGCCGCGGTGGGCGGCTGCAGATTGTGGTGGTGCTTGACGAAATCAACGGGATTTCCGCCGTCCAGTGACCGGCTGCGCGGCTTGTTGACGGCCGGTACAGCCGCGGACGGATCCTGTTGCTGGCTGAACATCCATCGGAAGTACCACGACATCGCCCGGGCATATTGCGCCGGTCCGCGCACACCACGCTCGGTGATGGACACCACACTGCGCAGCGAAAACCGATGACAGTTATTAGTTAAAGATAACGCGGACAACGGGCACGAGACAAGACCACGGTGACGGAGCGACAGACGGCGGACTGACGCTGTGACGACGTCGGTGTGCGGACAGCGTACGCCGTGTCATACCTAGGCAACGCGGACGGCCGCGGCGAGGACCACTACCACCGGCCGCCGCACAGAAGCGGTGGATGGATGGAACCCACCACAGACGCGACACTGATTTTTGGAGGAAGGGAACCGGTTTTCGGTGTTTGCGCGAACGAGCGGTGCGTGCTCTCGCATGGAAATAGACGTGAGAAAAACAGAAATAGTAATATCGTCGAATATTACAATTATTATGATAATAGTAATGATGATGAGGATAATAAAAACAGAAACAGAACAGCGGTGAGTGAGTATCTTTAATATATTATACCAGTACGAAAAAATATGTTTGCAGTGCACTAGAACGCGTGCGCCTGCCATAGCCGACAACAAAATCCTTGGAGGGGACACGATAAATAATAATATTATAATAATAATAACATATACGAGCAATTAGTCGTGTTGTTTACAAGGTCTTTCGTGACACTTTCACTAAACACCGGCCACGACTCCCACCCACTCGGAATGCCACTTCTACAGTGTAATGGTGCCCGCCGAGGGTCATTCGGAAAGACAGTCGTAGAACCCGGAGTCGTTTTCGAGATTACCTACCTACTTCAAATATTTGTCCAAATACTAATCACCATGTATGAGATAATTTATTAAATTATTATAAATATATTACAATTCGCTGAACTTGTAGACCCCATAGTAATTCACTGAAATTCCAAATTGTCATAAATAAATACAGCATGGGTGAGTCGACTATTATTGTTATGCTGGACGATTTCATAAATTGGGTCAGTGGGCTCACATAAAAAACTGGTTATTATATCATCGGTTCACCTTCCCCACCAAACCTGTCTCTTCACTCGTTAATTTCCAATGGAGTAAAATTGTACAAAAACACTGTTGTTCTATTTCTACGTGAATTACAAAAAATGTATAACAATTAACAATGATTTACATTTTTATAACTACAAAACGTATAAATACACCAGTACAACGAGTAATGACAAACTCATGTAATCAAAAGTTACAAAAAGTCACGTACCTATCTTGTCATCTAGACTCATTATATTATATATTATAATTTTTAACAATTAGATTACCTACTGGCCACTATTATTTTTTATAATATTAACTAAGCTACTTTGTATAATAAAAAAACAATTTTAAAATTTTAAAGTCGGTCACTTGTTTAAAAAAAAATATTTATAGAAGACTTCTCCCTCCTACTTACAAAATACACAAGTAAAAAATGTCTATAACAAATAAATAAACTATCCAACTACTTGTTTACGTCCATGTGTTTTTACTTTTCATTACCTAAATAGCAAAAATGAAACGTCTATAAATTAAAACATTATACTCGAATACGTTAAGAAGGACTCCTGTTTAATGTACTAATGTGTGTATACATTTTTATTTTTTTTCTACAATACTTTTTCAATAATACTTTCACACAATTGTTCATTTAATATTAGTAGTCGACTAGGTAAATTATCTGAATTTAAATTGAAAAGAATTCAACTTTTATAAATTCTAATATTCTTAATGTTATAGATTACATAAGGTCTGATGACTGAAAAGTAAACACATAAACTTGGCTTTTAATAACTTTTTACATTAAAAAAATAAATACTGATTCTAAATAATCATTGATATTAATATTATGAAACAAACTTATTCATAGAAGATTTACAGTTAAAAATATTAAATTAAACACATATGTTTGATACTGTAATCTTAACAAACCAAGGTCACAAATAGTCAAGGATCGGTGTCTACATTTTAGTAAACATTATAATATCATTAATGGAGAATATTCATTGTATAAGACATATATTAAACATGTTAAATATATTAATTTTTTTTTTCATTTATAGTTATTTCTTAAGTATTTTTGAAAGCTTTTAAAATGTTTTTATTTAATGCTTAAAATTTCCTCTCACATAAATAACACCAAAGTATTAATAATAACATTAATATAAATGTATAATAATTTTTTTAGATTAGAATGATTAGAGATCTAAGAATATTTTATTCCAAGTATACATTAGGTAATTAATTATTGAACTTACAGCTTTTCGTTTGTCTTCCGCAGAAACAGCACTTTGAGATCTATGTCTAAATAAATCCATCATTTTAGAAACAGCCCCTTTAGTACTAGCACTATCTGATCCAGCTCGTGGTCTTGCAGCTACTGCAGTTTGCTTATAACGATTTCGAGTTGGAGGGGGCACCAAATTATTGAATTCAACAGTATCACTAGATAAATTTGATCCACTAATACTATTTCGAGCACTTGAACCAGGTGATTTAAGAGTTTGCTGAAAACATTAAGAAAAGAATAATTTATGAATTAAGTGTATCTACTAATACATAATTTGTAAATAATAAATTGGCTTTTAATAATAAATTATTATTCTATAGAGATAATTTAAATTATTAACTGGCTTGCAAATAACAAATTAAAGGAAAAAAACATAATCAACTTTAATTTTAAACTTACATTATTAGTTTATCCTCTTACAAGATAAGATATTAATGTGTACTTAATAATTAATATAAATTGATTAAAAAAAAGAAAAACACTGAATTGTAAAATATTACAATAATATATATGTATATTGTATACAATATACATAAGAATTAATAATAATTTGATTAACAAACAAACTTAACATCTAGAGGCTAAACAATGTTTGAGTAAAGTAAAGAATGTATTTTTTAATACAATAAACAAACAAATAAATATTTTTTCATCATAATTATAGTTATTAGGTTTTGGCAAGCAATATTATATATAGATGGAGTGCTCAAAAATTTTTATGTAACACCATCTAAGACGTTTCCAGAGGACTGTGAGCGATTGTATTATTGATAATAAATAATTTTTCTAAGAAATATCAACACAGGGCTACATGTATAAGATTACTCTAACTATGATTTAAATTGTAAAATAAATAATTCTATGACAAGTTACTTGATATTTGAATATATTTCTATGAGAATGAAACAATATACAAAATCTACGAATCAATTTTCATAAAGATAATAAATTTAGGTTTTATAAATTTAAAACAAAAAAAAATAATTAAAAATCATTTTGTAATTATTCCATACAATAAATATTTTTTATTTTGTGTTTTTATCACATTCATGATTAGTATATTATCATGTCTATTTCACATATAGAGAATGGTTTAACATACATTTCTTAAGCATATACCTCATTTAGAATATGTTAGCTATATTCAAATATTCTATAATGTATGACACCATTAAAGAATTATAGATTGGAGATGAAAAAAATAAGATTAGATTTTTTATTTTTCTATAAAATAACCATCAAAATATTTGAAAAAATATCTATAAGGGTGGGGGACTTAACTTCATTCAAAATCAATTTTTGATGATACATGATTATTTTTAATACTATCTATCACTGAAAATGGTAAAGCAAAATTAAATGTCTAATCAAATTGTATAATCTCAGTATTCTGTCTTTCTTTTTTATCAAATTTTTATTAAAAAGTCAGTAATCATTAAATCATTTAATCATTAACTAAAATAAATTAATATAATACTAACTTGAATAGAGTTTTTCATTTGTAATATTATAGTGTTGTTCTTTTTAGATGCTGCATCAGATTTTGATCGAGGTCTAAAAGCATCTAAAAGTGTATTTGTCTTACGAGTATGAGAAGGAGATTGTCCAGAACGAGGTTTTGGTGACATTTTCTTTTGGATATTTTGAGATGGTTGAGTTTGTTGTGATTGCAATTGTTGAGTTTTATTTTTTGATGGTTGTATTTTTGGAGTACCTTTAGCTAAAATATCATCACCAGATTGTCGTCTTTCTACACCAGCCGATGCTTTTTTAGTTTTAGCCAGAGCAGCTACCACTGCAGGTAGCAGTATAGGGGCTGAACCACCTTTACTCCAAGTACCTAATTAAATTATAAAAATAATTTAAATACGCTTCTTACTTTCAAATTTTTCTTATCATTAAAAATAAATCAATATTTAATTAATTATATAGTAAAAACACTAATATTATTTACATCAACAAAATCCTTAAGATAATCATTATTCAGAATATTAAATCAACTTTAAGTAGAAACAAATCTTAAAAAATACAATTTTTGTACATTACCTGAAAAATCATACTCGGATATTTCAAACATTATCAATAATAAATTTGATTTTAAATCAATGTTCAAATTACTTATTTTTTCAGTTCATTAAAAACAAATAATATAAAATAAACAACAAAGAAAAAAATATTGAATGTACTTTGTTAGATTATGATCTATGTAGGCAAAAACTAAAAGTAGATTTATAATTTTCTAGTTAGCCCTGACTTTATATTGAAATAACTGTTTATTTTTTCCATAATTGGAAGTAACAAATAAAATGAGACAATGATAAATTCAAACAGATTGATAAGATATGAATTAATAATAATGATTAATAATTATAATGATTTTGATTAAATTAACAAATACTTATATACTATTTTTAAATTATTTAGTAGTACAATATAATTATTGGTTAGTTTCGTTCCTTGTTCAATTTAATTAGGAATTTAAATATTTTACAACAAAATTCAATAATGTATAAAAATAATATAAATAAATAAATTTTACCAGATCTTGGACGATTGATTGATACACATTGACCATCTGATTCATCTGCTGTAGTTGGTAAAGGTTGTGATCCAAGTTCCTGCAAAAAAAAATTTAATAACGTTTGATATAACTATAAATTTATCAGTGCTCATTTATACAAAAAAAATAATGATTAACATGGAGAGGTATATGCTTAGTGTCAATTATATCACCAAATGTATAAATAAATCATATCATTAATTGTTGGTAATAAAATTTTGAACTAATTTAAAATAATATAATTAATAGCCAAAGAAACATACTATATTTAAACTTAAAAATTAAAATAATCTAGAAAAGTCTAATGTATACATAAAAATATAACAGGTACTCAAGTCATTTAATGCAACAGGTTTTAAAGCCAATTAAGTAATCTTTATAAATGTCATTAGTTTAACTTTTTTTGTTTGCAAATATGTAGATTAAACATAAATATATTTATAAGTTTATAACTAGGTTTTTATCATTAGTTTATTTATTATGTTTTTATTTGTGAAAAAAATTTCATTTACGAAACAATTTATATGTATATAAAATGTGTAACTACTACATAACTAATTTTATCTATTTATAAAAATTTATAATACATTTTATTTTCCATAGATAAAACAAAATTAATAATTTATTTTGTAACCATTAAAAACCATAAACTAAAATTAACTTCTATAGTATTTTATATTATTTGTATAATTATTGTAGGTGATAATTTAAAATAATTCTTAGAAACATAATTAATTAAAAAATTGTTTTAATTTCTTATATACTTAGTAGTAATTTGATAATTTAATTGTTCTAACAAATAAAGGCAATTTAATGTTTTTAACAATTTTCTAAAAATATATAATGATAATAACTTTATTTGTAAATAATTTTATGTTATTGGAAAACAATAACATCTTAGAGTGTTTTATAACCGATTGAATATAATTTATAAATAATAAAAATGATGTAGATAAAAGATGGTTTCCATAATATAAATATATAAAAGACATGAATAGGTTTTGAAAAAAAAAAAGTAATGTTTTGAATTCACAATCTGGATTCTATTTGTTAAATAGAAAGTAAACTATGATAATAATAGAATTCTAAACACTTTTTAAAATGATTTATTACTTATTAGTAACAAATGATTAATACTATTAAATGAATTTTGAAGTCAGTAAAAGGTCAGAATTCATTTGAGATCCAATTGAAAAAGACTTAATAAATAAAATTTTTCTTGAAAATAGCCAAATTTATTTGGTTAAGTTATAACATTGATTATAAAATAAATTATAAAAACAGTTTTGATAATCAATGGTTATATTTAACTGTCTTTCAGAAACAATGTTTTTCAGAAGTATGAAATTTTTTAAATAGAAGAGTAATTTGTTATAGAAGAATATTTACCTTTCTTAAAATTTAGAGAAATATTTAGTTTTCCAGATTATAGTACTATACAGTTTTACAGCATATTTATTTTTGATTGTCTACCTTCCAACTATATTTACAATTAACTTCTTTATAACTTAATAGCTTTCTACTTATACTATAAAACTTAAATTATCAAATTTAAGTACTTATTTAATCTATGAACAATTTTTAAGAAATATTAAAATAAATAATTTAATCTTTAGCCAAAAACTACTAAACTTTAAAATAATTGGTCTATATTTGAGGTTTACCAAATAAAAAAAAAAACAGTTTTTCCAAATATAACCTTAGATCAATAACTGGGGAAATAAAATATTTAGATTAATCTTATCAAGACAAGAAAATATCGATTATGGCCATGATTAAACACTGACATTATTTCACTATTGTTCAAAAAATAATATTTTAATCCATATTTTTTTATTTTTTATACATATTTATTATTTTTTTTTACTATAAGAAACTTCCAACTCCACCCAAATATTTAAAATTCAATAATAACAAATAAACATAAAATATATTTTATACATACTGATCGACGTTTTGATGTTTCTGCATCATGGCGTTTAATCCATACATCATCTGTTGAATCATAATCTAAAGTAGATGTTGAAGATGCTTGAGACTTCATTTCTACCAAATTAACATCAAAAAAGTGTTTATCTCTATGATGTGATGGTGGTGATATTGGAGGTGTTGATTTAGCACTTATGTTAGCACTATTTTGTTGGTCATCTGTCACTGGTGATTTTAAATTATTTTCAATATGTTCATCTTCTTCTTTACATTCTGAAAGACGTCTAGCAACAAACTGATGACTTCTTGATGGTAAGCGATTAACGTGGCGCAAAAAATAATGTTGAAACCAATCGGCGTCTTCAGGACTATCTTGAGCTCCTTTAACAAAAATTATAATTCATTAAAGACTATTAATGGAAAAAAAAAAAAAAAAAAAACAGTATAAGTTAAAACTAAAATTGAGTACAAAGTGTATAAGTTTGAAGTACCTAATCAGAAAACATAACATACAATTCAGTTTAATTTTCATTTAAAAAAGCAACTAAAAAATATAATTTATACATTTATCAACTAAATTTAAATACATGCAATTTTACAATCTGAGAATAAAATAAATAAAATTTTTAAGAAAAATAAATAATAAATAGTATTTACATATCAACTCATATTGAAGTTTGATACAAGTCGATACATTTTATTGATATATCACACATATAACTTTTTCAACTTTTAATATAGAAACAATATGTATCTAATACTTCAATATCTTCCTTGAAAATATTGAAATTTTTATATTATTTAAATGACATTCCATTAAACTGATATTAACTTTTCTTAATTTCAATAGTGCATGCATTTAAAAAATGTTATGATTTAATTATAATTAAATAAAAAAAAAAGTAAAACTTTTTAATATTTTATAACACTGTGTACTTAAAAGTGTTCAATATATGATACTTACAGTCATGGCTAATTTTAATATAATAAAATAAAATAGTTATTTAAAATTTTTATACTATAAATTATTTAAATATAATTATATATTATAAGTAATAATTATACATTTATATTAGGTATATACTAAATCCAGAGAGAACATACCATGATAGAATAAAACTCAGTTCTTCTACACATCCCAACACAAAATCTTACTATAGTTGAGTTGGTGTTAACAGTAGGATGTCACATCAGGATATAGAGAATCACTGTGTTTTTTTTTTTTTCATTGAACAGTATATAGTTGTAATTAATTTTAATATAAAATTAACATAAGAATTTAAATTTATCTGTATCAAAGCTCTTCTAATGGAGGTTTCTTTACCCTGAGAATATTTTATTTTCTATACCACATTTATTTATTGTTTTAGATAATAAAATAGATTGTATGATAAAAAAAAAAATATATTTATTTATGAAGTTTGGACAATTTATTAAAAATCCAGTAATTTTATGAATAGAATGATTTTTTACCAAACAACACTCATTATTTTGATACTAATTAATGTTTTAAAAAATATATTTTGAGCCACTTATTAGTGACACTTTAGCTAATCTATTGTAGAAAGTTTTGGCTTCTTCGTTAATTGTAAAAGAAGGTTATTATGGAGTGTATGATTTGAAACGAAATAAGGGGCATTTATAATTTTGCAGAGTAAAATACTTTGGAATGTTGTTGGTATTTGATTTTTTGGCTATTTTCCAGAGTTGTAGTCCATATAGGTTTTATTAGAGATTAATATATTATTATTTTTGTTTATAAATTTGTGAATTGGTTAGAATAAAGTGATTTGAGTAGGCGGGAGCGTAAGAATTTAGTAGAAGTATTTTAGGTTTTATATGATTATTTCATGTTAAACATTTTTCAAGATGAAGACATAAATATTTGACTGAATCAGATGTGGGGATTGGAGTATTATTTATGAAAACATTAGGATAGTATTCTAATCTTAATGTGAAAGTAATGTAGACTGATTTTCTACTATTAATTTTGATCCTATATTTTTTGTCATTAGGTTTTGAAGAGTAACTGAAACTATATCTGGGTTTTCATGCATAGATATAATGGCTTTATTGTATGCATAATCCACTACTAAAGTTTCAGTGAGCTTGGGTTGATCAGAGAGGAAAATATTAAATAATATAGAGGATAGTATACCATCTTGTGGTACTCTTGCATTAATTGTTAAACCTTTTGCCCTTTTTCTCTGAAATTTGCAAAAAACTTAACCTTAAACGATTATTCTCACACATCATCCTCAATAATATTCTCCCTCACTCACAATTTAGTTTGCGATGTAAGCATAACACAATTCACCAAGTGCACAGTCATGGATGCCATCTGATTTTCTCTAGAAAAGAAACAATACTGTACTACTTTTTGACATATCTCAAATGTTTGACAGGGTCTAGCATCAGGGTTTATTATTTAAACTCTAGAAATGCCTTCTTTCAGCACTTTTTCTATTAATAAAATTATATCTAGACAGATGTCATTTTCAAATTCGTCACAGCTCAGCCATCTCAAATAAAAACTTATAACTCATAAACTACTCGTCTGAATATCAATTTTTATGTATTAAAATACTCCAAAAATATTTTGCTTCAGAACGTGAAATTAAAAATATGTGTTAGCATTCAAAAAAGTAAAAAAAAAAAAAAACCGTATTGTTTTATTTTGACTAAAAATTATGTACGAATTGTTTTATCAAATGCTTTAATAGATTTTAAAATAATTAGTGTTGTTTGATAAAAGAATCACCTATTTGATAGAGAAGGTAAATTCGCTCTTAATTATAGTTTTTGTATATAGTTTTATTTTTGGAAAAATACTATTTAATATGATAAATTGATTACATATAGATTACTACAATTAAATAAAATGCATTTATTGTAACTCCTAGAATTTTAAAAAGCCAAATAGAAAATTTTATAATTTTATTTATAGAGCTATGTGATATTGAACATTAATAATATATAACTCTTCTCAAACAATGCATGTATTACACAATTTTAACGTTTACTATTAAATCACATAAATTAAATAATAATAAACTATTAATATTTAGTTTCTATCTAATAAGGATTTGATTCATTCACTGAAATAAAGTTGATACAATCAAAATTTGTATTTGGTAACACATATCATCATTAGGCATCATGCACTTAACTAAAACAAAACTCTGTTAATCGAGAAATAATACATATAACTACTAAGAAAAAAATTTGTTCATGTTTTCATTAATTAATTATATTGGTACTAAAATTAAATACTTAATAGTTTTCAGTTTTTAAAATATAACAGCAAAATATGATCATATATTTATTAAATATTTCTCTAACCTTTTTTTTTTATAGCGGGCCAAAACTTTTTACTTATAAATCAATAAATTAAAAAATGATGAAAACTAATATATTATTTTTTAAACATTAATTAGTTTAGGCCATAGATTAGAGACCCCCGATATAAACTACAAAAAAAGGTTAGGTTTGAAAAAAAAAATTTAATTTAATAATAAATAGTATAAAATGAGTTAACTAAATAATATTCATCAATATTACTGATCATTTATTTAAAAATCTTAATTTATCAATAATATTAAAACATTTTGGTTTTAAATTTTAATCTTTTGTTCTAATTCATTAAATTTAAAATTTAATATTGTTGTCATTGTGTTAGGTATTAAATAATTTGAAAAAAATAACAATAGTTCAAACATACAAAATAGCTTTGGAGTTATAAATAAACTTAATGGCAAATCTCTAAATTATGTTATAAACATAATATAGGTAGCTAATATAAGTGTAATCAGCAGTTAAAATATGATACTCATTAAAATTGTATTGTCATATATTTCAATAAAAACTGTTTAAAATGAAGGTGAAAAACTAGATATTTTTAATATAGCCTGACAGCTCTAATACTTTAAAAGTGTTAGATTCAAATTGATGTAAAGCTTTAAATAAAATAACTAATATTAAAATACTTATAGATAATTAACATTTCAAATTGGCACCTATTCATAAATATATGATTAAGTTATACTTGTAATGTTAAATTGAAATAAAATAGAATATTATATGATTATAAAAATTCAAATGATTTTAATTTAAGTGTTATAAATTCAGATTCATTTATTCAAATAATAAAATTATATGATCTTTTCTTTGTAATTAAAAATATGTAAATGCATTGTAAATATTAAGGTATCTCTTATAATAATATATCAAATAATTAAGAAAACATTGAGAAAAAATAAGTTTTATATTTAAAAAAATAAAAGTTAATTTAATATTAAAATCACTGATTAGTCTATTAGCTATATATAAATTATATTAAATGAATATAATTGAATTGAAGACCAATAGATCAAAACCAAAACACATGTTTCATATGGACCACCATAAAAATAGGTAATATGATCAGCTGTTGATATCTATGTGCAAATTATATTTATTATTTTTACCAAGTATTTCTTTGAGTACTGCCATAGATGATATAGTGTTATAATTAATGGTGTTGTAATTGATGGCAGACACCAGGTCTCCGACTTCATCGTCCTCTTCTTCACCCTCATCGTCCTGTCCAGTGTTGTTACTTTGCTTCCCAGCTGTTGATGACATTTTCACCTTAATTTCCAATACAAAGCATCGAAACACCAATGAACATTTTGTAGGAACGAATACCAATCAATAAAAGAATTGCCCCCACAAAACATTCGGTATGGGGATCCCTTTAGAAATGAAACAACACAAGATATTTATATATATATATATATAAGAACAAATACGATAACATAATATGTATACAATGTACATATTATACACAACACACACGGTATAATTGAGTTTATTTATTAGTCATATTTTAATAACAAAATTTGATATGTACCTTAGTTTCTTAAAAAATGTGCCGGATAACCATTATGATCCGAGGCTCTGAAACAAAGCGAGTGAGTATCGGAACACAGTCGTACTCTCGGACTGGACGATGTTCGGTGTAGACCGATCATGAACAGATTGCCAGTAAAGAAAAAACCTTTGCAACGACAATTTACTTTACGAAAGCCGAATTTTTATGTTATTTTCCCCTGTGTTTTTGTTTAGCCATATCGATGTGCATGATGAGGGCGGTAAGAAGCTGCAAACCCGGCCGAAAAGATGGCGCCACCGACTGTATTGTTATTGTTCTCATTAGCGATATGACTTGTTAAAGTATTTCTCGGCATTTTAAAAATAGTAAATACAGGATATTATATGCAATACACAATTGTTATCCATCGACACACACACATGCAATACCATTTAACACCCACCATAGTCCACAATCTTAATAATATGTAATGTTCTTTATGGCGATTTTTCGTCATTTTTTTTTATAAAATAATCTACGAAACACCAGAGTAGTAAATTTATAAGAAACGCGCAAGCGCAGTTTGTGATTATAAAAATTGTAGCCTGTTGGTAGTACATACTACTTACCGTGGTTATGGATCTTATCCGATCGGTCAATTTTACTAACCACTAATCATCGATTCTGAATAATATTTTTTTTCCGACCGTCGTTGTTCAACTTTTCGCGTTTGTATTTATTGTTAATTTACTGACAACTTTCGGTTACTGATATATTATTATTTTATTTTTGTCGTCATAGGATCATTTCTATCCGTTTTCTCTCATCGACTAATTTATACATGTATATTATGCGCTTTTATATGTATGCAGTACGCGAACGTTGTCGTTTGTTTACGTCAAGTTTTGACCGACTGCGAGTGAAGTGCTGCCGCCGCTGTTGACCAGCGACGACAACAACGATGCGTTATAGATGAAGCTCATTACGTTTGCAGACCACTGCCATCGAAAACAACTTACTTTTGGACCCTCGCGAATGCGCTCAAGCGACAGCAAATTCAGACCCGTCGAAAGTATGCACTGCTGCTCCTGTTGCACAATACCATAAAGCCGACCGACTGACAACCACAGTGATGACTGAATGGAAATCCAGATCGTTACCTAGCAATTTTGAAATACTTTCCCTGTCAAATGTGCCAGTCGGTCCTTCGTGTTTACGTTCAAACTCCAAGAAAACATACATCAGCCGCAATGTATCCTTTCCGGACGATGAAAGTCAAATTGTCACTGGCGTTCTCGAAACCATGCATCCTTGGGAATCCAGTAAATAACTAATTATATAGAATTATAACTGTCCTTGATATAATGTAGTTTTAGAAACATAGTGTATAATTAAATTTATCTTTTATTTTTCTCAGTGGAAAACGTAACTGTAGAGTTACTTATAGCCAAGTATAAAGAATCATGTGAAAGACACAATACTAATCCATTATACTCTGTCCTGAATCAAATAAAATCTATAAATACAAATTTGGAGAGGAACGAGTGTCTTGATTTAAAAGGCGTTTTATTAACCAGTGTCGACTGGGAGAGCCTTGAAGAAATTTTTAAAAGAGTTCAATTTAAAACTATAAATGTTGAAGCAACTGGATTAAATGACGATGTAAGAAAACTTAAATATTTTATTTTTTATTAAATTTGTTTTAAACTATTTACAATTATAGTCAGGAAATGGAGTTTTTGAAAGTAAAACTTAGAAAAGTCTATTTAAAATAAGTTTGCTTGTTAATTTTACCTGTAAGAGTTTGATTAAATTGCTTGAGTTAATTAGTAAATCATAACTAGTGTATTGTTAATTTTTTTTAAAAATAATTTCCTGATAACCAATTTTTATAAATTTCTAAAGTAATTCCAACATAGGTATTAGGTACTACTTTGAGTATTAAAAGAAAATACATGACTGTCTTTGATCAGCAAAAAATTAAAAATAAATAGATATTTCTTTAAAATTAAAGGAGTTCAAGTTTATTATGAATACAACTTAATTCAAAATATTTTAATTGAAACAGAATTAAACTACTTATTTCTTTGTTTGCTAATCCATTTTTAATTTAATTGATATGAATTTTTTTTCCCTAATATATATATATTTGTATTTATCTACCTATAAATAAAATCATTTCAACACTTTCCATATCAACAAATAATAAATACCTACCTATTGAATTGTGTAATAAATTTCACAAATTTTAAATAAATGTAGTTTTGATAATATAAATTGTATTGTTTAAAATGTTATATTATGATATTTAATTAGTATAATACAATTTCCATTGATTACATTTTTGTCTTTGATAAACAGGTGATTTATACCCATTCAATTGTACTCCATAGTAGTAATCTTCTAAACATTGGCTGTTCTGTAGAAAAAAATTTCCTATAAATGGTTGAACTTAGCAATAATAGAAAGATATTTCCTAGTTTTCTTTTTTCCTTATATTTATTTTAAAGAACACAATAGTTTGTTAAATATTAATATTTAAATTTTTGAAAAATATTTTTTAAATATATATTTAATTTTTAGACTGCAATTGCATTGTTTGATATGTTAGACTTTTATGAGTCTGCCATTTGTCTAAACATATCTTCTAACAATGATATTGGCACTAGAGGATGGCAAGCATGTGCTCGTACATTAAAAAAGGTGAATAGTAATTATAATTTGGGAAATAATTCATTTTTAATTTAATTTAAATTTATTTTTAGTCAAAATGTTTAGAAGAATTAGAAGCAAGAAACACAATTCTTAATGAATCAAATGTGGCTTCTTTAGGCCGTTCATTAAAATTTGGTTCACAATTATGTGTCTTAAAACTTGAAAATTGTAATCTTGCAGACCGGCCATTAACATCATTAGGTGATTATTTTTAAATACAATATTGTATATTATTATTTATTTTTATTTAATTATTTTAATTAATTTAAAAAAACTTAATCAAATGATTTTTAATTATATAAACCTTGAAACAGTATATCACCTGTAGATGTTTTATGTATATAATAAAGGTAAATGAAAAAATATCAAAATAATTATATTAAATTTATTGTTACAATTTGTTTCAGTTTCTTTAATAAAATTAAATAATACATTAAAAGAACTTTATTTGGGTGAAAATTATTTAAATGAAAATGATGCTAAACAACTTTCAATTTTACTAAAATGTAATACCACTTTGCAGTTGTTGGATTTAAGGTAAACACGTAGATTTTTATTAGTAACATAATATTTTTGAAGTATTAATATACATATCAATACCTAATTAATTATTATTTCTGATTTTAGCAATAATAATATTCAAAATAAAGGTTTTAAATTACTTTGTGAAAGCATTGTGAATCAAAATTCTCCTTTGACAATTTTAATTGTGTGGAATAATAACTTGAATCAAGAATGTTCAGAATGCTTGTCAAACTTATTGGTAAAATATTAAATTTTTTTTTATTGAAATATTAGGTGGGTTTGGATCCAATTTTATAAAGGAAAAATAAATTTAGTTAAAATTAATTAATATTTAGAAAGAAATCCTTTAGAAATCAAAATGTACTCTACTAATCATGGTATACATATATATTGTTTGTATATTTTTTTTTATTTATAGGAGGCAGAAACCAAATTAGAAATGCTCAATGTTGGGTTTAATTGTTTACTTGACACCACAGCCAGTGCTATTGAAACACCATTGAAAAACAACAAAAATTTAGTACGCTTAGGATTGCAAAGTACTCAAATTACTTGTAAAGGAGTCAAATATTTAGCAGAAGCACTGGAAGTCAATACTTCATTACAAGTAAATACCCCTGTTTGGTTTTACACATTTTATAACTAATTCATTTAAAAATCTATCTCATTTAAAGTAAATATAGTGTTATATACAAAATAATTATTTACCATTTTATTACTCGTATAATAGATATTACACAATAACATCAACTAATAAAAATTAATTTTTCAAATATACACTTATCAATGTTATTTGATCTATTATTTTCATGAATTAGATTTGAACTTAATGTTTGAAACAAAAGAAAAAAAAAATATTACTTAAGAATTGTAGTAGCTTTAAATTTTCTATTTTTATTTATTATTAATCAAGAATAAATATGTCTATTCTAAAAATTACTAAAACAAAGATATTTTTAATTATCATATCTTTAAATATTTAATTTTTTTCCTTCATATGCCATAAGTTCTTATATATTTTTACTTTAATTTATTACACATTAGTTGGGACCGGATTTATATGCACAAAAAATCCTTAAAATTTAATATGGTTTTAAAAATGCTATAATATGCTACTGAAAATTTAATCGAAAATATATTATCTAAAATTATGTAAAAAAAATATATTTAATTATTTAAATAGGTTTTAAAAGTATAAAGTATTTCATCATCTTCGCCATTTAACATTCTTTATCTTCAGTATATTAGCCCATATTAATAAAATATTAAAACAAAAATTTGATTTATATTAATATGTTATATATATGTTGCATGTGAATGTGATATTGTATCTTTAGCAATAACAACGAGTTGTAATTTTATCGATATTATGTGGCTGTGAACATGAAAATACAATAAAAAACAAATATAATATGTGCTATAAAACTACTGATATGCATTAAATATGCATTTAATATGTAAAATCATTGAAATATTCAAAATATGCATACTACAATTAGTGTTATTTTAACAAGAATAATCTAAATCAGGGACAATTCTCGTCAGATTTCAAAAATCTTATTCTAATACAGTGATGACCAACTTCTTTGGCAGGCCACTTTGGTAAACAATTATCTTCAAACAGGCTACAAAGTATAAAAGTACAAAAATAATTTTATATATTGGACTTGTTTTCTTATCTTTTATTGTCTATTGAAAAGATTATGAATTGAGGTACGCATTAGTTTGATCAGTATGTTATTTTAAGTACACGGGTGATATCGATATTTAATTGTAAAGTTTCCGTATGAAAAATGTCAGACAAAAAAAATGCAAATATAATGATGATTTTACTTTGATGAATTTCAAAAAATGAAACAAAACAATATTTTAAAATTTTATTCAAAACTTCCTCATGAAGATTTCCCTGCTTTAAGAGACTTAATAATGAAAATGGCTACTGTATTTGGCTCAACATATATATGCAAAAATATTTTCATGAATGAAACAAATAAAATCGGTTCATAAATCGTGATTTATGAATAAACACCTTCATTCAATTTTGAGGATTGGAACCACTAAATTTCAACCAGATATTTCATTATTAGTAAAAGAAGTATAAACTGAAATTTTACATTAAAAATAAGAGTAAAACATTTTTGTATAGTTTTTAGTTTTTTTTATTATTATTATTATAATGGTATTTTTTGGAATAATTATTAAACAAATTCATGAATTTAAATAAAAATAATTTATATGAAAATTAATAATTTAAAATTTTTTTCATATATTTTAAATTATTTTTTTTATTTTAGAAAATTCGTAACGGGCCACATAGAATACCTTCGCGAACCACGGGTTGGGCACCACTGTTCTAATACATATATGCATTTGCATATGAATCCTGTCCCTACACATCAGTTTTAAAATGTCTTATATTATAGTTTTATTATAGTTAATCACTTATCTTGTTTATCTATGTATCAATCACATGAGTAGTATTATAAACCTGGTAGTTTAAGTTAAGTAAAGTATAAAGCTCCTATAGTATATAAGGATAATCAATTCATAATTGTTATTATAACTTATAAATTAATAAAAAAAAAAAAAGTAGTCTTTAGTTTTGTATTTAGAAATGTTTTTAGATTTTAAACCTCCTTATGTATTGTAATATTGTTGGCTTTTGCAGAGATTAGATTTACGTGATAATAATATTGAAGTTGAAGGGCTGAGAAATTTAAAAGAGTCTATTTCAAAAAATTTTAGAATTACACGCCTAGATTTAGATCCTCTGCCACGTAACAAATATGCAGCTGTAAGACATTGTTTTTATATTTTATAATAATAATAATTTTAATATATTATCAATTGTATATCTAAATATATTACCTATTTCAAATTATTTATTTATTTAATTTAGGACAAAACTAAGGAGTACACAAATTTAACAGAGCAGATCAAACAAATGTGTGAAGAAAATGAAAAAAAACACTGTAGTAAAGAAATTGATGACAATCTACTTGACCAGATTACAGATGAGTCCAATATAACAAAAGCTATCAAAATACCAAATGTAGATTCTAGAAAAATATCTCTTACATGTGAATCACTTATGATGCAGTATACTTCTCTTAAAAATCCCAATTATCTTAGTTCAGGCGATTACTCACCTATATCACGAGGAAGTAGTGGTAGATTAAGGAGTCCTGCTCCAAGTCCTATACACAGCCCAATTGCTAGTAGTCCAATGTGCAGCCCTTCATTAACGTCTACACGAAATCGTTTCCATGTATCTAAAGTGTCTGAACAAAAACAAAAAGAATGTCGATTTAAGGTGACTAAATTGAATAATTTAAATGATAAAGCACCAACAGCTAGTAACGAATCATTATCTGACGATTCTTTTGGTCCTACTAATTTGGAACTCACAGTTGATAGTTTGGATTTATGCAAACATAAAAATGATACCAAAAAAGAAGATCAAAGAACTAGGAAAGTATCTTGGGTTATGGGTTCTCGACCCTTGTTGACTTCATTGCAAAATATTACCTCGAGTTTGGATCATGCCACCTCATCTGGAGTTGACAAGCTTCTTAGTTTATTTAGTCCTTTTTCTAGTGCTGATAAATCCTCGGCATCTATTGACACAGTTGAATCTAATGATTCTGTTTTTGAATCAGACCCTGAATCAAAGAAACCAGTTACACTGGATCAAGCTACTTGGCCACCAGTATTCGGAAGCTTGAAAAAAACCACTTCTATTTGCAGGCCATTGTCAGATAAAGGTAGACGTAGTTTAAGCGATTTACGTACTTTTTAAATTTGATGTTAAGAGAGGTAGTGACCATACTCAAGCAATGATACTAGTAGATCAAATGCATTTAGGTTGTTTATTTATATTATAAGGTCTCTTCAGAGCAAATCTCGTTTACAGTAGTATCTTTTACAAACTACATTGTGATTCACAAGCACATGAGTACAAATTTTGTTTTTATCATTGTTGAACAATTTATAAATATTTATGGAATCGTTTTTAGTTGTTAGTATTATATGTATAATTTAAACACCCTCTAACCAAACATACGACTACTGTAACGAGAATTCATATAACAATTGATTATATTATCTGGTGTGCAAACAACTGTGGACTTGAAACCATTTACAATACATTAATAAAAAAATAATTACCTAAAAATTTGTACAATTTAATATGAAAATAAATTGCTTTTTTGCATACAAAATAATTTATTGAACTCAAATATTTGAATACTGATCAATACAATTTTTTGTGTTTAATATTATTACTATGTTTGCATTTTATTGATTGGTTTCTTGTCCAGTGATGTTTTAAATTAATGAACTGGTCTCAGTATGATTACAATTTAATTTTAGGTACTTATGCATATAATAACATTAATTATTGTAATATTAAAAGTTACCAACCAGTGTTTAAACAAACGGAACAAAAAGATAATCATATTATTGTTATATTATGTACATGGCTAGTAGGTATCTTTTCTGTATTATTTGAGCACAAATTTTTTGTATATTTTAGTTTCTTGAGTTCACTTGCCAATTCTTTGTGTTTTAAATTTAATCAAAGTATCTTGATTTTTTTCTTAACTAATGTTGTTTTAGTCATCTGATTGTTAAAAGTGCAATAATCTATGTCTGAATTCAACATGTAAAGCACAAAATGTTTTCAGACATTTGAGAGTTAATAATTATCATTAATTTGTTTGCAGAATACTATTAAAAATACTTATTTTTTATGAGTTTGTTTATCTACAGTAAAACATTGTTACAGTTACATATTTTATTTTCTATTTTTCCGAATTCTTGGATATTTTTATTGTCTGTGATTTTTATCTTGGGTTTTTCTTTGTGATAATTGTTTTTAATAATCATAAAAATTAATAATGAATATATATGATACTGTTTTTTTTTTTTTTTTAATTCAGTTACTTAAATTTTATTGAAACGAAAATATTCCAAAGACTGACATTTTCCAAACAGTATTTGGAAAGACTTTTAAGTCAATTTATCCATTAAAAAAAAACTTAACTCTCATAATATCATATATTTCTTTACAGGTGCCATTTTCTTTTACTTTATATAATGTTTAAGTCCAAACTAGTTGGAAAATATTGTTACCAAATTTACTATCAAATAATTATTAAATAGTAGTTAGTCTATACATTATATTAGAGTTATGTATAGTTTAAAATATATTATGAATGTAGCTTTAGTGTACTTAAGAGGTTTATTAATTTTTTATTATGTTTTATAATATTGAACGAACATATTGTGTTCTTATGATAAATAAAGTTGCTACATATGTTTATGACCTTTGCATTTAAAATTAACGCTCTTGTCGCGACATGTTTATATAATATTATGTTGTTATTTACATATTATTTTTTGTTATTTCAAAAAAAGAAAAATTATTACTATTTTAAAATACGTCCTTTATAGTTTTTAAACTATTAAAAATGTATTACTTTACTTAAAGTTTATTGTATACATTACACACATATATAATATATAAAACATACATATTGATTTCTGTTATTTTTATTTTTTTATTGGGTTGTCTAAAATTAATGTTATGACATGCGTTATGTTATTTGAACAGATTAAATTTTATCGTTATTATATATATAAATATATTCTGTAGAAAAAATCTTAATTATATGTATAATGTACGACACACAACTTGTATTATGAAATCACGTGTCAAAATTAAAACTGAAAATGTTTTCAAATCTGTGTATAATACAACACTATATAATGAAAAATAATAATAAACAAAAAATGTAGATTGTTACTCATTGTATATAGATATTATTTTATTCTTTAAATTATTTCACCTACTGCTCATAAGTGCAGATTGGTAAACTTGTTTGGAAACACTAAGCCCTAGTTTTATTTTCTTGTGAACTTTATTATTTAAATAAATAAAATTTAACTTAATTAAAATAGGTTGCTGCTCTGCTCTACAACATGAGATAAGTGTTAAATTTATCATTACATACAATTAGCGATTCTGAATGGAGACGGTCTGTCTTTGTTATATTCTGTGATATTACCAAGTATATTTAATCATATATTAATATTGTTACTATAGTAATTATTTTTCTATTAATAATATGGTATAAATAGACAATTGGTTAAAATTAAATATTTTGAAGATGTTATTGAATATATTAAAAAATAATAATATAAGTATTTTAAACAGCAATAAAATGTACATACTTAATAACATCTGATGTGGGATATTGTATTTTAATTCTTAAACTCGATCTAACATATTTTTTTTTTATCGCCATTTATAGAAAAAAAAATGTCCTATTATTTTAAATGTATAGAAATAGTTTAACAAAATAAAAATAACATGTATAAATAATGCTAATATAAATGATTGGTGAAAATGTCTTGACATTTTTCTTTTATTATTATAATATAAAAAAATCAATTTTATCAAACTAGTTTTGTGTAAAAATCTATTTAATTAAAATTTTTATATAAGCAAATATTAGAAATCTTTTACTTTTTGATCTTAAAAATGTTAATTAAATTCAAACCAAATAAGGTATTACAATTGAAAATTTAATTATTTTTACTATTTCAAAAAGTGATGATAGATACTAAAATAAAAATATGTTGTAAAATAAACACATTTATCACGTTGCTCAGAATCCAAGAATTAGAATATATCATCTGAATATTTTTCCATACAACACGATTCAGCAATAATAATTATAGTTCACTTTCATTATTTCTAATTATTTTAATTCTCTTAGCTGAACATAGATTTGTTATATTGTTAGTTTATAACATGAACTAAGAAGATCTATTTTTATTTTTTTATTTTTTCTTCGTGGTTTATAAAATGATTACAATACTTGAGAGTATAAGCATTCATTTAAATAAAAATAAATTTATCAACTGTAATAAGTTTAACTGTTTTTGACATTACTTGAACTTTAACGCTCTTAATATGAGAAACACTAATAATATACACTAATAATAGCTAATATATATTTGAAGTAATAATATTCAATGTATTATATTTGTAATATGAACACCCTTTAACAATAGTAAGTTACAATAATAATAAAATCAGTCAAACTGAATTTATAGATTTTACTATATATTAATTGGATTACATAAAAAAAAATTTTTCAACATTAACAACTAAGAGTATTGTATGATATATTATTTAAGCTATTTCAGATGGCATATGTGATGAAACACTTTCAGGAATATTTTCTAAAAGTACCTGCAAAATTTTTTTAAATATTTATCATTAAGGTTATTTAAATTAATTAAGATAAAAATAACTCACTTTAGTTACTTTAAGTGCAACTCCTTCAGGTAAATTTCTCTGAACATACTCCAAAAAGGTTTCCGCAGTAGAACCAGTAAGCTTATGAAAATGAATAAATCTAAACCACGTTCTTACTTCATATTGTACTCTACATCTTTTATGTACGTGAATGGAACGTAATAATGTATACCGCTCATGATGAGCTTTACGTGGTGACCAGCTAAAATAAAATTGTACATTACAACAATTTTTATTACTGTTAATTCTAAATTAAATGTTAGAATGTAACAAATTAAAAAAATTATTCTAAAAATTATTACAACCCTCATCAATAATTAAAATCTACAATATTTCATATACTGATATTATATATGTAAAATATAAATGTAGCAATGGTCCGTCCTAATGATTTTGAGTATTTATTTAAACATGTCATGTAAAAAAAATTATTAGTTTTAACATTATTCTTCTAAATTCATAAAATAAATTATTTAATGGATTATTTTGTTGAAAAAGTAAATATAAAATTCTATAACAAAGTCTTAAAGTATTGGTTTTAAATTTTCATCTTATTTAGATAAGTCATAAAATAAATGTACAATTAATTTACATTTAAGATACCTAGTTAGAACGAGGTAGATAAGAGGGTAAAAACAGTTCTTCAATATTATTACACAGAAATATTGATCACTTATGATTATTTTATAATATATCTACCTTTTATTTTTGTTTAAAAAAATAATACATACCATTTTCCAATTTGAATCCCTAATTCATTTGCAGCCATTGTTGCAAATTGGGTGTAACTACGCAACACTGCAGGATCATTGCTGCGACATTCAAATTCTATGGTTTTGTATAATTTATCTAACTCTTCATTCTAAAATTATAAATATAAATATATAAAACCAAGTTCAATACTTCAGTAAGTATAATATTGTAAACATAATGACGACAATGATGAGCAATTCACTGACCATTGACCGATGACCATAGGCGAAACTACGGGTCAGGCCAGTCAGGCTATGGCCTGACCTAATACTGGCGGAAAATTTTTATAATGTATATTATATATTTTAATAATTATTTGGGCACATATTTTTTTATATTTATTTTATTTGGCCTGACCTAATAAAAATGTCTAGTTTCGCCTATGCCGATGACAATTATTAATCGCTGATCTATAATTATAATACATATTACCTGAGCGGTAATAGATGCCGAATCATTTTGGTCGATTTTACTACCCTCGGATCTTTGTGGCTTGGCGCAGAACCATCTTGTAGATAAATTATAATTAGAAGGTAGCAATGCTGACGTTTTTCTACTGTTCATCAATAAGGTTTTCAAGAAAGTCGTCATTATGTTGTGCCGTTGTAAACCGTCGAAAATTAAAAATTTAAAAAATTACATCAAGATCAGTTGAATGTTGAATCGTATGATTTACTGTCATCGAGTAAATCACACATACCTCAGTAATCAGTACTCCGAAGTCACGATTATTTTTATTTTTCTTTATCGTTATCACACATCTGTTATCATAAATAATTTTATAATTTTTTTCCTCTTCTGTTTGCTATAAATAAAGTTTGTGCAAAAGTAACAAATTATAACGAAATCAATAAGCAAACAATTAGATGATTGTTACTAATGTCATAGAACTATAGTGATTTTTGATACGACTTATGAAGTTTTTCATTATCAAAAGTCAAAAGACTTCAAAAGATCTTAAAGTCGATCAGAAAAGAGATTATATGTATGAAAAAACACGTTTCATGCGATATCTAGGGGAATAAAAAAGATTTCACATTCCAAATTTCATATCCATCATTAGAAACGGTGCTTGAAACCTATTAGCACAAAAAAGACGAACAATTGTGAAACATTTTTTTTTTAATGGCCCACCGGTATTTTTGGGCGTTTTTACTTGTAAAAAAATCACTATTGAGGTAGTAGGATGTGAAATTTGCGTTTGAGTTAACCAAATATGATGAAAACGGTGTCGCTCTACATTATTATGTAATGAAAAATATGATTTTCGAAAGTCTAACAACCGTAGGCCCTTAAAAACCGTTTTTTTGAAAAAACACGTTTCATGCGATATCTAAAGGAATAAAAAAGATTTCACATTCCAAATTTCATATCCATCATTAGAAACGGTGCTTGAAACCAATTAGCACAATAAAGACGAACAATAGTGAAACATTTTTTTTTTTAATGGCCCACCGGTATTTTTGGGCGTTTTTACTTGTAAAAATCGAAAATCACTAAATTTGAGGTAGTAGGATGTTGAAATTTGCGTTTGAGTTAACCAAATATGATGAAAACGGTGTCGCTCTACATTATAATGTAATGAAAAATATGATTTTCGAAAGTCTAACATTCGTAGGCCCTTAAAAACCGTTTTTTTGAAAAAACACGTTTCATGCGATATCTAGGGAATAAAAGATTTCACATTCCAAATTTCATATCCATCATTAGAAACGTGCTTGAAACCTATTAGCACAAAAGACGAACAATAGGAACATTTTTAATGGCCCACGGTATTTTGGGCGTTTTACTTGTAAAATCGAAAATCAAATTTGAGGTAGTAGGATGTTGAAATTTGCGTTTGAGTTAACCAAATGATGAAACGGTCGTCTCACATTATTATGTAATGAAAATATGATTTCGAAATTAACACGTAGGCTTAAAACCGTTTTGAAAACACGTTTTCGATATCTAGGAATAAAAGATTTCTCATTCAAATTTCATCCATCATTAGAAACGGTGCTTGAAACCTTTAGACAAAAGACGAACAATGAAACATTTTTAATGGCCCACCGGTATTTTGGGCGTTTTACTTGTAAAATCGAAAATCACTAAATTTGAGGTAGTAGGATGTTGAAATTTGCGTGAGTTAACCAAATATGATGTAAACGGTGTCGCTCTACATTATAATGTAAATATGATTTTCGAAATCTAACACGTAGGCTTAAAACCGTTTTGAAAACACTTTCATGCGATATCTAGGAATAAAAAGATTTCACATTCCATTTCATATCCATCATTAGAACGGTGCTTAAACCTATTAGCACAAAAGACAATGAAACATTTTTAATGGCACTGTATTTTTGGGCGTTTTACTTGTAAAATCGAAAATCACTAAATTTGAGGTAGTAGGATGTTGAAATTTGCGTTTGAGTTAACCAAATATGATGTAAACGGTGTCGCTCTACATATATGTAATGAAAATATGATTTTCGAAATTCTAACAACCGTAGGTCTAAACCGTTTTGAAAACACGTTTCATGCGATATCTAGGGAATAAAAAGATTTCATTCAAATTTCATATCCATCATTAGAAGATGCTTGAAACCTATTAGACAAAAGACGAACAATTGTGAAACATTTTTAATGGCCCACGTATTTTTGGCGTTTTACTTGTAAAATCGAAAATCACTAATTTGAGGTAGTAGGATGTTGAAATTTGCGTTTGAGTTAACCAAATATGATGTAAACGGTGTCGCTCTACATATTATGTAATGAAAATATGATTTTCGAAATTCTAACAACCGTAGGCCTTAAAACCGTTTTGAAAAACACGTTTCATGCGATATCTAGGGAATAAAAGATTTACATTCCAAATTTCATATCCACTTAGAAACGGTGCTTGAAACCTATTAGCACAAAAGACGAACAATTGTGAAACATTTTTAATTACACCGGTATTTTTGGGCGTTTTACTTGTAAAAACGAAAATCACTAAATTTGAGGTAGTAGGATGTTGAAAGGTTTGAGTTAACAAATATGATGTAAACGGTGTTGTCACATATTATGTAATGAAAATATGATTTTCGAAATTTAACAACCTCCTAAAACCGTTTTTGAAAACACGTTTCATGCGATATCTAGGGAATAAAAGATTTCATTCCAAATTTCATATCCATCATTAGAACAGTGCTTGAAACCTATTAGCACAAAAAGACGAACATAGAAACATTTTTAATGGCCCACCGGTATTTTTGCGTTTTACTTGTAAAATCGAAAATCACTATTTGAGGTAGTAGGATGTTGAAATTGCGTTTGAGTTAACCAAATATGATGTAAACGGTGTCGCTCTACATTATTATGTAATGAAAATATGATTTTCTAACAACCGTAGCCCTTAAACCGTTTTTTTGAAAAAACACGTTTCATGCGATATCTAGGGGAATAAAAAAGATTTCATATTCCAAATTTCATATCCATCATTAGAAACGGTGCTTGAAACCTATTAGCACAAAAAAGACGAACAATTGTGAAACATTTTTTTTTTTAATGGCCCACCGGTATTTTTGGGCGTTTTTACTTGTAAAAATCGAAAATCACTAAATTTGAGGTAGTAGGATGTTGAAATTTGCGTTTGAGTTAACCAAATATGATGTAAACGGTGTCGCTCTACATTATTATGTAATGAAAAATATGATTTTCGAAATTCTAACAACCGTAGGCCCTTAAAAACCGTTGGATATGTGGGTGTATGTGTTTGCCATGGATTTGTCACTAAAAGCTCGGGTAGTCACTCATCCGAGAGCTAGCGACGCTGGCCAGTGGTTGACCTCGAAACACATTAGTGAACGAAACCAACCACCGCGCCACACCAAGCAACTGTTAGATTTTATCATTTGTATTATATGAATTATAATAATCATCATGATTATTGATTTTAAGTACTTTGTATCTTGTATTATAGACGAAATTCATGATTTGAGTTTTTAATTATGATTAGGTAAATATTTATTACCTATAATTGAAATTATGATGGTAATAATAAATATGTAAACGATAAGCATATGTAATATTTTAGTAATTAAGCCATGTTCTCACGGTTAGGAAATTAAAATTATATTCTTATTTTTCTATGTCTAAACAATTATTTAAGATAAAATATTTTTGTATATTTAGTTATAGCTTATAAGTAGTTTATAAGCATAGTTTAAATAAAGTTTATACTTGAAATTTTTAACACGGTATTTGATTATTCCAGTACTAATTATTTACAAATAGTTCTCGCATAAGGATGCACTATAGCTTATTAAAATCTTGTTCAAATTCTTTTTTTCACCAAAATAAACCTTTTATATTCTATAAAAAACTTTTAGTTTTAGAATAAATCATCTTTTAGTTATTGAAATAACTAAAAATCATATTTGACAAACAATAAAGTATCGTATCAAAATTACTGAAAACTCTATACATATGCGCATAATGTATAATAAAATAAATCTTAAATAGTTAAATGCGAAATTTGGTTACTTCCATCAGTTTCATCCGCAAAAGCTATTAGTTATTTTGTTGTAATTCATAAACATTCGCGGGGACTCAAAATGTATATGTATATCTATATATGGCATATATAATTACACATTTATTGATCGTAAAAAACATTTATTGTAAAAACAAATAATATTTAACAAATTATAAATACACTTGGTACTGAGCTCTAAGCGCTTCGGCGTATAACGCACAATTCACTACAATAACATTTAATAGTATCAAGTTATCTGAGTATTGAACACTGATAAGCATTAATATTTTACTATACACAATGACATTTTCAAAATATTTAGATTAATTTTAAGCTACTACCCATTTTTAGTTTATCCCGTAACACTAATGGTAAATGAATTACTATAATACAATAGCAATATAAATATATTTTGAATATTGTCAAATATACTTAATAATATAGACTAACAAACGTCTCCGCTCAGAATCGTTTTTCGTTTAAAATTATTTATTATTGAATTCAAATTTAACACATCTATTTCAGTGACCTACTCAAAACCTCGAAATCTATTTATACTATAGATTTTTAATTTTAACGTATCGGACTTCTGCTATATGACGTCAATTCAGAATCCCTAATAATGCATCATTAATTCAAGAATGAAATATTGGAACACAATTACACAAATACTGAATTTTACATTAAAAATTATTGCAAATTTATAACAAGTTTCCAAGAGGGAAGCAAGTATGAATCTAGACTGAGCTACAGTGATACAAATGTTATTTATACATCTTCAAAATTAATATTATAAAACTAATACAATTATAAGTAACAACAGTTCAGTTAGGTAGTTAAGTATCACTTGTAGTGGATTATAGCGAGTTATTTCAACCAGTATATATCTATTAAATACTTGTAAAATATAATCAATCTTTTAAAATGCTTATAAAATAATTTTACAGTAGGTTTATTCTTAATTAAAAAGACTAGTTAAATTAAATAATTAAAAATGATATAATTATGTATATATTTCTATTTTAATCTATAAAACCATATAACTATTTTAATTTTAGTAAATATATCTACCTAATTATTTCAAAAAAAAAAAAAAAAAATCACCGAGTTTAATACAATTTATATTGCAGATCACATACTATAAATTACTATTATACGGGTATAAAATATAGTATCTAATTTTTTATAGTCATGTATGAATAATATATCCTAATATTTTTACCCGTAACACATATCTTATTTATTTAAAATATACTATTCAGTATTCCGTTTAGAGTATAACAATAATTGTCAACAATTATGTGTATCATTGATTTAAAAAAATATAATTCAGAAACACAGAAGATAAAATCGCCTACAAAGTCAATAAATTGCGGATTTTACATTTTTTTTTATTTTTTTTTTTTTTAATGCCAGTTAACGGTTTGGTTTATAATATATATTACATAAATCCCAAACCAATAATAAACGCTTACAATTTCTTACTTAATCCATACGTGACAAGAAAAATAATAATAAAATTCTTACAGAACAATTGCCCAACTATATAAAATAACTGTAATTTTTTCAACTCCGTGGATGATTTAGTTTTATTTTCTTTTTTTTTTCTTTGTATTTTTTATTCATCTCTATATGTATCTCAAGTTATTGTTATTTATTTTCTTCTTTCACAAAAATCTAAAATGCTTACCTATTCAATGATTCAATTGATTTAGTCATATTACTCTACCAATATAGCATCAAGTGAATATAGAAACCTCATTCTTCACTCGTTAAAATGTATTCAGTTAACAAAATAATTATTTCCAAACCGATATGATTAACCTTAATTCTTTTGGATCTACGTGCTCAACACACCTTATTAAACCTTTAGAGTTTTATTTTTGTTTGTTCAGGCATAAGTACAATAAATAATATTTGTGAAGTTTCCTGGTAGCGCTAGGTAGACATAAAACATTGATCAATAAATTGAATTAAGCACAAATTATTAATAAACTCCGTAGATATTAGTTAATGTTTTATTGTTTTCATACATAACATCTAAGCTAAATTGTATGCTATAATGCAAATATTAATTTATATTGCACTGACAGAAATTATTATATGTTTTAAATTATCATTTACGTCCTTAATATAGTAATATTTACAAGTAGTCAGTTTTGGCACTAAATTTTTCAGTTTCTAATTTCTTCATTGATACTTAATATTTCATATTAATAACTTCTAAAAAAAAAATTGTTTTTTATAGAAACATTATAACATTAGTATTACTAATGAAAGGTGAGCATTACTTCGTTAATAAATTTTCTATACATATGAACTTAACTAGTTTAACTTATAAATATTTAAATATACTTAAATAACATTTTTTATACCTAGGGATGTTAAATCATGGTTTTTTTTCCGTATAATAACGTATTATACCAGTATTATAAATTTATACCATATAGAACTTTGTAGCATCGGAAATTTAACACAGGTTATAAAACCATTATTAATAATGAAATATGAGTCATTGTAAAATTAGTTAATTGAAAAATGGCTATAAGGTCAGAAAACATTTAAAAAATATATATACATAATATAAGAATTATTTTAGACCAATTTTACCAAATGCATATCTAGTCTTGCTACCGATTATAATGTACTATGTACCAAAATTTCATGTACCTAGTAACTAGAAATGATTTAAATTTAAAATATTTTCACAGTAAATTATATTTTTAAAATATCAAACTAAATCTTCTTAATATCTTTAAAAATAAATAAGGATTTTAGCCTTATTATAACCTTATTATTTAATAAATACTTAACATAAAAATATATCTACTAACTTTTTGATTCCACATTTTTTACTTCTTTTAAAAAGTACTTCCATTTTATATTTAGAAAGTAAGTAAAAAATGTGTTTTATCTTTAAAAAGTTTTAATAAACAACGGTATTAGGGTATCTGTGAGTTAGATTTTTATTAGAAATTTATCTTAAACCATAATTAATACTTACATGTCTTACATAGGTACTATCTCATTATACCGATATTTACAATATTAAAATAGTGAAATTGGTTTTCATCATTTCTAACACATGAATACTAAAATAAACACGTTACGATTATAAATAATAATAATAAAAAATTAAAATATTGTTAATAATAATAGTAACTAAAAAATAATGCCTTAATTTTTTTTACGCCATCTATATAAAATGACTTAATATCTTATATAGGTAATACAAACCCACATCTCTAGACTTATACCTACTGATTAAATAATTTTTAAACTTGATTTAAAAATCAAAAATAAATTAAAAATGTATTAGACATTTTTAGTTTTAATGATTTTATAAATTAATTACTAAAATATGCATTATTATTTTAAATAAAAATATAATCTAATACTTTAATTTTTGCTTTCTTAATAGCACAACATACTTTTTATAATATGTTCCACGTACTTTATAGTAGATAATTTTTTTTTTTTAAATAAGTTTAATTTACCAAACCTTTGATCGGGTGTGGCGCAAAAGATCATTTTTTAAACTCAAGCTGTATTTACCTGCACCTTACTATTTAATTTAAAATCATACATAAAAAATCGCAGATTTATTGTACTCTATTTAAATTTATGCTCAGCTATAAAAAATATAAAAGCAGGTGTTTTCAAGGATCTATCACCTGTTATCTATAATGTATTCACCACTGATACATCTACATCCACAAAAATACTACTTGCCACATTTGATAATGACACTGCAATTCTAGTAGCTGACAAAGACCTAACCATAGTAGTAAACTTTGTCAAATCACATTTAAACAATATTACGCAATGGGCAAAAAAGTGAAAAATAAAAATAAACAGAAAAAAATTCATTTAAGGAAATTATACCTTGAGCTGAAACTAATGCCCCAACCCCATTTTAACGAAGAGCCAATCGTAATCCATCCCTTAACAAAATATTTGGGTATCGTCCAAGACAAACACAACACTAAATTTAAACGTAAATAGGCAAATTCTTGTCTTCATCTCCAAAAACACAAAATGTGTTTCAAACACAAAACTTTAATTTATAAAACCACAATTAAACTAATCTAGTCTTATAACATTTAAATTTAGAGTCCTACCAAACCTTCTAACATTCGCCAACTCCAAGCTTTCCAATCTATTTGCCTCAGAATTTTAACGGGAATCCCTTGGTTTGTTACTAGCGAATCTCTCCATAAAAACCTCCGTATTACAATAGTCGCGGAACTTACCAAAATGTATTATAAAAGATTCCACGCTAAATTATTAAACAATCCCAACCCCTTCATCAAAAATATGTCTTCCTTTTCCCTTCCCGGTAATGTTCAATGACGTCTAAAACGTAACTGACAAAGACATCTACTTAGGTTAATTTTTTTTTTAAGCGTGAACAACTTAATGTACAATTCTGAGGTATCATTAGTGAACGACTTCCTTCTCAAATGTTCATGTGTATTTTATTTTAATTTCTTTTATCTATCAAATTTGCATTTAAATTAACATATTGTAAATTAAATTAAATAATAAAAAAAAGAAAAAAACTTAGTTTAATATTTTTATTCATATCAACTTTAAACAGAGGAGTTAAATGTATTATTTGTTAACTATTAAATGTTAACTTAACAACCTTTTATTGATTTAATTAAACTTGAGTTAATACTTTCAATTAACCTTTCCCTCTTTGCTACTAAGTGTTATTATGAGAATAAACGACAAGATTAATGATAAGTTCTACGTTTATATTAAAAGTTTTGTTAAACATTACTATTATTTCATCACATTTAAATATATAGTAGGGATATAATGTATACCAATTTTCTTAATAACAAATTTTTAACATTGAACTCTTGCTTAATTTTAAAATAGTTATATTTTTAATTGTACGAATTGTTTAGAAATTCAAAATTTTTTTAATTTTAATTTTGAACATTATAGGTAACATCGTTTTCTTGGTTCTAACAAACTCGTGGTATTATAATAAACTTTGTTTCTCACTTTTTAAAATGCGTTATATCACGAGTTTTACTCATAACTTCTAGATCTGTAACTTAATTTTTAAACATAGATAATATTATGAGGATCTTCTTATAATCATAATTATTTCTGTTAATTGTTTTTTACGTTTAAACCATAATCAGAATAAATAGAACAGAGGATTTAAATGTTTTGCTATTTTAATTGCGAAGTAGGTTATTTTATTACTTTATCTAAAGGAAAGTTCTATAGTAGATAAATAATTACTAAATATGTACAGAAAACAAATCTTAAATTATGTTTTCCAAGTCCATAAAAAATATTTATTTGACACTTAAATTATAATGTCCTAAAGATACTAGACTGTAATCATGATAAATATAGTACCGATAAAGTAGTTATAAGTACTTGACAAAAGATAGTAACACAGAATTTTCTTCCCACGCAGAAAACTTTTAGTTGTGTTATTCATTCTAACTATGCCAATTTCATATATCCATTAATGAAATTATATTTAAAGTGTTATCAAGTATTTGGTTATTACATATTGGTAATTAGTCATCATTTTTGTACTTATATCATCAGTATCCAAAACACTTTTTTTATACAATAATATAATTCACAAGTCATATAACTATCAGCAAAATATAATATGATAATTTCATCATAAATAATTTATCATTTAAATACTTATAGATTATAATTCATTGTATAGAAGTAATTATTTGTTAATTATTATACTTAATAGTTTGATACATGAGAAATACATGATACTATAAAATTGATAAAATTCACAACACGAAAACTTGAACTTATAACATGAGATTTTTATGTAGTGATGCTATTAAAAATATTTTAACTACCGTTAGTAAACAATAATGTAAATATAATCTTATATCAATAAATATTTTTTCAATCGTTAATACTAAATAAGTTTATGAATACAACTTTTGATTATAATCTAATCATAAAAAATTAATTTTTTCAAAAAATATTATACATATTATAAGAAATTATCTTAAAGCTGGAATTATACTAGGAGAAAATGATTAATATTATAGTAATATTTTACAACAAACTGTGTAACTGTACATAAGGATTTAATATTATAAGGCATTAAATTTGCAGTGCTTAACAAAAGTTTTTTTTTTATAATTTATAATATTAATTACCTATCAAATATCTACCTATTTTTATAATAACATAATATCACGTTGAAAAATATTAAAAGATAAAAATTTGCAATAATGTTATATGAATGCGATAGAAATGTGAGACAGGCATGTCAAAAAGGATAATTTATTTTTATTACAAATATTTTTTGCTTGACCGCAAAACAATATACTGTAATATCATATACTTATTTATTCATATTGTTCAATTGTCACATTGTCTGAGATACCAAATCTGTAAGCTTCACAAAAATATTCATTTCAGAGATTCCTATTTTGAATTTTGATACAAAACCATTTGGCATAAGCATCTATGAGACAAAAATTGCGATAATTCTGAAGAAAATAAATTTAATTTTCAAATTAATAAATTTTTATTATGCATTTTTGATAAGCAAAAATACAGGAATTTATTTAATATTTGAAAATTAGGCATATACTTAAGTATTATCCAATAAAGTATTAATCGTTATATATATTTCAATCACAATTGTAATAAATTAAAAATTATTAAAAAAAAAATAACTTAAATTAAATTATATCAAGAAGGTGTCAGCGCACTATTTGTTCTCTCTTTTTCGCCTACATTGCAAATTTGCGACAAACTCCTGCAAAATCTGTATATTGCATTATTAGATGAAACATAAGAGTTAATTAATTGATAATAAAATCAACTTACAAACAGTATATCTATTTTTTACGAATGATATTTTTATAATATTTCAATCTATATGTAGTTATTATAGGTATGCACTGTATTGAAATTTAAAATTTCGCATTAATCGCGTAAACAATTTAAAATATTGTAGTTTTATAACACAAAAAATAATCTTGAATTTTTTTCTACCATTTTATTAGTAAGTTTATTTGATCTATTATTAATTAATATAAATACTAACATAATACTAATTCTTTTAAACAAAAATTTGCTATATTGCGCACCAGTCAAAGAAAAAAACAAACAGTGCGCTAAAATCTTAAAAAATAAAAATAAAATATGTTAGTAATTTTTGTGTAAGTATATAATACATAAGTATAATTATTGTATTTATAACTAAGCAATAAAATTATTTTTTTTTCGTGAATTTTAATTTTTTCCATTTGAATATTTATTTATTTTTTCTACTTACTATAATTTATCATTATAGTAAGTCATACGTTTATTTAACACTTTAACTATCTTCATAAAACTTAAAATTTATTAAAAATGAATTTAAACCTAAACATATTTTAGCAATTTAAATTATTAGTAACTAATAAAATAAAGTAGGTATTAAAAAGATTTTGAGAAGTTGTTTTATTATACTACTGCAATTATTTGTATAGAATACACATATTTAAATGCTCTTTGGTATTCTAAAAAAAAAAAAAAAAATTGATATATCAATTAAATAATAATCAATAAGTATGGTCAAAATTTCTATGGTTACCATATATAATAATTTATACCGATAGGCGGTATAACTTTAAAATTATATCGTCATAATTACATTGAAGTGATTTCTCATTATCAACCAATTTATAAACATTAAAACGCATGTGTCAAATACGTGAATAGTAAAAAATTGTGAAGCGAACTCGTCATGTTTTTAACGTAAATTTTACACATTTTTTAGAACTAAATTTTAAATTGTATAAAAATGTAAAAAATAATATGGTTTTAAAATAAATTTAAAAACTCGATTGTTTTTTAAAAAAAATATCAATAAAATTGTACAAAACACACATATGCGCATAGTGCACTTAACCATTTATCAATATCATCGCTGTGATCTTTGACTGTCAAACAGCAGAACAATTCCAGCAAGCTGAAAGCTTTTTTTCGTCATGCTTAAGCGATTTTGATGAGGAAGAAATTTATTTTTATTATTATAGTAGATATTATGCACCAGAGAGTATATCAACGCCTCTCGTTGAAATCGAGGCTATTATGCTATTGTCATTCGTACATACAATATATATTTATGCACAACGCGACAGTAGAATAACTTTTTACCACGATAACTTTGAATAACGCATTGTAAATGGTTATGACTTTATGAGCCCATATTTCTTTGAGCTTTTATAGATTCCGCCGATTTTGCATCAACTCCGCCTGCTCCTTTATTAATAATCATTAGCCATATTACCTATCAACAGAATCAGTGATAACATCTGATCACACCAAAGTAAACTAACTTTTTAAATTTCTTTTTTAACCTATACTTTAAAAATGTACGATGATACGAATGTATACAGTCATATCCGTATGAACCAGTATTGTTCTAAATTATAGTTACATATACAAGAACTTTCAGAGGTGAAAATAAATATTCAACAATTATTTGTAAGTAATTTTCAATACCTATATTGTATTTAGTAGAAATCAGGTGATTATAAAAAATAGTTTAAAACCAATTGACTTTTTTATCTTCTTTATCCCATATTTATGGAACTTATATTAAATTTTATCGTAGTTACATCCTTCTACGCTTATAATATAACCGATAAAAATTAGCATATAAAACATATTATGAGTTTTGCTAGGACCTTTAATTTTAGGTCGTTAAGCCCGATGGCTAATATGTCACTAAAAGGCTGAATATTATAGCATTGCAGCATTCCAAAGATAACTACGAAAAAAAGCCTAATCCGAATTGCGGGTTTTAATTTATATTAATCTAAACTGCAACCCGATTAATATTAATCATTTTAAGATGATCATATCATACTAAAATATTATTGCTACCTTTTTAACAACAACAATAACTATGAACTACTAATGGCTATGAAACTTTTTATTCAAAGTTCAAAAACGGCATTTTCTACTATGATCATTCAATTAATATTCTCGTATTTTTCAATGTTTGAAAATACACAATACAATTCATATATTTAACTATGATATACTTACTTAAATAATCACAGAATAAATACAATACACAAATAAACATTTATTAGAAATTCTATGACATTATAAAAAGACAGGAAATTAACAAATTTAAATTTAAATAAGTTTGTACCACTGCTACAATATGACATAATCAAACAAAATGTATAGCATATTTAAAACAAAAATATGGTAGCAAATTAAAAAAGGTAAACAAGTGAACACTGTTCTGTCGTACAGTAAATGTTATGTGGGCCACTGTAATGAATTTGTTAAATTTAATTCCAATAATAATATATACAAAAAATCAAAAAAAAACGATTCTAATCAATGACGGTCTATCAGCCTATATCACTATTCACTAAATATATTTCATGATATATTCATTAATATTGCTATTCAAATAATTTAAGTCATCTTTTATTCAAATTAATGTCCACAAAATTTTCAAATAATTTTAACTCCAATAATATCATAAGTAAATTAAAATTAAAATTCGTTAAAAATTATAATTTTTTCGGGACAGGAGTGTTTGAGGGGCGCAGGATAATATTTTAGATACCTATAGGTACATAACTCAGAAAATGTATCTGCAGTATGGCTAGAGTCACCATTGGTTTTAACTTTAACTCACTGGCATGCAATTAAATATTATGGTATAAAGTTTTTCAATAAGTTGGTCCAAAAATTACTTTTTAAATACAAAACATTTAAAATTTTAAATAATTACTAGATATAATTATTATTGAAATATATAATGCTATATATAATGTTATATACGCATGATTATACTTATATTTAATGAGTAACAACTTACCAGTAAATGATAAATAAATATATTTTTAAGTATGCATTTTTATCTGTCTGTGAAGTTCCTTCTGTACTTACTCTGAAGCTTCGCACTTAAAGTGAGTTGAATGTTGTTGCATAGACCACGCTTTTCCCATTCCCGTACCAAAACAAATACAATTAATAGGTGAATCTAAAAGCTGTCATTAATTGCATCGAAGCTAACCAGCTACTAGAAAATCGCATAGTGAATAAATTAAACGCTAGTCAATTAAGCACGTACTTTTCTCAAATAAATAATATAAAGGTTTACAGTCTTGTGACTACAATGCTACAATTCAAATCAGCATTATTTTTAAAATAAGTTCTTATACTATGAAATCATACAATTAATTAATTAATTGATTTTTTCCCATACTAACAATTTGCTTAGATAGGTACTTTACAAATGTAATTTAAATAGCTCAAATTCGAATAGGTACTTAATTTGGTAGGTGACCGCTGCATAAGCCAGCTTAAAGTTTTTGACCTCCCAAAGTAAGTTATAATAAAGCTTCAGCTGTAAAGTTTAAGTAAAATTCAAAATAGGTACTTGAATTTATATCAGCAATTGAGCAATTTATTGAAGTTTTTTCGTAAATTTATTATTATAGTTATAAAAAAATATAGTAAATATACAGGTTACACATAGTGGCTTATTATTATTATTAAACATTAATTATATACATTTGAATTTATAATAATATAATACAAAAACGGTTTTAAGCAAGAAATTAAATAATTTAATTTAATTTAATTTAATTATTTAAATTGAATTCATGAATTCGTAAAAATACATTATCGACACCAGGATTGTGGGACATTTTTGGTCGACACGTTTTTTAGGGTGGTCGGTATAATTGAGCCACATATTTTTATCTACCAGCTTCGTATAAAATATTCGTTAGCATTTTATTACCCTGGCATTGGACCATAAATGTATAAAACGAAAATATATGATTTGTAATATTTATTAATTTTAGTACCTTTATAATTTAATTTTTTAATTGATATACAATATAAATTAGGCAGATACATAAAATTAGTCAAATTATTATTAATTTGTTTTTAAATAATACAATACAGATTTCACAAATTAAAATCTGGATTTTCCTTTTCTCCGTGAAATTTAATATTATTATTTTTAATTTAAATTAATTTCTATGCTTTAAATGATCATAGGCTTCTTTAAAAAAGTGACCCAATGACCGAAAACTTTTTTGAAAAAGGTACATTGCAGCTTAATTCCTGGGTGCCTATTTTTGTGCCATTTGCGGTCAATTTATTTTAATCAAACTTAAATAACAAAAATAAACAATATAATTAAATAAACACACTGTAATATAGATTTAGATATATTTAAACTTTCCTTTACACTTTTCCATACTTAGGACTAACGGCAGTATTTTTTTGAGAAACAATATTTCTAAATTAAATTGGACATAATAGAACCTTTAAGGCCATAGGCTGTAATTCTATATTCACTTCTGTCATCAAATGATAAAAATTCAGAATCGTTAGGACCTACCTATAACAAAAATTTAAAATATCTTACAATAAGGGTTTTAGTTTCAATATTTTTAAAAACTTTCAGTTCAAATACCGATATTATTAATTTTAGTCTCAAACCCTGACAGCAATAATTCTCATATTTATTTTGTGGGCAAGTATATTATCATACTTTAGTAATTTACAGAAACATATAGATACCTAGTCAAAGAGCGGTGTATAAGTCAAATAATTGTTTAAAAGCCTTCATAATTATTTTTAGTTTTGGGATGTAGAATATAAATTTAAAAAATGTATTTAATTTCTGAATACAAATTTACTGTATTCAAATTTATTGTTACATATATAGTTTTTAAAAATATGTTAAACATTATTACTGTTTAATATTTTGATTGCCTTGAATAGTTAAATATTATAAATCATTGTACACTTACAAAAATACTAATGTCATCTAGCGTTTGAACTTGTATGCACTTCAAAAGCTTAAAATAATATGCATTTATCATTTTTGCATCAAGTCTTGTAATGTGCACTTTCAAGGCTCTAATCTTTTTAAATAATAAATAAAAATATACTGCAAACAATTTTTAAACTTTGAAATAAGGTTTTGAATCCTATATAAAATAAATAATTGTTTTTTGTTCTTATTTGATTTGCGTTTTTAAGCATTACTATGTAAAGCTATATCAACGTATTGTACTTGAAATATTTTTGTACAAATGATTTGTTTTTGACACAATTGACAAAACCTTACCAAATGATCTGTGATAAACAAGATATGGTCTGTTCTATTTTAAAATTTACAAATGTACTAACAATAAATATAAATATAAAACATAAATTTATACATTTATAAATGTATTTATAAATGAAAAATTAATAAGAAAAAAATCATACATAAAATTATATACATAGAACAAGGATCGCGAAACGATGTCTAGTATATTCTATAGGTGATTAGTGATTACTATTATTGGTGATTATGCCCAACAACATATTTAAAAAAATCACATATTTAAAAAATCTAAGAATAAAAATGGTTTAAAAATAAAATTTAAACAAAATTGCTATTAACCACCTTGCATTATATGTACAAGGTATAATTTGAACAAAAACCATCCAAAAATGCGAAGATTACAATTTAATTCCATACAATAAACTCAAAAATTATAATCTGGTTTGTACAATGAAATAGAAATAAAATAACTGGCATAAAAAACGTTTGTACAAAATTTTGTAAATGTACTATCATGCTTAAAATATGCATTATGTTTATGCAAGATTTATTTTTTCTATGGATTCTCTGCAACACAAATCATCCATACCTTTTAATCCCATCAAACTCTGTATACTCATAAGAATGAGATAAATTAATAAGAAACCGGACCCTAGTCTTTTAATCAATAACTTATAAGGTGTATGACAATTGATTAATTAATGAAGTCTCACTTTGTTGATTGTTCTTATTATTGAGACTTTTAATATTCAACAGCCCAATATTGATGTAGTTTATTTGCATAGTCTTCGAAATTCCAGATACAGCTCATGTTTAAATATGGTTTGTGCTTAGGTAGTCACTTTTCAAGTTAAATTCCCCTTTCAACGTCAAAAAATAAAATGTGATTTTTTTTGTTAAAGAAACTCTTACTGATTATACCTTCCTTTATAATTTCAAACCATAAGAATACTTGAAACTAGTTATAATTAGAGTTATTGTGTCTATACATATTTAATACAAGAATATAATTATCTTATTTAATAAAAATACAATATATTAAAAAAAGTGGATCTAAACCATTTAATAATTAATTCGTTGGTATCTTTACAAAAAAATTTTACATAATGAATAACAGAACTTCTATTTTTTATTCTTTTTAGCAAGTTTGTTAATTTCATGAGCTTGATTTGCACCCCAACTGTAAATTTGCTTAACTTTATTACGCCTCTCCGCATCACTAAAAGTTAATGAGAATATTAATGTAGAATAGAATAAAATGTTTTAACAATGATAAAATATAAGAATATTTTTACTACCTTTTAGCTTGTTCATGGTACTTAAGTTTAGACAAGAAACTATTATCTTTTCTAATTTCTCGAACAGCAGATTTCATCTCACGTTTATATCGATGCAGAAGTTTTGATCTCTCAGCTTTTTCTTTAGACTCAGTTTTGAATGTTCGGCCATCATATCTGTGAAAAAAGAATATCAAGAATATATTTTACTAAAAGTTTTTTGACATTAATAATCAAAACGTACACTTTTTGAATTCTAGGTTCATACAAGCGAAGGGCTTTAGGTCTATTAGATAATGTTTGAAGTTTTTCTAATTTTTTATCAATCGTCTGTAATTGCAGCTTTGTTTTATCAATTTGTGCATTCATTTCGTCAGAATTAATCTAAGAAAATACATTAAATATAGATAAAATAACTACTAAAACATACAAATTTAAACTTAAAAACAAAAATATTAATGAATATTTTAATTAAGTAAAATATAAACATATATGAGTTAGTTTTTGAACAATTTTTTTATTTATAAAAAAAAATATTATACTTTTTTGGGTATTTTAATAAAATCTGTATAATTTTTTATAAAATAAAATTTTTTCAGTATATCATACAAAGAAAATAGCTAATATAGAGTATACTTAAATATGCTATATAAACTACTATTAAAACACAAAGTAGTTTATAAACATTGTAATCACTAATCAATAGAATACATTTTTTGAAAACAATTATTAAATAACTTACCTATACATATAATTTAAATAAAAATCATATTCTATCTTTCACAGTCATCGTTTCATTTATTATTTATCCACCCTTTCTTCATTTTTCTTAAATTATTTTGCTTCTACACATCATATACCAAGGAAATTAATTACGATATTAGTCTCATTCTTTTTTATTGACTTACATTTAGGCCTGCCTAGTAATTTAACCTTTTATGTCATTTTTCTATTCTCAGCTACTCTTTTCCTAATAACACTATTCATAGTTTTCATTAACCTCTTGTTATAATTTTCATACATAATTAATTTATTATTAACACTTACATCTTAATTAAAATTTTTTTTAGTTATTCATGAATAATGAATTATCAAATGTATTCCTAATATATACTATTTACTTTAGAACAATGTTAGAAATAATGAAAATAAAAAATTTTAATTACCTTTAATACAGTTATAATTGATAAATGGGGTGCCCAAATTTCATTAACACTATGTATATCTTCACATAATTTGCTAAACCTAAATATTAAATCTAATACAACATATAATGAAGTAAATTTGAATGCATCATCTATATTTTCTTCACTAAATATTTCATTTATGCTCAATTTTTTTGACCATTCAATTTGAGTTGCATTATTTTCTATCATTAGTAATTTCATGTTAGGCTTGAATTGTTGTACATAACTAACGGAATTGTTTTCACTAGTAGTCATTAATAACATTCCTCGTAAGATATTTACTACTTCTGGTATGTATCTTTTAGACAACTGAACATACTAAACACAATTCAAAATATTAAAACTTATTAAATTACAATTAACCATTAGAAATAACTTTATTATTTGATTAATTTTTATACAAATCACACTCACTTCTAATAAAATTGTTGTCAGCAATAAACAAGATGCTATGTCTGAACGTTTTTTAATTTTGGTTTGTGATAAAATCTCACTAGCTATCATTACAGCAAATGTACAAACTGGATGGTAATAGTCAGATGTTGGGAATAACAGAGGAACCAATTTAAAAAAAATTAACTATAACAAAAAATAACAACATGATTTATACTTTACAATATTTAAATTAATTTAAATTAACATATCTGAAGTTATCTGTTTTAGTGATGAATCAATAAAATCAGTATGTTTTTCTTTTAATACTTCAATAAAACATTTGGCTGCATGTTCTGGAAAAAACTGTGTTAGGTCATACAAATGAGGGGCTAAAGAATTAAGTATCTTCCAACCATCCTAAAAAGAACAAGCAAACATACATAGTATAAAAAAAATAAATTTTTTTAGTTTTGAAGTAAAGAACTCACTATAGAACATGAATTATCATTCAAATGTTGCAAAAGATAAGGATACAGACGCTGTAAATTTGATCTGTTATCATTACCTAAGCTTGGATGATTTACTTTGATCATTCGCTCAATAATTACTATTTGCTCTTTAATAGATCTATCTTCCAATATTTCTTGGAATCCTTCATATGATTCAGCAACTGAAATTTAAAAATACATTTAATCTAGTTTTTTATTTGTTGAAGTATACTATGTTTTTTTACTAGTTTATGAACAAAATATACATAATATTGAAGTTGTGATAAGAAGTACTTTAAATAAATGTATAAAAAATATAAATATAATCATATTGTATATGATATCATTATAGATACTATTCATAATCATTACCTGTAAAAGTATAAGGTAATTGTTTTCTTGCTTCATCCATTAATACTTTTTTTTCCTTCAACTTTTTAGCAAATAATTTGGTTGATTTATTTTTATCTGTATTTTCAATACATATATTTGTTTCTTCATCATTAGAACTCTCGTCATCTTTAAGATCACTCATATCATTATTTAAATTATTCTCATTTTCATCATCATCATCATCGTCGTCATCATCATCATCATCATCATCGTCATCATCATCATTATTTTCTTCATCTGATTTCATTTCATCATCAACATTTTCAGAATAATCATCATTTAAACCTAGAAAATTATCATAAACTAAAGTATTAAATTAAATAGAAATTAATCTACACTCAAAATTAATTTATAATTGATAATAATTAATAACAAAAATACTTAAAACAAAAGTATTTTATTATAAAATATTTATTAACATAATTTGAATAAATATTACCATTTTGTTCTTCATCAACAGAAATTAAATCAGAATTGAGTGGTTTTCCTTCAGAGTTGTAGGCTAAAGGCTGTACCTCATCGTCACCAAAATCAAAACTAAACAATAAGTTATTTTAATAAAAAAAGTAACAATTATTAAGCCTTGAAATATTAAACAAAACATAATACATACCCATCATCCAAATCATCAGCACTTCGATGTTTGACAATACCATCATCTTCAATTCCTTTCATTCTTTTTAATCTTTCAGATTCTAACTTCTCAAGTCGTTCCTTTTCTTCTTTAGCAATTTCTTCTTCGGATTTTAATTTATCACTAGCCTACCAAATAAATAAATATACAAATTAACTTAAAGTATAATTACTCAAACTATTTAAATAAAAATGCAATAGTTTTACCATTCCTCTGGGGTCAAATTTTAATGATCTCATTAAAATATCATAAGAATTTTTATCGACTTTCTTTTTAGTAGGAGGCTCATCTTCAGTATCTGTTTCACCACGATTCTTTGTAGGTACAACGGGCATGAGTTCCTTCCAATCTTTATCTAACTGTTCAGTCAGCTCATTTGTTTCTTGTTTAAGTTGTTTTTTTTCATACTTTCTCAATTTAGATTCAGCTATCAATTTATCAATCAAATCTCGGTGACTAGTTTCACCATCACCAGCTCGACTTAAAATGCCTCCACCAAAATGAGCTTTTTCAACAAACTCAGCTAAATAAAATTAAGACACTACTCATAAAATAAAATACAATATGCAATAAAAAAGTAAACAGTAAAACACAAATAAATGTATTCCAAACCTGCCAACTTTCCACCACTTCGATCATCATCTGAATCAGAATCATCATCACTCATAGGTTTTTCAAATTTTTCAATGGTAGACAATGATTGACCATGATGAGTAAGATCCTCTTCTTCACCCAAGTTATACTTCATTTTCTTTTAAAATTAATATAATTATGTATAATAAATAATGATAATTAAAATTATAATATAAATAATAATACTAATAAATATTTTTTGTGCCTTGACTCTGCTTGCTGTAAATCGCGCAATAACACGATCATCAGCTGTCATTGCTTGATTTTTTTCACCAATTCGACGATCCACGAATTTATTCGATTTGTCTTTAAGTTTGTACTCAAGCAATAATGATTTTTTTCTCTGAAATTAAAACATAAATTAAGTCTGAAAAGATTTTGTTACAAAAACACTCGTATACCTTTTGAATAGACTTCGATCGAGCAATACCAGGTTTACCCACTTCATTTTTGGATTTACGACCTAGTATAGTGAACTTCTTGTTATTTATATGTAATTCAAATGGATTAGGTTGTTTTTCTTTATTTTTTTTAACTTTCATTTTAAAATAATAGCAAATATAAAAGTAATTAACTAATAAATTACCTACTTAATTATTAAAATTAAAACGCACGTGTTATTAAGTGTTAAGAATTTATACAACTATATTTATGATAATGCATGATAATAAATTTGATTATAAAGATAATAACAGTTCTAAGTTATGATAACGTGTTTTAAAACCACAGATAAGACTCATGGAAGAATTCCCGGGTGATATAATGTACAATGTTATATTATAATTATGTTGGAACCATAAAGCAGCAGTTTCCAACCTTTTTCGTTATGAGGATCATCAATTTTGTAAAAAAAACTTTGAGACCCATCTATGTACGTTAACACATACACACACACACACACACACACACACATATATATATATAAATATATATATGCATACAGCAGTTATTAAAAGTAAACAAATTAAATATTATTAGGTACCTATATAATAAAAATATGTAATACTATTATTTTAAATATATAGGTATTATATAATATTTAATATTATATGGTTCACGGTTGAATAACACTCTGCTCACGGTCTACAAGTGGGTCGCGGCCCATGGATTAGGAACCGCTGCCATAGAGTATTACTGATTACTCTATGGTTGGAACATTAACAATAGTTATATAGATAGTAACACTATTTTTTTATTTTTTTATCCATTTTACTTTCCATCACGGCACCGCATAAACTAAATTTTAAAATAATTATGTAGACTAATTTTTTTTGACTTATAGTTTTTCAAAACATTTATAAGCACAGAATATATTGATCTATTCATTCATAAGATTATATTATATGTCCATTGCCTGGTACCAGCTAGTTCATACACTAAAAACTATCGATAATATACGCTTAAAATCACTAAAAGAAATGTACTAAGTGAATATTCGTAATTTTATTTACGTTTAAGAAAAAGGTTTTTAATGTAAATTGTATAAAAATATATTTTTTGTTTACACTAGAAATATGTTCTGAATTAAGATAGCAAATTATAAAAGTAATAAATAATGTTCCTAATAATTGTATTTATAAGTATTTGATTTTAAGATTTTTTAAATATATTTTAAAACATTTACTTGTACATACCATAATTCTAATAATTCTAAGTATTAGTTACATAAACTGTAATCATTTAAATAAACTAAAATATTTTCGATTTTCGTGAGCCAAGACAAAACGCATGCGTCATCAAACTCATAAAAACCTTCCTTCGACTTAGTGATAGGTATTACTTTTATTGAAAACGGTCCAATAGTCTTGGAGTCTATAAATAATAAATAAATAAACATTAATTTATAAATATATATACAACTATAGATGATCGTACTCGTTAAATTCGTATGGAGCAATAAATGTAGTAATTGATTTCACGTAATTAATGTGTGTGTTTTTTGTTGTTGTCATCTCTAGGGCTCGGAAGTTATTGCAATTCCATGGTTTTTTTTTTTTTTGGAGCTATTATATTTATTACTAATAGAAAGCTTTAAATTAATTTCACAACTCCACGAAAATAATATTAAAAGTTTATAGGACATATTTTTAAATATTTAATGATTTTTGTAATTTAATGAGTATATTTTTCAATTTTACCATTTTTCAAAGCATATTTGATCGACTGTAGTTAATTGTTTAAAAAATCTATTAACATTAACTGAGTTATATACTTTTGTAATGATATGCACACATATCATAATTGTATATTACTTAACTATTCAATAAAATAAATAACGGTCAAGTTGTCGCACACAGATAGCTGTTAAAACCCTATAAAGTATAAACACTATTAATCACTGATGAAAGAAACGATTTACATTATTTGGCACGTAGGAACTCACACTTAGTTATGACAATGTGGCGCAATATGTGTAATCTATTTCGTATGCCACCATAGACAAGGGTAGGCCTAATGAGGGTCTCTATTGCCAAAGAAAAAGCCAATTTCTTTGGAAAACGCAAAGACCTTTAATGGAGCTGCCTGCGAATCTGGCTAGCTTTACCCGGTCGTCTTCTCTCATCAGTGTATGCGCACTTAACAAGAACTCTCTACACAAGATTCTACGAGCGACAACTGGACTTCTTCTCAATAAGCTAAACCAGAGTTGTTTTTTTTTATTTGAACTCAAGTGTTTCGTAACTTGTTTCTTAAATTGTATTACGTCTACCTTTTCCCAAAGAAAATACTACATATTTACTGCTGCGAATCTAGTAAAATGCATGATCATTAAATACTTATTATATTTAGCCATTATAGTTTTTTATGTTTAATTTACTTAACGGTGTACTTAATCACTTTAATAAGACACGACCTCGAGAATCCTCCGAAGATCAGGAAGAAGATAATAACTTGAATTTAATATAAGTATTTGATGAGTGATTATAATTTCCTAGCACTTATAAGTGTAGAAGTATATTGCCACATTTCTCATATTTTTTAAATTATTATACTTATATTTAATTTCAAAACATGGCAATTTACATTATCACAATTAAGGATTTTGATAAATTTTCAAATAATTAGATTGTGGACAACCTAATTTCAAGATTTAAACTATTTTTGTACATGCTACCATAGACCATAGTATGTAGTACTTATATGTGTGTGTGTGTGTGTGTTTATGTCTTTATATTACTATAGTAGATTTTAGCTTTATGGCTAGCTTGCGTGGACACAAAAATATTATATTCACAGATTGTCATAAAAATGAACCATAATTTGTGAATTAAATAAATTTTATTATTTCTTTTAGAAAAGTTTTGTAGGTACCATTTAAATTTTTCAATTAACTGTAAGAAGGGATTGTTCTAAAATGTTTTAAAAGTGGAAGTGCTGTATATAGTACAATATGATACTTTCACACAGTTTAATGTGAAATATAAAACATAGCTGAAGGCAAAACAAAAGATAGGTTATTAATTACATTAGTGGCGTAGTTGGAAAAAAGAGAGATCAATGAGATACTAATTTTTTAGTTATTACAGACCCGTGATGGTTGAAAAAGAGAGTTGTAACCTAAAAACTATCCCTTACATGCACCATTTTTGTTGTCAAGTACTAAAATAATGTAAAAATTAAATCATAGCTTTTAAATGTAGGTAAATAATAATGAAATATTATTGATAATTATTAATAGTATATTTATTATACGCAATCAACGTATTTAATATTATATTTTTTATTCCTTAATTGCACTAAATATACATTTTTAATTAGGTAATAAAAAATTTCTAGTTGCCTCGGTTCCTTAGTTATCTCATCCAACACTTCATCTGGTGTAATAGGTGTTATTTCTCTATAGATCGCTGACATAGTTAAACCATTTAAATAGTCCTAAAACAAACAAGATTGATAATTTAAAAATGTGTAATATTTAATTAAAATTAATTATTTTAAAATTTTATCTAGGTTATTGAATTCTTCAACCATGTCTTCACTCGTTATAATACAGAAAATGTTCTTTTAGGTGTTGATGTCAATACAGGTAAAGTGCATACAATTTTCAATGCCTAGTTTATTTTGTATGGTAAATAAAAAAACAACAAACTCGCAATGCATTTAATGCCGTTCTTATAACCATTTGGTTTTAAAATAATTTTGTTCTCCAAATATTTTATTTTACCAACTGTTGTCTTTGTTTACATAAATTAAATAAAAACCAAATTTTACTAGCCTTCAGATTAAATGTTTATTAAGTTAATGCATTTTAATTTTAATATATAATATATACCTACTGCATAACCTACCTTTGCATTTATTTTCTTATCCTAGAAATTTAGCAATATTATAGAAATATATGCAGTAAATTTACAATACTTTATAACACATTTAGTTGCTATCAATTAAGCACATTAGTTATTACTGTTATTAGAAATAACAAGATAAAAACAAATTTTTTAGAGAAATGAAAAATATTTAAAACACAAATTTGTATTTTGAATTATCTATATACTTTTTCAAATTTAGGTAAAACATTAGTAAAAAATATACTCCAAAGGGAGAGATATGACTCCTTTAACTCCCTACCAGTGAACATATCACTGAACTTCATTTAAATATCTAAGTAACTTTGTAATTTTCTTACAATAAAAATATCAATAATTACTTATTAGTATAATAAAAATGTTAATAGTGAAAGTGTCTATGTATGCAATCAAGTTATGCAAGCATCAACATGCATTAATGAGAGCTTACTGCGTCAACATTTTAAATATTATGTAAAGCTATATAGCAGTACTAATGTACTATCATAAACTATGAAAGTATAAGACGTTAAAAAGATGAGATTATGATTTATGAGAATGAGGGCTATTATGATGTTGAATAGATGCCTTCATGATAAGACGAAATACCAATTTATAATTAAAATATTTCAGTAAGTAATAAGATTGTAAAACAACACAAATGATACTACTATCACTAAACATTTCGAAAGGATAGTCTTGAATTTAAATTAAGTTTTTAGGAGGTAAAAAGAAGTACTTACAGAAATACACATTGTAGAGCATATTTAAAAAAAAAAATAAAAAAAAAAAAAGAAGGAAGACTTTTTGGTAATTTTTTTTCTACAAAATGAAATAAAAAATGCAAAAATTGCAGTTTTTTAACGAATTGATGTTTTGGACCGTTCCTCAACACACAATACAGACAGCTCTTTCATTATATTCAATGAAAAAATAATTTTCATTGAAAAATTAGCAATAACTACTATATGTACGTTGTTTTATATAAAATATTTTTCAGATTTATCTTTATTGAAATATAAATAATAATATAGTATTTTCTATAGATTATTAGTATAAAATACAATAAAAACGAAATATTGCAATATAAAGTGTAAAAAATTCAAAAGTAAAAGATAGTACATGAATCACAAGAGTATAGGTACAATATGGTAATTAAATATTAAATTTATATTATTCGTAGTTACATTTTTCTAATGTGGCTCACCAAAAAAAAAGTTAGATAACACTGTTTTAAATTTTAAAAGATACATATATAACGTACATATATAAGTTTTATAATGAAGTGTGTTTTTTTATGTTCAAAGACACTTTATAGTGAAAAAAATAAACAACTTCAAGGAAGTAGGTTTTTGATAGCAAATAGGATATAATTTGTATTCAGACATTTTTCAGTACTTATTAAAATAATTGGGTAAAACAAAAACAAAATTATTTTTTTTTAAATCTTAATATTATCAAAACAATTGTTTGGTAACTATGGTTGCAAAAATATTATTTTAAATTCTTCATTGAATAAAAAACTAAAACGACTTAAAAAACGTGAAGAATATTTCCCTATGATTTTAATAGGTAATATTTAACTTTTAATATTTTTTACATTTTTATATTTTTTTTTTTTTTTATTATATTTGGTAAGTAATATAATTTCAAAATGTTTCATGATTATTTTTAGTATTTTTAGGACATATTATAACATCATTATTTGATAATTTTTAAAGCATTATTTGAGGTTTTCAATGTGTTAAATTCTGTTTCCTAATTATGAACCGTTATATTGTTTTGAAAGTTGTTTAGGTTGGTTTAAATATATATAATTTATACGTCTTAAAAGCTTTAAAAGTGATAATTAACGTAAGTATTGTTTTTATTTAACGTTTTTCATACACAGTCACGACTCACGAATTACAATACTGACTCTATTACGAATTTTTAAAATTAGAGTTCATAATATACAGTTAGATGTTTGCCAACACTAAAATATTATATGCTTAAATTAAATAATTATAAAAATAAAACATTTAATTTTTAACATTTTATGATCACAATGTGTAATTTTAATTTTCAATAAAGTAACGATAACCAATAATAATTGCATAATTAAAATTCGTACAGTTATCATTTATATTATAGCAGTTACTTTTAGCATAATTTTCTTTGAGGATGCTATATTATCATAAATTATAATAGTATACTTCCAGAAAGCTCCAGATATACTTGAAACATGTCCATCATATTATATTATTCGACATATACTATGTGTTTTCATAAATAAACATATACTCCCCCACACCGAACTCGCGCGCATGCGCGCACGCACGTGCTTCTATAGATACATAATGTTAAAATGTCTATTACACACATTCACAGGGCCACAAAGGCGTAGTACAAGCCAAGTGACCTACTGAAGACTACCCTGTAGATGAATAGGCTTTTGTATTACAAGGGTTCCTTTTACCTATGATACAGGAAAGTCGGACATTAGATTATAAAGAATACTTTCTAGGATTATCTATAATACGTATCATGGTATAAATCTAGGTACATGTGCACACTACATTAGTTTATTATGATCGCGGGATGCACTATATGTACCGGAGCTGGTATACCATGTTTCGTTCGTAGGATGAATGAACGTAGTCTTTGGACGACTAGGAGCCACTGCACGAAAATTAAAAAAATCACTGCAGGCCTTTACAAAATAATAATAATAATAATAATAGTAATAATATGACGGGCCTCGCGGAACGCGCGTAGCAGCGGTGGCGGCGGCGGCATTAGCGGCGGCGCCATCGAAATATCGATACGTTTGCCCGTGTTGTTACATATAGAAACGCCACTCGACTTTTGCGGATTCGCTGCCGAGCTTGCGCTTTAGCCGCCATATATATGCAAGCGATATGTACGCACACAGACAGTCGCGGACAAAACGAGCGCACGCACACTCGCGCGTAACGCCGAGCTATATTGCCCGCAGTGTATGTATAATAGTCACTCACCCCTCCGCGTCGAAAGTGCACGTTAAGCGCTGTTTTAGTGCACCTTACTACTACCATATATCGTCTATTTTTCATTTTAATATTATTATTGTCTATTAGCGTATCGTGGTACAAACAAAAACAAACCCCGTGAAAATCGTTTTTCGACTTTCGATTTCCACACATCAAACGCTGCTTACGCCAAACGGTACGTTCGAGAAACGCACAGCGGTCACTTGAGCAGAACCAGTAGCAGCAACCCGCAAACTGCACGTGAACTGCTCGGACAATAGTCAAAAGGTAAAAAGGAAGGGAACGGAAAAGCTATGATTACGATACTCGGCTTTTATGATGATCGATAACTTTTTACGATTATAAAATATTGGAGAAATGGGAAAAAAAATAAAACGATATTTTCACGCATCCGTCCATATAATATTACTATTATTGTTAGGTATTTAAGTATTGCCTCCTCTTCTCGATCAAACGAAATGTTCGAGACAAGCGCGCGCGGTAGACGTCGTCGAACTTGCAGCTTTATCCCCGATAAACGTCAGGTGCAGCGCTGTCGACGTCTTTATAACGACGTGTAATTGGGTTTTCGAGCTGGCTGCGAATTTTGCTGACAGGTGCCTTTTCCTCTCCTACTCACACACAGACGCACACACACACACACACACACACACACAATTATTATTATTGTTATTTACGTGGATTGACTGCTGCCGCGGTAGAAAGTCGAGTGGGAGACAAAACCGCCGTACTTTACCCATCTCACGACGAGTGGCGCGCACACAGCTGCGGTATGGCACTTGCTGTCTCATTAACAACACAAAAGAGATTATACACGCTCGCTTTAATATTATAATGCCCGTTAGGGTTTCCGACGTGCAAAAACGTCACCCGAACTGTAGTCGTATGCTCATAGGTATCCCATCTGTCATCGATCTACCTACGTAGTTAACTATATCGGTCGGTTTACGCCTGTGTTGTGAGCGGGTGGGTGTTTGAAATCGTTTGAATACGTCGATTCGTTTTTACCCCCATGATGGACAGTTTTTTTCCGGTGAAATTCGATAATGTGTACAAACGTACTATAATTGCATCAACCAAAAAAAGATAAACATACTATGTTATCAAATAACATAACGTAATCGCTCGAGGAAAACAATGCGGGACGTTACGTTAAAAAAATATAGTAAAAACACGTCATAATATACGCACATGAATAATGTATTTTATAATATAATATTATAGGGGTAATCGACCGACACTAAAATGCATCATGCACGTCAGAGTATTTTTTTTTATTTTTTTATAATACGCAAAAACTTTTTTTTCAAAAATATTACAAACATTTACTGTATATTAAATTATTATCATATATATATATTTAGTTGTCGATGTATACTACAATGATTATATTGTTGACATTGTTAAGCGCTAAAGATGGGTCAGCAGTGTATGTAATATAAGATGTATAAATTGTATATAGTCACTGACTGTGGGGAATATGAGTGGAGAGACGGTGGAGTAGAAACAGTTGGAATCAATAAAAAGTTTCGGGGGGCGTATAAACTCAGCCGTTGTAATAAAGTCGCCAATTTTACTTATAAAATATAGAGTAACCTGATGTGGCTCACTTAATGGTCTGAATCAACGAGAATGTTTAGTTATAATTATATTTTGTCACCCTTTCTTTATTTTATATTGTTTTTCGAACAAAATAAATTATACAATTTAAATCCAATATGTATTACTACATCATATTATTATCATCTTATTTAAAACATGCTTTAATTGTCACAAACAAGAAATTTAAGTACAATTCGTTGAATTAAATAAACTAAAACTTACTATTAGGATGGATATGGTACATATAAATTAAATTTATCACAATCACGATCCGGACAAGAATAATATTTAATTTGTCCATAAACGATTTGGAATTTTACAAACCCATTACATTCCTTTTGCATTAATAAACGTCCTGGGTATGCAAAATACTATTAGGATTATTTTCCTCACCCTATCATATTTTCTTTTATATCTTCTCTGAAACGGACATTCTTCTTACTTGTAAAATTCCAAACATGCCATTGATGGCATAATTCTGTTTACGGGTAAACTACTCACGAGAATCTGAGATTTTATTTGTAAAATATTTTCAATCATATATAAACAATCAAGCCATAAAATTACTTTTATCATGCTATCAACATGCATATCAAAATTGAGTTTATATTTTATACAAATACAATTATGGATAAAAATATTTAAATTGTACCTAATGTTTAAACATTTAAAAAATGTAATTATTAGCTGTAATAATTAAATAAATATTTTTAATTTTAAAATAGAATCAATGGCTTATTTAAGATTGTTTTTCGAAGGAATATAAAATAAAGTAGTGAAGGTGATCAAACGTTTTACTAAATGTAACAAATACACCTTTAAGTTTAATTAAGTTTTTTATTTAAACTCAACATGTAAATTATATTAAAGTGTATTAATACTTAAACATAATTCATGATTCATATAATACAATATATAATAAATTAAATCTTTATCATCTTCTTTTTTCAAATATAATATTATTACTACGTCACTGAGTGTTATTTTTAATGTATTTTAACACACAGTGGCATGTTAATTTATTCAACTCATTTGCAATATAGTGCGATAAATAATACCAAAAATTATAAAATAACATTTAAAATTTATTAAGATAATACTTTATAGTGATAAATATAATGTAGAACGACAACATAATACAGAATTTTTTCATTATCGTCCTATATCAGTATTTACTATTCAGTAATATGTAATCGGAAACCGATTCATTCTCTATGCTATATGTTAACAATAATTAATATACTATAACACTATATGTGTAACATAATGATATTGTTAAGTTTTTAAATTCAAAAAATAAAAATTTGAATATTTCTAAAATATTAACCACATAATTCAAAATTACGTATATTTCTTAATTTGAAAATTAGGGAAAAAATTTAACAATACTAAAATTAACTATTACTATCAATATCAAAAATCAGTAAAAATAATCAATACTATTAAGCATTAAATATTTGATTGCTTTTGATTTAAGCTCAAAACTAAAAATTAAGTAAGGAGAATATATGTGTTTCCTAGCACCTCTTCCACCACTGCATTAATACAACATATTTTAAATTTCAAATATTTCCCTGTCAAAATGTTTAGCCTATAATAAGGATATATTTACATGTTATTACTCTTTACGCAAAAACCATTTTTTTTTATTTACACATATATCCTAACCCTCAACTTCCTCCAAAAAAGTTTTATTCTAGCAAAAATAAAGTAAAAAGTTTCATGAACAATACATCGTTAACCATTTAAAAAAGTTAAAGAATACTGACAAATGACATAAACTAAACTTACCAGTCAATTTAAAAAATAATAACTGGAGTCTGACGATATTATTTACATCGCTTGTTATTGTCTACATCATAGAATTTCCTACATTGAAGGTAACATACACAATATACATGTAGGTATTGGAATGTGCATGAAAAACGCTATTTCCAACAATCCAGAAACATATTTTGTTAATATAATTAAATGATATGCGTATAAACATTATAATAATTTAATGTCAGTGTTATAGTTGCCTCTACAAAGACTGACCGAAAACATTTTTCTAGATATTTGATTATTTATTATAAAAATTTTAACCTATTTCAATGCAGAATGTTTATACTTAACAATTTTCTTAATTAGTAATATTTTTTATTAAAAATTTAATTCGAATTTTCTTCTGAAAAATCATGTTACTTAACCAAAAAATTATTTTAAGCCCGCGTTTGAATTAAATTATTAATAGGTAGGTATACTCAAACAACTTCCAGACACATTTAAAAAAAATCATTTAAGATATAGGTACTTCAAATTATTAACATTCTTCTAGAGAACTAATTACTAAGTATAACGAAAGATTTTTTTCATCACTTAAAAGAATAAAATATTATTATAGGTAACTCTTATATTAAGAACTATTAAGAACAGAGAAATTTAACAACAACAAAATAAACTTTAACGATTAACTTTAAATAAGTATCCTAAAATTATAAGTAGGTGGTATAAATTAGAAATGTATACTATAATACCTATGACATATTATAATTAAATTTAATCTTCTACATAAATAATATTAATTTTCAATATAAGATTGCATAATTGGTACTATTATTATTTATAAAAATTAAGGTACACGAGTATTAATACAATATTATGAATGTCATGATCATAAATTAAAAATAAATTGTATTGGTTAAATGCAGTACTTAATGTATATTTAATATTTATATGTATACCAAAAGATAAAAATTTTAATTTTAATTCATCAAAATAATTAAAAATCTAACCCTTATTCAACTCCAAAAACATGCGGACACTGAATAAAATACATAACATATATAATTTACCTATATGTATTTATTATGATGAATTAAAATTAAAAATTGGTCTTATAGAAAAATATTGACGTACTCAAATTTTGGCACATATATTCAAAGCCATTAATGGTACCACTTCACTAAAATTATTATTTTTTGAATAATAACCAAATTGATTTTGTTAAGAATGGGTGTGGCATAAGTTGCAAAATTGTTCACGGTTTTTTATTTATATTCACAATTTATCTACTTATGATAATCAATAGAAAGGCGCACACAATAAGTAAACAACTATCCAAACATATGTTTTAATTTTTCTATTGTAACTTATGTTTATATAAATAGGTATCATAGTCATAATATTATATTATTTGAAAATCTCTTTTTTCGTAACGTTTTATATAAACTTTGTTCTAGAAAGAATTGCGTATCTGTCATATGGTTGGACAGAAGAGGCCAAGTAGATCATGTTCAATATTGATATGGGGTGGCTTCCTATTGCTTTACGCCGGACTTACGGCCATCATAGATTGCACTCAGAGCAATGGGACAAGCACGACAGTTATTCCATTGTCGTACAATGTCAACCAACTTTTATCCGCAGCCCCGGTGACCACGGATAATATTTCTACGTCCGAAAACGGTCAAACAATTCTTTCAACACAATCTTCACTTCAAAATGAAAATCAAACTATGGAGAGCATTTCGGTACATAATTATAATTACAATAATATTATACAGTTGTTACTTAAAAGTTAAGAACGAATCATATTTAATCTTTTTGACATTTAATTTATGTAGTTAAATAATTCAAAGATAAATTAAATGCAAATAAATAATTCATAGTAAAATAAAACAAAATTTTAAGTTATAATAGCTATGACACTATGTAGTAAGTATCTAATTCACATAGCTGGACATAACTATAAATATATTTTTTTTTAATTATATCATTCTATTTTTTATTATACAGCAATAATTTAATATAGATAACAAGTATTAAAACTAAACACTATAAATCATATAAAAATGGTTCTATAGATAAATAAACAAGAAATACTTAAATACTAATAATACCATTAATTGTAATTAGTAGCTGTTTGTCGCTCTAATTACTTTTTTAATTACAGTAAAATACTAATATTTGTGTTAACATGCTTGAATACCACTAAAAATTATTTACAACTTAAATGTATAATATCCTTTAAAGAAAAAATACATTAAATACAATAATATTAAAGTATTGAAAAAACTAACAATAATTAATAAAAAATCTATTTTATAACACAATAATATGAGTAATACACTATATTGCGTTAAGTATAAAATGTATACTTAATTTATATTTATATAATATTGTTATTTAATAACAATATTATATAATCAAAATCTTCAACCTACTTAAAATACCTAATAATTTTTTTTTGTAATATCGAAACAGATAAACAATACATATCACGTTTAATACCACCTTGATTTTATAAAAGACGAATAACATACCTACGTATATATAAAAAAATATAATTTTGATATTAACACTTTAGGGTAATTCAATTATATCAATTTTAGGAAATTAAAGTTTGAAAATCAACTTTTATTCATATAATTTTTTGATTTTAGTAAAATCATATATTTCGATTTTAATATTTGTATATTTCATATTTGTATAGAATTAAAATATGAGCATATAATAATTTAAACACTACCTATACTTGAATTTTTGTGTTTTTTTTATTTACGTCTTTTCTTATTTTTTTTCTGCTATAGATTTATTTGTTATTTATTATTTATTGATATTATGTTAAAAAAATAAAATCAAAAACCTTACTTTTAATCTACATGCATATAAATTTAAAAAATTTCTTGAATTGATTGAAAATTAAATTATGAATACGTTAAAAATATAATTATTTATAATAATTAATAGAATATGGCTAGCTTGAATATTGAAGGTGATTCTTTTAACTGATTATTAATTCAAAAATAATTTTCTTTCATCATTATTTTCTCTTGAGAAAATTTACAATACACACAATATTCTAAAATTTGACAATGTTCACCAGTATTTTTATCAAAAAAACTTAGAAGACCCTTTTTAATGTTTACAAAAATAAATCGTAAAATTAGAATTTTATTTTTTTCCATATATTTTTCAAATAAAATTAAAATGTTATTTTTCAGAATTTAAGTACAGCAAACACATCATCAATTATGAGCAACGAATCGTCTGAGAAATGCACTCCACCAGCAATAAAACAATTCCCCAGACCCTTTATGAGACCCTCAGTGCGACGACGAGGAGGAATATTAATCCACATAATTATATGTATCTATAGCTTCTTAGGATTAGCAATCGTATGTGATCACTATTTTGTAAAGTCGTTGGATAGAATTTGTGAAGGTAAATATAATTATATCAGTGTACTCAGCCTAAACAGTAAAATCTTCTGTATCTGATACCTCTTAATAGCAGTCAAAATATCAATGACTGAGGTGTCAAGTATTTAGAAGTTTCGCAGTAAAATATATAATGCATTTATACAACACGACTAGTTTCCACTAATTTCTTGCTGCATATGTATGAACTTACATTTATTAAGACTGAATAAAGAATCATTTTAAAAAATCAAATATTTTGTGTGTATTATGATGTGTTATAGTTTTTAAACTAATAAAAAAGTGTGATAAAAGATACTATATACTTATAAGTTAATTTAATGTATACATTTTAAATTAATAAAAATTATAATTTTCAATTATTTTTTTTAGAACTAAAAGTAAGTCCTGATGTTGCGGGTGCAACATTCATGGCAGCTGGTAGTTCTGCACCTGAATTGGCCACTGTTGTCATTGGTGTATTTCTAGCCAAAGATGATATAGGTGTAAGTGGAGTCATCGGATCTGCCGTATTCAATATTATGTTTGTCATAGCTATTTGTGGTTTAGCATCCACAACTGTGACTTACCTCAACTGGTGGCCACTTTGCAGAGATTCGTTTTTCTACACCATAAGCATACTCATCATGCTGTTAGCTATTTACAACGAAACTATTTCATGGTATTAATAATTTTAAACTTGTGCTTATATTCAATTAAAATAATCTATTCATAATACTTAAAATTAAAATTTATTAAACACTATAGGATTGAAAGTTCTATGTTGCTTCTGGCGTATGTCATATATTGTGTAGCGCTGTACTACAATTTGTATTTGGAGGCATGGGCCAATACTTGGAACTTACCATTTCCACCAAGAAATCACGGACAAGTTATTAAATACTTATTGACTATAATGTACTTGATATTGAATTGCAATTATACAATTAATATTTTATTTAACAGATAAACGAATTATTTGCCGATCAACAGACTTCAGATGTTAAAGAAGGCCAAGAACAAATTCAATTGACCGGTACTAAAAGTCCAACGGGTTATGACACTACTGGTTCAACAGGGATAGACCAACAGGAACAAAACCAACAGCAAAAAAATCAACAAACCCAACAAAATCCAGACTATTATATACCTAAAGTGTATCATGAAGCTGATGAGGTTTGTGCAATAGTTTTTATACCTATTTATTTATTACAATGTATGTTCGCAGTTGGTTTATGCTGATAGTCATTTGTAAATAATATATACTATTATAGATAATATACTAATTATAATACAGATTAAGTATTAGGTTATATGTATTATTCATTTAAATTATGTTAAATTTAATTTACAAAATTTGTTGATCTCTTAATACGTAGACAAAATCACTTAAAATATTATATAACTTACTCGTAATATAGGTAAATTTAAAGTGATACACCTATGACCTATACACATAAATACATGAATTATAACGGTTGGATAAATTGAATATTAATATACTTACCTTATAAATAATAAAATCGTTTAACACTTTTTTATTGTTTTTTTGTTTTATTTAATGTAGGTAAATCCTTTGCTTAAGCCGGAAAATGGAAATATTTTACATGTTATTCAATGGGCCGTTATGTATCCAATTTATTTTAGTTGTTATTATACAATGCCAGACTGTCGGAAAGAAAATTTCAAAAACTGGTATGGTTTAACATTCGTCATATCAATGCTATGGATTTCAGTGTATTCTTATATAATGGTTTGGATGATTACAGTGATTGGTAAGTTCTGTTACAAATACTTTGGTGCCTATAATGATTGACGTATATTAAGAAAAATAATGTGAACTTTAATTTATTTTATTGAAAAGTTTATAAATATATAATTTTTATTGAATAACTAGATAGTTACATTTTAATACTAAATTAAATTTAACTCGCAGGTAATACACTTGGGATACCAGACACGGTTATGGGTCTAACGTTTGTTGCAGCTGGAGTTAGTGTACCAGACGCTCTATCAAGTCTTTCAGTAGTTAAAGAAGGTGAGATTAAAATGTTAAAAAGATATAATAAAAAATATTTTCTTTTTTTTAAAAAAACTAATACTTTTTAATGAAATATTATTATAATACAATGCATTGCAGTATATGATTTTAGTATTACCGTGTAAAAATAGTTTAATCGCTCAGGATACGAATTTTGTATATCATATAGGTAACCAACATTTGATAAACACACGTCATACTATACAAACATCAAAATATTTATAACTAAAACTATATTAATTAGGTACCTACTGTAAACAGTTCCAAAATAGAAAGACAAATATGCTATGTTCTATATTAATTCTGAATACAATTTTTAATTCGTCAATTTGTTTCTTATAGGTTTAAACAGAAATGCACATTATTAATTTTATGTTTTTTCTTACTTGTATATTGCTAATTATATATTATGTATATATGCAATATGCATAGAAAATTTAATTTTTTTCAAAATATACTTATATTTTATACTATTACAGAATTAAGTCTAGGTATATAAGATACTTACATATTAAAACTAATTTACAAAATTAAAATCCTACAACTGAAAGTATATTTATTTTTATTCAAATAATTGGTCTAAACATATGAAAAATATGGATTTCTACAGTCACTTACCTATAGTATATATAAATATATAATAATGAAAATAAAAATTTTGTCCTATTCTTTATAATATGTTTCATAAATCATAATTTATAATCACATTACCAAATTTATTTTTAGGGTACGGTGACATGGCTGTATCTAACGCTATCGGAAGTAACGTGTTTGACATATTAGTATGTCTAGGACTTCCATGGTTTTTGCAAACTGCTATATTTAATCCAGGAAGCACTGTAAAAGTATACAGTAAAGGTAAGTAAATTTAAATTAACATTATTTATATTAAATTAAGTTTCAAATAAAGTTATACAACTAAAACATTTAGCAATACGTTTAAACGTTTGTTATTTCGTTTTATATAATTTGTTTATATGAATTTAATTTTATAAAAAAAATACCTAATAAAAACTAATAAAAATAAACTATTATTATAGTTTCAACTTGCTCTAATTTATAATTGATTCTTTAATGTAAAAAAAAAAAATTGTGCCTGTAATATGTATACTTGTTTTAATACCTTCATATACATGACATATTTTTGTTATTATTTTTATAGGTTTAACTTATTGCACATTAACACTTCTATCAACTGTAGTATTTTTGTTGGTGGCAACGCACATGAATGGATGGAAGTTGGATAGAAAATTTGGAGCTGTCCTTATGTTGTGGTATTTAATTTTCATCGCAATAGCTAGTTTATATGAAATGAACGGTACTATGAATCCACCTAGCTGTTTGACCGACTATTAATGTTATTTTATACAAAATATTTAAACTGTAGGTTACGTATAATTTATTTATTTTGGTTTTAAATAAGTTTGTTTTGTATTTTTCGTTCAAAATAATGTTATTCTCCTGTCGTGCCTGACAGTTCAGCATCCTGTGATTTTTTTGTATAAGTAATATATTATAAAGAAAACATATGATATAAAGTATAATGCATTAAGCTATTATACTTGAATTGCGTAAATGCGTTTTCTGGGATTAATGCTGATATTATCTGGAATAATTATTTTTAATTGGAAATGTCAGAAAACTTAAATGCTACGATGTTTTCTTACAATAACACGCTGTTTTTATAGTTAGAGTTTTATTTTATCGATTTGAATCATAAGTTAAACTTATACAAAAGTTATGTTATTATTAATCGCACAATTTAGATTAGTTATAAATGAGTATTATACTGTTCTTATTCTATTACATTCAATGTGATAATATTATGGAAGACTTTGTTTTCCAATTTAAGATCCATGTTTTTCTGTATAATTTTCAAAATCGCTTTATTTAAAATTATAATAAATCAAAATTAATTTTCATAATTATTAACATGTGTTTTTTTAGTTGAAAATAATAATAATTATTGTTATTATATTTCCAATTATAAATAAAATACCTAGATATATAGAAGATAAAACTGTTAAAAAATGTTATTGTTATTATTTTATTATTTTTTTGTTATTTAAAAAAAATATTCATTCTTTTTTAATTGAATAATTATTTAGATACTACCTTAATATATTTTACGGTTTTTTTTTTTATTTTTATTAAAAAGTTTGAATGTTAGCTATTATAATTAATTGCAATAAAATAATAAATTTAGAAAAAATTATTATTGCCTACTCTAAACTTAAGTGTTGATAAAATTTATTTAACTTCAATATCATTAGATAGAGTTAAATTACTTATTTGAAACTAAAATAATCGAGACAATAATTAGTTTCATAAGTCGTATAATATTAAATTTGTATTGATAGTTAATTTTAAGATAATGTTATTAAACTTTTAGCTTATTTACGTCATATTGTACTTACCTGTATAATATGTATACCGTATTATGTACCCGCTATAATTACTTAAAACAATTCATAAACTATAAAATCCTTCATATATATTATTACCAATTACCATATTATATTCTGTCTAATTAATATCTTCGTGCTTTTATAATATTCCTATATCCTTGTTGTCTATAATTCAAAATTTTCTAAATTATTGTTTTTATGTATAATCACTAATAATCAGTAATAATTGTACTTGTAACCAAAAATTGTTACTTGTTTTTTATTTAATACTATAATATTATATTAGTTTTACAATGTGTTATGAACTTTATATTATTTAAGTTATAGTTACATGACATATATCTATGAAATGTATTTATAGTATACCTAAACAATACCTATACTCAAACATTAAAACATTATTGGTTATGATTATTAGATGATATTATATTTGTTTTGTTTATTAAGACTATTAAAACTAATAGAAAGCACAAATAATATATACCTAGAAATTGCCAATCAAACTCATTTTTAATTACTTAATTAATGTTTATATTGCAGTATATGAATCCCATGAGTATGTGTTAACTACTTTTATGTGTGTTTCAAATTATCTTAAATTAATTATAAGATGTTAATATTGTAAAATATTTTAAAATTTACTATACTATATTACAATTATATATTAATATATAAATATATATTATAAACTGATATTCAGTTAGTAATATACTATTGTTACACCGTTGAAATCCATTTATTTATATCGAAAAAACATTTAAGTAAATATACTGCATATGTTTATTTTCTTTGACGTCCTCCTATACAATAATCTAAACTATATCCTGATATTCCTAATCTAGTATCTACAAGTAATAAGCTATTTAACATCACCATCTTTAAGTAATTCAAAATATATAATATGATGTTTCTCTTTAGTTATCACTTATCTGTCTATATATAATGAATGGACCGTTAAGTTTGTGCTTTTTAGTTCATAGTATAAAACAACTCACAAAGCTTATAAAAAAATATTCACAATAATACCACCCAATCAGCACCGGATCTAGGGGGAGGGCAATCCGGGGCACGTGCCCCGGATACTAGTCATAAAGGGGCGCAAATTTCTAATTATGTAATAAGTAAAAAAATAAAAAAAGGTTATTGATATAAAAGGGCGCCAATTTCATATTTTGCCCCGGGTTAAAAAAATGTTAGATCCGGCACTGCACCCAATATCTATTTGACTTTGTTCTTCGTCGTAAATTTTTAATTTTAATTTCAGAATTTAGTAGGTATATTTTTCTTTAATCTTAAAAATTATAAGAAACATCCAACTCAATTAAAAGAAACCATTAAATTTAAATGTAATTTAAATTTTAGAAAATACCATAAAGCAATTTTTTATTATTAGTGTACGTAAAATAAATTTCATAAACCCAGTGGTCGGCAATAGGCGGTCCACGGGCCAAATCTGGCCCGTGAAAGAAAAATAATTGGACCACAAAAAATATTTTTTTTTTAATAATGCTGGTTTTCCACACATAATATATATTTTATCTATTTTATGATGTATTTAGAGATTACGATGCAGTGTTTATCGTTTATTGCTATTTACAATAATAGCTGCGATAACACTGCAACAATTATTAACTAATATCTGAGTTTTTAGTTTTTACTGGCCCTCGAATTTTTTTTTTTTTTGTTGATATTCTGGACCTTCATAGAATTTAATTTCC